>NW_027436660.1:365000-730000 GCF_031877795.1 Strix aluco
AAGTGCCAGGTTATACACAATGGAAGGAACAATCCAGCTAAACAGGCACATGCTGATGGGTTCTAAAATTAACTGAAACTGTTCAGAGAAAGCAACAAGGGTCAAGATGAACAGCTGACTGAGAACATCTGCTAAAAATGGAGAAAACCAGACAAAATGTTAAGAGAAAGACAAAGAATAACTATTCCAAGTACTGTCCTATTTTTTAAGACTGTTATATGACTTCACCTTGTATGTTTACTGTCTCCAGCTACGAGACTTCTGTAAAATGAGCAACTAGCACCTACATGAGGCAAGAATCTTCACTGCTGTGCTCTTCTATAGCCCTGAAAGATCAATCCAGGTATCTGGACACGGATAGCAGAAAATGGAAGATCTCGGGAAGGACAAAGGGGCTCAAAGTATAAAATCCTGCCTGTAAAGAGATACTGCATTTATTTTTATTTAGAATTATCTGATCATCACCTGAATTTTACATCTTTCTTTTACAGAACGAAAAGAGGGAAGAAAGAAGATGTCAAGAGCAAGCTTGACAAGGAAATCTAAGTTCTCATTCACACAGACAGATGAAGACAAAAAGTTGAAGCAATGGAAGAACTGAATGATTGGTGGATCAGGCTCACTTTGTCACTTTCAAGTTAGAAAGAATAAAATATCAATCTTTCTTTGTTGAAGAGTATAGGGGTACAACTCCATTTTACAGCCATGAAACTAGAGAAAAGACAGTATGAGAATCTGACCTTACAAGTCAGATCTACAGAACTGAACTATGCATTATCCTTATGAAAAGACATTTCATGCTCAGACAATCTACTGGATAACAGCAGAGAAAACCATGTCAGAATTTGTTGCCACTGAACTGACTCACAGCACATTTAAGTTACAGTCACATAAAGAGGAAAGGAAAACTACTTCTACTAAAGAAATACTAATGACCATTTTTACGTTGATTTGCATTTTTAAAGGTATCACATTTGTTAAAACGAAACTGCAACAGGTATTCAAAGTCCCTTTTTTTCCTCTCAAGAAAAACAACTTTAATCTCATGTTCAAGTCAATCTGATTCTTTTTGTCTTCAATCAAACAAAAGACAACAGAGAGCAGCAGTCCAAGAAAATAAACAGAAAACCCCACTTATAACTTAAATCATGGAATCATTTCAAAAGGACAGTAAAGTTGCAGCTGTACTATCAAAAATAAGCAGCACTTATCTGGCTGTATGAGCAAACTATCACTGCCTCTACAGACCAACTGGTTGTTGCTGATGAACCAGTATGGCTTGGAAGGAGGGAACAAAAAAAAAAAAAAAAAATCTCAGACTCAATGTTGACAGAGAATTTCTGAAAAATTTTTGTGGTCAGGACAATACCAAACCTCAAAATGCAATCCTGTAGACAAGATATTCTTCCTGTGGTGCTATACACGTGCAAAACAGACTGATAAGGAGTTCTTTAAACAAAGGCATCATAGAATCATATAGATGATGGGTGACAGACCAAAATGCAGTAATAATCAAAATAATCCAATAGTCCACGTAAAAACAGTGTTGTATGGTTGGCATTAATTCAAGAAAATAAAAATAAGAAAGCTGCATGAGCAACAAGTTAGAGTACCTGATCACTTACTGGGATTGTCTTGTTCCATCCATGCCAACAGCAGGTCCTTGTCAATGTAATTTCAGCTCTTTCTGAAAGGTGATCAGGACTGTTCCTCAAACAGTGCAAAATCCTATGAAATACAGTCACTGCCTGTGACTTCAGTAAATGCTACATTGGTGAAACCAAAAGTGTTTTAAATGTTTACTCAGTCACTGATTATAAGCTGAAACCTTACTACATATAGCTGTTCTAGTTGAGCAGAACTGGATGGTTGGAATAAAACGTCAAATGTCTGAGAGTGGGTCACTTTAATAGCAGATTATAATTATTTATGGATATTATAATCCCCAAAGAAATAATATTGTGCTTATAAATTCCTTTAGAAGAGTAAATAAAAGACAGTTAAACCACACCAGTGATAAAAAGCATATTTCTCCACATAGTGCCAATTCCTTTTTTTGTCACTTCACAGAATTTATTGCATACTCATATTTTTTTCATTAAAAGTTATGGTTGGTATATTGGCCAGCTGAAAAAAACAACTTAAACCATTCCACACAGGCATAGTTCTTACTGCACAATGGATAAATTATGAACACTTCCAGAGACACCATGCCTAAAAAAAAAATATTCAGACACAAACTTCTTGAACAGTATTTCAACTTTAATGGAATCAGAACAGTAACCCATCAGAACAATTCTATACATCTCTATAAACACTTTGGAGCATGACTAAGTACCTATTACTTCCTATATACAATCACCTGAAACGATACACTGTAAATATGCCTTAACTAAGAAAATACAAACATGCTTTTGCAAGATTATTTAGCTCTTTTTGAGCGTAGCTGTCACTTGATGATTAGCTGATCGCTTTCCTTCTCTTTTTTTCTATAAAGACCTGAAAAAGATGATATTTCAAGAGTTACTCAGCATTTCTTCAGTGACAAATGACATGCACTTCTAGACCCATGTAACCAACAACATGTTTTTTCCCAGAAGCTGTTTTCAGAATGAATTTTGCCTATTATCTTCTAGTCAGAGGTCTCCAGAACAGAGACACCATTTTAGTGCATGATAATAAGCAAAAAATACTGGGAACATATGAAATCCCTTTTTTTGCTGAAACAAATATTAAAGTCCAAAGAAAACAGTGATCTGAAAGCAGCTCTCACTTCTTATCTCTAATACTCATTTTGTGAAACAAGAAGCGTTCAGAAAACATATTTTTAGCTTAAATTTCTTTAGCTTTCTGACTTTCCCAGGATTCAGTCTTTAACTTTTCCTTCCACTTCCAAGCTCCTTAGCTTCTTTTGCCCTGCCTTCCTGTCATTTCCTTCAGCCTCCTGTGGACAGCATTTTGGTTACTGCTGCATCTATTCATACAGTTTACAGAAAAGTCAACAGAATAACTCAGTATGGGCAAATGCTCACCAGAGCGAATGAAAAAGGACTGAACAGAATGAAGAGATGTACTTCTAACAGCCAGAGCACGCTCAGCACTTTAGTTACTGACAAAACCATAAAGCTGGATTTCAGAAACCGTCCATCAAGCCCTGGCCTATAAGACTCCCTATAGGCTGGCTTAGACAGGGCAACGCAATTTAAGCACACGCAGAAGGCTACTGAAACTGTGCTTTGAAAAGCATGGGTGTATCCAAATCCTAAAGTAACCCTAATAGCAGCTGGGCAGAAAAGGAATCGGAAATTACCTCAGATGCTCACTTGCCCTGCAAAGTTAATCGTACATGCAGACCTTTCTCTTCAGTGTTTCAATCAGGCTATTCCAAATCTATGGATTCCTTCATGGTCTCTATTTCTGTTATCCCTTCATGCTACTCTTAAATGAACACCAACTACTGGAAAAACAAATTAAGACTCAACTGCTGTACTAGAGGAAAAAGTAACACTCCACATACCCCAGCCTAAGGTATCTAAGACTCCAAATGTGAAGATATCGCCATGACTGCTATATAGGTGATACAACAAGTCAGCAGTCACACACAGAGAAGATAAGTGAGAAAACAGAGAAAATTAAAGTAACACATCAGGAAGAAAAGACCAAAAGAAATAAGTCAGTACTTTCAAACCTCTTCTGCAACTTGACTCAATCAGGTTTGTTCTGTCCCCCCAATAGCTTATTTTAAGCCCAGATTACAGAAATAGATTACAGCGGACAGAACACTAACCCGTAATCACTTACCGAAGAATCAGGGATATCTAGAGGGCAAGAACTGTCCATTGAATACAGCTTTCTCTTAGATCGTTTTGGCTTGAGCTCCTTTCCTTTGACATTTTCTGGTTCTGCAGACTTGGGAGAGCTTATTGTTGCCATCAGCTGCTTTGCTACAAGAAAAAATTTATTGTAAATCAATGTCTTATTGGTTTTATGAGCCTCAAAATTAATGAATAAAGGTTTAATGAATAAAGGTTTATTAAAACCAGTTTAAAAATGAAACAGATGTAGTCTGAAATTTAAACATAAAAATTCAGAAGTGGTATGTATTTGACTACCACAGTCTTCTATATCCTGAAACAGTTTTCTATAGCTTCAAATACAAAAGCTTAAAGGACACATTTAAATAGCACCAAAAAAATCAATTGGGATTCAGATTTCACTGGATGTTAAATACAACAGGAATTGAAAACCAGGCTTAACTTCTTTGTACTGACAGAAGCACAAGGTTGAGTCAATTTTCTCTATGTACTTGTATAGTTTTATCAAACTAGTACCAGCTCTATGAAGAGATGAGTGTGTGCATCTTATGAGCTAGAAGGAAAGAAGAGATCCCAATCAATACTAAGTTATGCAAAGGAGGGAAAAAATACAGGACATGGTAATAAAGGTTACAAATTAGACCTCATTTGCTCAAATAAAGTATTTCCAGGGTGAAATTTTGATTACTCTGAATTTGGCTTCCATTGATAATGACATGTTGTCCTCATGGAACCACTCTGACAAATGTGAAAAATGTTAGAAATCCCACTATCTTAACTGTGCATCGTGAATAATGACTAACCTTGTTTTAACCAGCCAAATAGTAGTGTCTTTTAGAATTTAACACTGGTGATTCTTTGTGCCCTCTGCTAATTTTAATCTTTTTTTTTTTTAAAAAAAAAACAGTAACTCAGAAATCATGTCTTACTGTAGGAAAGAATAAAAATATATTCTTCAATGGAAGGTCCTAGCAGTTAATTTTCCCAAGGCTATACTTAAACTTGAAATCCATTAACTGCTTCAGAGCTAGTTTATTGAAGTCTTCCACATATTTTCTGGAGATACTGGCTTTCAGATTCTGTAGAACTAATCTTCCTCTCCTACATACATACTTCAAAAAACATTAATACAATTTCCACAGAAACAAAACAGGAAGTGGGGGGGAGATTGCTTATAGAACAAGGTCAGATCTGGGTTTGAATTCAACTCTTGATTTTTTTAGATCAACAGGTCAAGTTTCTGAAATTGCCTTTAACTGTTTTACTGTAAGCAAGAACAAAGTAACTCAGACATTTTGAGCTTATCATTGCTTTTATGATAAATTTATACGCACATAGTCCACACTGCATCCTTTCGCTCTACCTGGCTTACCTTTCACACTTAACCTAAACTTTAGAACCATGTGGTCCTTGTAATCCAGTCGGCCTCTTCTACTCTGCAAGATTCAGCAGAGCAGGCCCCAGCTCAGACTCCATTGTTTCATAAATGAAAGAACTGGATGCAGCAGACGTGGCCTTTAACAGCACATACATTAACAGATTACAGTAGAAAAAAGCTATTCTACAATACCCAGATAACATGGAATAAGCCTTATTTATTCTGTACAAACCTTTAGAGTGAAAAATAACAGGAGAACTTTGGAAAATCTCCAATTTTTTGTAGTGTTCCATCTTTCTTTTTAGCTGACTTTTTACGTGAAGTAGATTCTTGCTTTCTTAAGGGGTATTCTTTTCTTTTCTTCTGTGTAGAAGACATCTGTACAGAAATACACAGTCATTGTTTAAGTCGAAAAGTTGACTTATCTTCAAGTTTAATTCCATTTTGTTTGGCTTCAATGTTATTTTCAAGCTGACATTTTGAGCTTTGCTACCGAAACCTCTGCTCATTAATGATACTGCCGCAGCAAGCAATGTAGACAACCTTATTTTATACCCAAAAGAAAAGAAATTGTCAGTTTCACAGAATACATCTAAGGGCATGAGTAATATAGGAAACAAATAGTTTCTTTTAAAAAAGTGGATTCAAAGTTTTAGAGTATTTCATTAGACCAGCTGTTCTAGTTATAAAACAGAAGAAAACTGATGGTGAAAATAAATCTACTGTCCACCCTTTGAGCCTGCCCAGGTTACTACTAAGGCCTAAAATCATACTTTTATAGTTGTCATGCATATAGATGACACAAACCTTAGTTTTACTTCAAAAGGAATTGCCTATAACATGACATATGCTGAGTATGTTCAAACTAGTCTTCATAACTACTCAGCATGCAACATCCTTCCCTGGGAATCCCTGTACGCTGCAGCCAGTACACGTTCTGGGCAAATACAGACTGACTCTCCTTGGTTAGCTTAGAAAGTTTAGTAGGAAGATAACGTACGTGTTTAAGAATCCTATTAAAATACATAGATAAGGATTAAGATACTGCTGCATAAGAATGTTTGCTCCTTTCACAAGTCCACCTTTACAGAAAAGGTGGACTTATGAAAGGAGAAACTAACTTCAAAATTGAACAAAACCAAACTATTTTCTTGTTGCTTGTAGAAGGTGAATTAGTCATAGCAGGTTTTGCATTTTCTTGTTCTCACTTTTCACAAAATCCTAAGAAAATAAACATGACAAATTTTAACTAGGATTCTTCCGGAAAGAATAATGATTACCTATATTACAGAAGCAGCCACTATTTAAATGCTATGACTAACAGTAGGGAGGCATTGACTACTGCTGGATAGAGGTAACTATTCAAACGTGAAATAAACACTAAACAAACTTGTGGAAGGGAACTAGAAATGCCTGTAGTCAAACCATTCTGACATTTACTATTTTCTTCTCTCCGTTATTTCCTATACTTTTGACTTTAAGAGATTTGACAAGCCAACACCCAAATTGAAATTAATAAATCTAAGTGTAAATTTGGATTTATGGTGACAAGTATATAAAAAACAGGTTGGTAGCACAGTGCCATTGTTAAGCTGTCTTTTAATGACATCTTCTATCTTGTGAAGTGGTGCTGAGAGATTTCAGATAACCGACAGCCATACCAACTGATAACAGCATCAGAAAACGGAAAGAGGATTTTGTTCTTTAATTAGAAGGGAGCCTCTGAAAAAGATTTGGTTTTGTTTGTTTCTAAAACACCAGGGAGTTTGTTTCATTTCTAAAAAAATTTGACATGAGCAGTATGTGGTTATTTTAGCACTACAGGTTTCCCCTCAGTTTTAGTTTTCACAATGCTTTTCAGTTTTAGGAAATTTAAAAAAACAAACTGTGTCTTCAGTAGACTTGTAACAGTTAAAGTTACTGAATCATTTTATAATCTGTTTGGCATATGTAACATGAAGATAAATATTTAAATATGGGTACAGAAGGCCCCATATGCAGACCGGACCCGCTTCATAGGGAAGTCTGCTGCCTCCCTGGGGGCCGCGTCAATGACCTCAAGGCAAAACTCCCCACTCTAGTGAGACCCAAGGACTACTACCCTCTCCTGGTTTTTCAGGTAGGTAGTGACGACATTACTAGGAGAAGTCCTAAAGCAATGAAGAGAGATTTCAGGTCCTTGGGGAAAGTGATTAAGGGGTCGGGGGCACAAATTGTGTTCTCCTCCATCCCTTCAGTTGGAGGGATGGATGAAGAAGAATACAGGAGAACTCAACAGATGAGCTTGTGGCTCCAAGACTGGTGTTACAGTCAGGGCTTTGGATTTTTCAATCATGGGTTGGTATACAGGGCGCCAGACCTTTTGGCATTAGATGGAATGCACCTGTCCCAGAGGGGGAAGAGGATCATGGGACAGGAGTTAGCTGGGCTCATTGACAGAGCTTTAAACTAGATTTGAAGGGGGAAGGGGGAAAACATCAGCCCATCTGAAGTACATGTATACCAATGCACACAGTATGGGTAACAAACAGGAGGAGCTTGAAGCCATGATGAAACAGGAAAATTATGATGTTGTGGCTATTACAGAAACATGGTGGGATGTCTCCCATGACTGGAGTGCGCCTGTTGATGGCTACAAGCTCTTTAGAAGGGACAGACGAGGAAGGAGAGGTGGTGGGGTGGCGCTGTATGTTAGGGACTGTTGTGATTGCCTTGAGCACAAGTGTAGCGAAGACAGGGTAGTGTCTTTGCGTTAGAATCAGGGGGAAGGCCAACAGGGCAGATGTTGTAGTAGGAGTCTACTAGAGGCCACCCACCCAGGACAGAGAGGTGGATGAAATATTCTATAAGTATTTAGAAGAAATCTCATGATCGCTTGCCCTTGTTCTTGTGGGAGACTTCAACTTCCCAGACATCTGCTGGAAGTACAGTACAGCAGAGCGAGACCAGTCCCGGAGATTCCTGGAATGTGTGGGAGACAACTTCCTGACGCAACTGGTGAGAGAACCAACCAGAGAAGGTGCCCTGCTGGATCTCCTCTTTGTGAACAGAGAAGGACTGGTGGACAATGTGGCAGCTGGAGGCCGACTAGGGCACAGTGATCATGAAATAATAGAGTTCTCTATTCTTAGAGAGGCCAGGAGAGGGCTAAGCAGAACTGACATCCTGGACTTCAAAAGGGCTGACTTTGTATTGATTAGGCACCTGCTTGAAAGGATCCCTTGGGAGACAATCCTGAACAGTATAGGGGTCCAGGAAGACTGGGCACTCTTTAAGAAGGAAGTGTTAATGGCTCAGGAACAGGCAGTCCCCAGGTGCTGTAAGAGAAGCCAGCAACAGAGAAGACCAACCTGGCTGAACAGGGAGCTTTGGCTGCAACTCAGGGAGAAAAGGAAAGTTTACAGCCTTTGGATGAAGGGACTAGCTACTCACAGTGATTACAAAGACACAGTGAGGCTATGCAGGGCAGAAATCAGGAGGTCTAAAGCCCAGCTGGAAATTACCCTGGCTTCAGCAATCAAGGATAACAAGAAATGTTTCTATAAGTATGTCAACAGCAAAAGAAAGACCAGGGAGAGTCTCCATCCCCTGCTGGATGCGGGGGGAAACATGGTAACAAGTGATGAGGAGAAGGCTGAGGTCCTTAATGCCTTCTTTGCCTCAGTCTTTAATAACAAGACTAGTTGGACTGAGGGAATCCAGCCTCCTCAGCCAGAGGACAGAGACTGGGAGAACGACCCCCCTGCAATCCAGGAGACAGTCAGTGACCTACTGCATCACATAGACACACACAAGTCTATGGGACCTGATGGGATACACCCGAGGGTGCTGAAGGAGCTGGCTGGGGTGCTCGCCAAGCCACTTTCCATCATTATCAGCAGTCCTGGCTGACCGGGGAGGTCCCGACAGATTGGAAACTGGCCAATGTGACGCCCATCTATAAGAAGAGTCGGAAGGATGATCCAGGAAATTACAGGCCTGTCAGCTTGACGTTGGTGCCCGGGAAGCTGATGGAGCACCTCATCCAGAGTACCATCACACAACACATGCAGGACAACCAGATGATCAGGCCCAGTCAGCATGGGTTTATGAAAGGCAGGTCCTGCTTGACAAACCTGATCTCCTTCTATGACAGGGTTGACCTGCTTATTGGATGAGGGAAAGGCTGTGGATGTAGTTTACCTCGACTTGAGTAGGGTCTTTGACACCGTTTCCCACAGCATTCTCCTGGCGAAATTGGCTGCTCGAGGCTTGGATGGTCGCACACGCTTTGCTGGGTAAAAAACTGGCTGGATGGCCGGGCCCAAAGAGTTGTGGTGCATGGAGTTAAATCCACTTGGTGGCTGGTCACGAGTGGTGTCCCCCAGGGCTCGGTTTTGGGGCCACTACTGTTTAAGATCTTTATTGATGATCTAGACGAGGGGATCGAGTGCACCCTCAGTAAGTCTGCAGATGACACCAAGTTGGGTGGGAGTGTTGATCTGCTTGAGGGTAGGGAGGCTCTGCAGAGAGATCTGGACAGGCTGGAGCGATGGGCTAAGGCCAACTGTATGAGCTTCAATAAGGCCAAATGCCGGGTGCTGCACTTGGGTCACAACAACCCCCAGCAACGCTACAGGATTGGGGAGGAGTGGCTGGAGAGCTGCCAGTCAGAGAGGGACCTGGGGGTGTTGATTGACAGCCGGATAAACATGAGCCAGCAGTGTGCCCAGGTGGCCAAGAAGGCCAATGGTATCCTGGCTTGTATCAGAAATAGCGTGGCCAGCAGGGCCAGGGAAGTGATCTTGCCCCTGTACTTGGCACTGGTGAGGCCGCACCTCGATTACTGTGTTCAGTTTTGGGCCCCTCACTACAAAAAGGACATTGAATTATTCGAGTATGTCCAGAGAAGGGCAACGAAGCTGGTGAAGGGTCTGGAGCACATGTCGTACGAGAAGCGACTGAGGGAACTGGGGTTGTTTAGTTTGGAGAAGAGGAGGCTGAGGGGAGACCTCATCGCCCTCTACAACTACCTGAAAGGAGGGTGCAGAGAGCTGGGGATGAGTCTCTTTAACCAAGTAATGAGCGATAAGACAAGAGGTAATGGCCTCAAGTTGCACCAGGGAAGGTTTAGACTGGATATTAGGAAGTATTTCTTTCCAGAATGGGTTGTTGGGCATTGGAATGGGCTGCCCAGGGAAGTGGTGGAGTCCCCATCCCTGGAGGTGTTTAAGAGTAGGGTCGACATAGCACTGGGGGATACGGTGTAGTTGGAAACTGCCAGTGCTAGGTTAACGGTTGGACTAGATGATCTTCAAGGTCCTTTCCAACCTAGATGATTCTGTGATTTAAGAGTAACATTCAGGTGAATAAAACAGCAATAAGATACTTCTAAAATTAGTTCCATGTTATTGAAAAATTACTTAGCTAAATGTTATCCCATCAGGATATGAACATCTACGCTATGAAAGGATTTATAAATGGATTGGTAAAACAGTCTTCTCAAAACATGGATAACTATGTTAGATGAAATATATTCATCTGTAGATAAGGTTCAGTACTTTTCCAGTGCCTTCAGAAGGATGGTTATTTTTACACTTACTTTTCCAGCAGCCTAAGAGAATACTCCTCTCAAAGAAAATTGGTTCAAGACATAGGAAGTTTAAATCAAATCTGGACATTATTCCAGAATGAAGCGTTCAATTCCAGATGAATTAACTTACACAACTTTTAACAGTTACTTTTGCAATCCAAGTTTAACAAAATGACTTTATTGAAGTACTGTTGAACACTAATCACTGAAGTGACCGTTTCTCTTAACTATTTTACTAAGAGATTAAAAAAACATCACTTGAGAACACTTGAATGAGAATGCTAGAAAACCATCAGACACTTCACTCTCCAGCTGAGACAAACTCAGAGTGATCACTTGCCACTTATGCAAATGACCCACAGGTCATCTCCCTATACTCACCTGTCAGCTTCAGAAGTCCTTAGAAGTACAGAGATTCATAAGCCCCACAAGTAGGATTACAAGTAAGTACCACCACAATGAGGTATTAGGGTTTCATAGTCTTTGTGTCTTAGAAATAGCTCTGTTCATGATAATGTTGATAAAAGTCAGAGGAAAGAAATGTGCGGTTCAAGTAGGAGCAGTGAAGATTTTTACCACCCTGAACTGCTGTGAAGCCTTAGTCTCGCACATAAACACCACAGCACACTAAGAACGCTGGCACATATAACCTAGCACAACTGAAGGAATTAAAGAGGAATTAAGTTCTACAGAAAACAGGGAGGTTCAGGTGCTCGTGCAATTAGTTCTGTATATTCCCTTTAAATACAAAAAGATCAAAGAAAACACAGACTGGACAAAAAGTCAAAGGAAGTGGTCTTGAAACTCTGAAATGCAATGATTAAGCCCAGAGGCTTAACTTTTAATTGCCTATTAGAAGAGGTTATAGTTGATACCAATGATTGCTTAAACCAAAAGAAGCAGTTCTATTGAACTGGTCTCTAATCCTGCAGATCACAGCTACAGACAGAAGCAAATCGTAAGAGCAAGGAGAGAGAAATGTAAAAGGTGAAGAGGAAGTACATATCAGGGACAAGCGTCCAGAGTCTGGATAAATTGAAATCTATGACTTTATTCAACATAGGCCAGAGATCCACACCTTGGCAGGAGGTGGGGGGTGGGGGGGAAAGAGGTTTAAATATTCTCTGTATATATCCTTAGGATCTCAGTGAGAATCAAAAGGATAGGATTTTAACAAATGATCAGAGTAATAAATTGAAAGACTACACAACACATTTTGTCAGTTGGTCTAGGTCATACCTCATCCCTCTCTTCACTTGTCCTTTTCTTTCTTGGCTTGAGCACTTTAACTGTAGCTGGTAAGGTGCTGCCCTAGTGTTTCACCTCCATCTTATCGGGTTCCAGAGGTGTGAACTGAATTTCCATCTCTGGTTTTGGGAACCGACTAGTATTTCCACTTTCTGTGGACACTTCTGAAGAGTCAAGGACAATTTCTGAATGCTCCTGCAAATACATGGAAATTTTAAGAACACAAGTTTTAAAATAACTGAGTTAAAAAACCCATAATACACATCTTTCCCCAATGGATTGCAAAGTAAGCATTCCATTTCCCAGCTTTCACTTTCAGAACACTTCTAATTGAAGGAATCTACTTCAACCATAGCAGAGTTTAACCCTTACTTTCTAAAACTTTTTTGTTACATTTTAAAAAGTTAACGTTTCTATCTACAGTGACAGAACTTGAACTCAGCCTGATACTTTGTTTCCAAGTCATTTTGCTCAAGGGCAGAGACAGTCACAGTTTTCACAAGTAGCAGTAGTAGAATGGACATGACTTTCATCTTAACTCTGCTGCTCCTTAGGAGCTAGGCAGTGATAGCAGCTTTTGAGAGAAAAGTATAACCTTTCTCTAGCCTATCTTTAAGGAATTTTCCCTTCCCCTTCTACACCAGAGAAGTTGTGTAAGTAACAAGGTCCAACTAGCAAGCTACAAGCCAAATTCAACCTATGAGAGGCTTCTACATCACTACCTGTTCTCTGGAGGAAGAGCAGGCATTAAGGCAGCCCGCAGCCCACAAGCTGAAAACCTTGTCTTGTACCTGCTCACAGCCAAACTGCAAGAACTGCACAGTGAGGGTGGGATGGAAAAATCAGTTTGACAATTCTTCTTCCTCAGCAGCACTTACCTTCCACCATCCACCCAACCTGTTTTCTTAGCAAAACCAGCAAGTGAGAGCTGTGGTCCTCCCAGCTCCTGCATCTCTGTGGCAGCAGTTCAGCTGCTGGCTAGCATACAGGAATGGATTCAGCAGCTGTTTGAATGAAACCTGAAAGACAGGCTGCTGTGGTGATTGGTGCTTAGAAACTGCAGGTGGCTGCTACTACTGCTGCTGGTGGGGTCCCAAACAGAGCAGCTGCTGTGGCTTCTCGAAGGGCACTCTCCTCCTCTCAAAAAGGAAAGTGATCAAAGCTCATGGAAAGCCCAGAGATAGTCACATTCTGCAACAGGCTCTGCTGGGATTCTGAGTAAGAATACAAGCACCACTGCATTCCCAAGAATGGAGTTGGCTAATATAAACATTTTTCTTTATAACTGCTACTTCATGAGAGTTAGCCATCAAAAAGTTACACAGGAATGGCTAGTGTCATTAGCTAACACAGCTACACACAAGAATCCTGTAGTGGAAGAAAGCAAATCCAATTTGCCCTGCTACTGCTCATCCATTTAAAAGGGTTTATATATTTGTTTCAAGTGACTTATCTAATAATCAGCCACTTCATAAGCATTGGTGAGAGGTAGGATTTCAAGAGCATGCAGCTGAAGTCAGATATAGCTATTCACATGATTATGTTATACATCTTTTATTTCTACCAAAAGCCACTAAAATGAGGTGATCTGATCACCAAGAAAGGTATTTGCAGAATAAAACTTTAGAATTATTCAGACAACAGGATACATTTTCTTCCCTATTCTGCATTTAGCAAAATCCATACAACTGCATAAAATTTTTAAATTTCAGTTTTGTACCAACCTCACTTAATGAAGAGGCACTGCTAGGACAGTGAGATAATGAATAATTCCCTTTAACTGCGTCATATCTAACTGAAATACTTGACAAAGTATAGGATTAGTCCTGCTTTGTTTTTCTATAAACTGTAAATATTTAGAATGAGAAGAGATTATGCTAAACTGTAAACCTCAAAATATTTTGATTTTTCTAAAGCTACAATATAAAAGCTCAAGTGCAGACAGCTAATGAACACCTGGGCTGAGAGACAACACAAGTTTAAGGCAGTAACCTCTACTCACGATGCCATCATGAGATGTGCCCTGCTGGGTCTCACCAACAGTCCGTCTAGTTCAATATTCTGCCCCAAGAGTGGCAAAGGGAGATGCTATTTAAGGATAAGATAGTGATCCTGGTCACCTTGTCATCTGTCCTCTCCATACTCTCCCAGCATTCTTAGCTGTGCATTACAATTGTCAGAGTCTACACCACTGTCTAACCCTCAGAGTATCCATTTAAAAATATATTGATGGATTTCTACTACAAAATTTTTCTAATCCCTGCTGACAGTAACTGTTTCCACCACCTCCAGAAAATTACTAGCTGCTTCATATAGGAATATGTTATTTTAGCTGTCTTAAAATTATTTCCTATTAGTTTCACGAAGTGCTGCCCAGTTCTTGCAGGATTTTAACAAGGACAGTTCTGCCTTCTGTTTACCCACCGCAACCATGATTTTGTAAACCTCAGTCCCACAACCCTCTGGTGGCCTTAACCTCTCCTAATCACAGTGCCAGCTTCTTAGCCTCTCCTCACAAGGCAGGAGACACACATTGTCTTGATCACCTTAGATTTTCTTCTTTATCTCCACTATATCTTTCCTGAGAATTATTTGACTTCCCCCCAAGACTCTACCCCATTCACTTCACACCATAACAGTTTATCACATGATAATCCTGGTAGTAGCCTCTCCTTATTCATAACATCAAGTACTGTGGCTACTGGCTTGAGGTAAATACTTCAGCACCAACTGTTCACAACAATTCTTCTCTGTAACTAATTTTATAGCAAAAATAACTAATTTTATGGTGCTCTCTTAGCTGCCATTACAAAGCTGTATAAAGCAATAACCATTCTGAGAGCTCCTCTCTACTCCCTCATACATCACAAGCTTTATCTATACGGCACCAGCTGAATTGATGAAGTAGCAAGAAACTGGCCAGTCTTATTTGGCAGTAGACAGGAGAGAGATGAAGAGATGCATTTCATCATTCAGCCCAGTTCTGCCACAAGAGGAGAATCACATCTTCTAGCAGCCAGGGGAGGGTCTGCTAGGAAATCCATGTTCAGCTCTCTTCATTACTAGTTAGCAATGGAGTCACGTAGCATTAATTCAGTTTGGGAGGAAAACTACCTCACTGAATACTGCTCACGTAGCACACAGGGATTTGGTCAGAATCAGAAGGCTCAGTACAGGTGCAAGCCTTTCAATTTTTGTTCAGGAAATATGCAAAGTCAATCTTTTCTTTGTGTAAACTTCAAATATTGTTTTGTTTTTAAGTAAGATGCAAGATACCGTTCTGTTCTTGTGAACCCCATACGGGCTGGCAGCTCTAATTACAGAACCATCTCTACTACCACACTATAGGTGGTATCAGGAAAGTTGTCTGAGCTGAAATCCCCTTAGCACTGACATAACCAAACAGAGGTGACATCACAAATATTATGTCTTCAAATCTCTAGAATCTGGATTAGTTAACTAGTTTTTCCCTCAGGTACAGAAGTTTTATAGTGTATAGAGAGGTGGTATTCTCTTAACTAAAGTACTTCTTTTTCTGAGAGGGAACTTGAAAGAGGGAGAGAGAAGAATAAACAAGAACTCAGAATTAGTGATATAGTTAAAGTACGAAGAACTACAGAAAGTAACTTTTGGGAGATTCCCCACATTGCTGAAATATATACTGAGAAAACAACAAAACAAAGATGTTACTAACAACATATCATTAGTACATACTTTCTATAAATATAACAAACATACCTCTTTGTTTACAGACTGATCTATTTTATCTTGTCCTTCAGGTAAAGGTACTTCTGCCAAAGACTGAAGACTTTTATGGTTAACGCCTTGTTTCAATTCCTTTATAAAGTCATCTTTCTCAGCCAGCTGTTTTCTTAGTTCTTCTGTATCAGTTCCCTCATCCTAATAAACATAGCAAAAATTGCCACAAATTGCAGGATTGGCAAGAGAAATTAACATGTGCATGAGCATCATTACAATTACTCGGTAGCACCAGTTTTAGAATTGCAGGCTCAAACAGCCAGCTGTCCAACAAAAAGCCAACAACTTCATGTATGAGTGGCCTCTACTTAAAGCCAAGAAAGGTCATACAACAGCCTGGGAAGATGCAATGCAAAATTTTTATTTTAATCTACTTATGTAGGGTTATAAATTTCACCTCCCATTGTTTATGAAGTTCTTGGTTCTGTGCAAAAGGCAGCCGATGTGATAGTTGTTTCAGATTTCCAGTCTAATCAAATTGCAATCAAATGATCAAATAGACTTGAGTGTTTATTTGAACTACTAAGTTTTTTGAAACTTCAGTTACTGTTACAAATTCAGTTTCAGAAAAGCATAAAGCTTTTTTTTTTTTGTATTAGCTGCAAACAATTTCAATATGTTTGGAATAGAGCCAAAACATAGTGTTTTGCAGAGTTAGTGAATAACAAAAGAAAAATCACAAAAACAACTAAAAAAAAAATCCCACAGAAACGACAGAAAGAATGAGAGAGGACCTTTCCTGAATCATTTACTGCAGCTTGTTTCAGTTCTGCTATTTCTTTATCTTTTTGTATGGTGATAGAAGCCAAAGTCTTGAGCTGTACTTCCAAAGCTTCTATTAATTTATTTCTTTCTTCACGCCACTTTTGAAGATTGTTGTCCTTTTCTACCAGCTGTGCAGCAAGTCTTTCCTGAATGGGGGAAAAAATAGGTTAGAATTGAACACCACTTCTACAAACCATCTGAACTGTTCTGACAGCTTAGTTTGGCATAGTCAGTACTATTTTATGGCCTCAGTAGACTTGAGAGCCTATGTAGATCTTAAAAAGCTCACACAGAACTAGTTTCACTACAAATATACAAAAGCAAACCATGCTTCAAATGAGAAAAAACTGTATCTATATTTATACTGTTTGTGAAGAGAATTTTTGTCAAGAACCACCACTCCTGCTTGCCCACTTTCTGATTTTATTACTGGAAAGTCTCAGGCAAGCAAAGTCACAGACAAAGTGAAAGTAGTCCCAAGCTCCTAACATCCCCCTGTACTGATTGCAGGTCCAGAAGGTCATTGCTAACTACTTCTAGATGCAAGTGCAGTTTTAGATTGCACAGATTCATACAATAATTTCATATGCTTAAGAAATTACAACCTTGATACAGCCCAGTGACCAGGCAAGGTATCCACCTTGTTATTAACTATCAGTCACTCTACTTTGAAAGTGGTATGGGAGCAAAACCACTAGCATTTTGACCAAGTATTTTTACTGGAAAGATCTGGAAAGAGGCTTTTTTTGTCAACTACTGCTTGCTTCTTCTCTTCCTTCTAAAGCCTCATAGGCTTCTCCCCCCCCCCCCCTTTTTTTTTTTTTTTTTCAGAAAAGCCAAGCAACAAATCTTGTTTTTCAAAGTATGTTTTCTTAGCTTCATTAAGTAGCAATTCATTTAAGCATAGGTTACTTATTGGTGTTTTACACACAAGATGAAGTTTGAAGAAGGTGGTGGTGGTGATAGGATAGAAAGGAACAGGCACACTAACTTCCATTGCGTATTACGCTTTTTCATTTTGTGACACTCCTATTCTTCCCTTTCACATTGAGATGATCTCATGTAGGCTTTGTCATGTGATAAATGAGGGGACTTTGACAAAGGCCAGCTCCCCTCAAGCGCCCACACTGTTAACACTTGACACGAGATCTGCTCTGTACTAACGACTTATGCTAGAGGACTCTGACGAGACCTCCAGTCACTTACAATTTCTGCTTGCTGCTCTACATAACATTCTCTGTCATCCGCAAATTTTCTCATTTCTCTGTTGTGATGGCTCTCAGCTTCTTTCACTTCACTCATGAGTCTCATTTTTTCCTCCAGCCAATTCTTTTTATCAGTTTGATACTTTGTCTCACTTTCCTATTTTAGTGGAACCAGAAATAAAGCCATAGGCAGAGATTAAGCAACAAAAAAAAGAAGTCTTAAAATCCAGATTACCATTAAACTCATTAATTTCAAAAAGATAACAGAAATACTAGCACAGTTTTACTCCAGCATATTCCCAAGTGCAAGTATTATATTCTCATTTGTTCCTTTCCAGTTAAAAAAATTGTTCAGCAGTTCTCAGAACTTATTATTCGGACTGGCACATCTTCAGGGAACAGACTTTTTTCCCTCTAAAAAATGCTCTGGGTAGGTCACAAACACTATTAAAGTTACACCAAAGGTAATGGCAAAAAGACCCTTTTTACTTACAAATTCCCAATCTTTTATACTTGCAGAACATGTTAAAAAACCTACTTCAAGACTGAAAGGCCAAAAATGCAGCAAAATTTGAATGGTAGAGAGAGTGTGTAACTAAGAATGTCGCTTCAATCACAGCAACTTTGCCTCCTTCTCTGCCACAATCAAACCTCTTGTCAGACATTCTCCCACATAGGACCTGAAAAGCTGCTTGAGAAAAAAGTCTACTTTCTAATCCAAGGAGAATTAAGAGGTAAATCCTTAGTCTAACAGGAAGGACTTACAGGTCACACAGCAAGCACAAGATCTTTAAACAGTCTGATTTATTTGCCCAAGCAACTGACGGGAAAAAGGCTTGAAACAATCCAACTCTTGACATCTGTTCAAGACAATTTTAAGAGGAGCCCAGCTAGAGAAGCACCGTCCATGGTAGCATAACATAGTGAAGGGTGCACTCCATTATGGAGCATCAGTGATGCTGTATATTACAAAGACACCACATCCAGACTTTGCTGCACTGATGCACGGCAGTTTTTAGAGGAGGTTTCCTTTACCAGAACTTGCCACATTGTGCCCTAGTTCTTGAAGATAGCAACACAAAAAAAATGTAGACTCCTAAATGAAAGTTATGGCTTTAAACCTAAGTATGAATTACATCACCATGTTTTACCTTCAGTTCTTTTCGCAGCTTTATTAATTCCTCATTTTCATCTATGTTTTTTTCTGTGGTTTTGCTCATCTTTTGCTGCCAGTCACTATTGCTCTGGTTATCCAGCTCTCTATATCTCTGCTTCCATGCTT
The DNA here is from genome assembly GCF_031877795.1 of Strix aluco. NCBI lineage: Eukaryota > Metazoa > Chordata > Aves > Strigiformes > Strigidae > Strix > Strix aluco. Next base: position 384,025 of record NW_027436660.1, read on the forward strand.
CCAGTTCTAGTCAGCACACAAAATGAGGTTATATAACATAGTCTTAAATGCATATTTGACCACATTCACATCCTTCTACTAAAGTTACTTGGATTTATCAGCCATGACCACAGAGGGACAACAGAAGCCTTTAACTGTTAGAAGTTTGTTATGTACTATATAAAATTAATGCCTAAATAACACTCAGCAAATCAAAACAGAGATTTAAAGCAGCTATCACAATACATCCAAAACAATTTTGTCTCCTTGCTCCCTTTCCATGGAGAGATTACCCCAAACTAATCTGTTGGTCTCTTCTAATTTGGTTTCAATCACTTGATCTTGTTTAATATGAGTCTGTTCTTGTTCTTCTAATGTCATCCGCATATCTTCAATTATTTTTTCCTTTGCACACAGATCTGAAAATATATTTACAGATGAGCCCCCATCCTAGTTCCCACCATTCTCTCCCAAAGTGCCTTCATCACAAGTAATTTCCCCCATTTCCTGAGATCTAAAGCTCTATTAGAAAGAAATAGAGTATCTCTACTAAACTTTCCAAATCCAAAATTCTGAAGTGATTCTCATCAACTTGATTTAGGTGAGCATTTCATTGTTAATGTCAGACTAAGGCTTGTATTATACGAAAACCTAACTATTGTTCCACTGCTAAATGTTTATCAAACCTGCAAAAACTGTTATTGTGCTAGTTCATGTTTCAGGGTTTGACTTTTTCCACAATAGGCTTACTTTCAGAGCAACGTTTTCTTCCCACTTTCAATAGAGTCTCCTCACAATCCTTGAATTGGCTGCTTTCAATCAGTTCATTAGAGTTCTTTTCTGCCAATTTTCTTTTAATGGTAGTTACAGTGTTGTCCTGTGTTAAAATAAGATAAATTACTTTGAAGTTTTACAAAGTGAGCACTTAATAGGCTTAGTAATCTTTTAGATGCAAATATTTTTACAAATCTATCTGGGTAACCTGTATATGGGTTGTCAGAAGAACAAGTCAGTTACAGATCAGTTGCTTAAACAAAAAGCAGGTACACCTTCAGACAGTAATAAGCACAATGCTTTGCACTGTACAGAAAGTAGAGCAAGAGACTAGGAAACTACGAAATGCAAAAGGAGTTTACCACCTGAAGTATCCAGTGTCAAAAGAGTTGAGGAAATCCATGATTTGCTCAAAGGGCCAATGGTCAGCTCTACAAGTTCATCACTTTCTTGTCATAGTTGGTAGAGCTGGGAGTCTTAACCACCTTCAGCAAAGCCACAGATCATTTTTATCATGAAAGATCTGATGCAATTTGAAAGCCTAGTCAGTTCTGTCATACATACTTTAGACTATGTATTTGACCAAGAATAAAGTTTCTTTACTCACAAGATGACACAAGTGGCAAGCCATGCTGGTTGCCAAGGACCAATCACTCATCTAAGTAATTCATTAAAAAAAATAATGATCTATAGAACAGACTTGAGGTTTGTTGTCACATTTTAAGTTTCATCCCACACAGTCTCATAGAAACACTGGACAGAGCTAGAGCCTTTCTCTTGGAAGGAGCAGTGATAGGAAGCAGTCATCACAACTGTTACCACTCTGAGCATTAATACTATTGAAAAGCTAAGTTGCTCAGAGGCAGAGAGGGAATAGAAGATTAAGTATGGTCAAAGCTTTAAGTTCACAGTGGAAGAGAAAAATGGATCAGAGCGCTGCCTAAGTTTAACTTAAAATGTTCTCAGAACTACATTTCAGGTTACAGGGCATCAGGCTCAAAAAAACACCTAACCGCGTGTTTTGATTTTTTTTTTTTTTTAACCTGTGTACATGTAGCCAAGCCAGCCTTTTGGCATTCAGCAGCCAGCAGCAGACTAGCCAGCTGCAAATTTTATTGATCGCATCAAAAGCAGAGATACCCTGGCCATCCACTCTTGGATCAAATGCTGCTCAATACATTCATATTATTGCTCTGCCTTAGAAAGATTGTGTGCATCATGGTAGTAGGTGGGACACACTGATTTTTGTTGCCAATTTACACAACCACTGTCCTTCTCACACTAACTTCTAACTTCAATTAAATTTGAGCTTTTGCTGCAGCAAAACCTCCTTTCCTTCCTCTTCCATTCAGGCAAAAATAAAAAAGACAGTGACATAATCCCTCTCTTCCCACAGCTGGAGTCCTCCCAGTTTGAGTGTTGTTTTTTTCTTTAGAGTGGCTCTTCATAGTCTCATCGACAGTCCTCCAATAATAACTCCAGATCACTGCTTCCAGAAATCCTATTTTCCACACACACCTCTGCACACATTTTGCCGTAACTTCAGTTGTAATGCCAACTTCGCCTGCTACCATTTCAAGAAAGTAGCAATTACTTACAGAAAATTTCAATTTTCCAAAATAGTCAAGTCCGTTATAAGCACAGATTTAATTTTTTTGTAAACAGAAAATTGAGATGTCTAAGACTTACATAGTCTTTTATGGTTTCTTCTAAACAGGATATCAAATCTTGCAGTCTCGTGATAGCATCATCTTTTTGCTCTGCGATGTCCATTAGTTCTTGAATCCTTTTATTCTGCGTATTCATTTTCTTACAAAAGAAAGTAGTTCAGTCAATGCTAAATTCTTGAACTATACAATGCATTTAGAAGCAAGATCAGTTAAGCTGGTACACCACTACTAAATTCTTGAACTATACAATGCATTTAGAAGCAAGATCAGTTAAGCTGGTACCCCACTACCCCACTGACCCGCTGACCACTGTGACATGGCCCCCATAGTGACGTGGCCAGCACTGACCTGCTGCCCACTGTGACATGGCCCCCACAGTGACATGGCCACCACTGAACCACTGACCACTGTGACATGGCCCCCAAAGTGACATGGCCACCACTGACCCGCTGACCACTGTGACATGGACCCCACAGTGACATGGCCAGCACTGACCCGCTGACCACTGTGACATGGCCCCCACAGTGACATGGCCACCAGTAGACCTGCTGCCCACTGTGACTTTGCCCCCAAAGTGAAACGGCCACCACTGACCTGCTGCCCACTGTGACATGGCCCCCATAGTGACATGGCCACCACTGACCTGCTGCCCACTGTGACATAGCCCCCAGAGTGACATGGCAACCAGTGGCCTGTTGCTCCTGTGACATGGCCACCACTGACCTGCTGCACATTGTGACATGACATCAAAGTGACATGGCCTCCAGTGACCTGCTCCCCACTGTGGCATGTCCCATACAGTAACATGATCACTACTGACATGCTGCCCACTATCACATGGCCCCACAGTGACGTGGACACCACTGACCTGCTGCCCACTGTGACTGGCCACCACAGTGACATGGCAACCAGTGGAGTGTTGCTCATTGTGATATGGCCACAACTGATCTGCTGCCCAATGTGACATGACCTCACAGTGACATGGCCACCACTGACCCGCTGACCACTGTGACATGGCCCCCACAGTAACATGGCCACCACTGACCCGCTGACCACTGTGACATGGCCCCCACAGTGACATGGCCCCCATAGTGACATGGCCACCACTGACCTGCTGCCCACTGTGACATGGCCCCCAAAGTGACATGGCCACCACTGTTCCGCTGACCACTGTGACATGGACCCCACAGTGACATGGCCACCACTGACCCGCTGACCACTGTGATGTAGCACCCACAGTGACATGGCCACCGCTGACCTGCTGCCCACTGTGACATGGCCCCCAAAGTGACATGGCCACCACTGTTCCGCTGACCACTGTGACATGGACCCCACAGTGACATGGCCACCACTGACCCGCTGACCACTGTGATGTAGCACCCACAGTGACATGGCCACCACTGACCTGCTGCCCACTGTGATATAGCCCCCACAGTGACATGGCCACCACTGACCTGCTAACCAGGGTGACATGGCACCCACTGTGACATGGCCACCACTGACATGCTATCCACTGTGACATAGCCCCCACAGTGACATGGCAACCAGTGGCCTGTTGCTCACTGTGACATGGCCACCACTGACCTGCTGCACACTGTGACATGACCTCACAGTGACATGGCCACCACTGACCCGCTGCCCACTGTGACATGGCACCAACAGTGACATGGCCACCACTGACCTGCTGCTCACTGTGACATGGCCCCCACAGTGACATGGCCACCACTGACCTGCTACCCACTGTGATATAGCCCCCAGAGTGACATGGCCACGACTGACCTGCTACCCACGGTGACATGGCACCCACTGTGACATGGCCACCACTGACCTGCTATCCACTGTGACATAGCCCCCACAGTGACATGGCAACCATTGGCCTGTTGCTCACTGTGACATGGCCACCACTGACCTGCTGCACACTGTGACATATCCGCACAGTGACATGGCCACCAATGACCCGCTGACCACTGTGACATGGCCCCCACAGTGACATGGCCACCACTGACCTGCTATCAACTCTGACATAGCCCCCATAGTGACATGGCCACCACTGACCTACTGCCCACTGTGACATAGCCCCCACAGTGACATGGCAACAAGTGGCCTCTTGCTCACTGTGACATGGCCACCAGAGTGACATGGCCACCACTGACCTGCTGCCCACTGTGACATAGCCCCCACAGTGACATGGCCACCACTGACACGCTGACCACTGTGACATGGCCCCCACAGTGACATGGCCACCACTGACCTGCTGCCCACTCTGACATAGCCCCCATAGTGACATGGCCACCACTGACCTACTGCCCACTCTGACATAGCCCCCACAGTGACATGGCAACCAGTGGCCTGTTGCTCACTGTGACATGGCCACCACTGACCTGCTTCACACTGTGACATGACCTCACAGTGACATGGCCACCACTGACCTGCTGCCCACTGTGACATGGCCCCCACAGTGACATGGCCACCGCTGACATGCTGCCCACTGTGACATGGGCTACCAGTGGCCTGTTTCTCACTGTGACATGGCCACAACTGATCTGCTACCCACTGTGACATGACCTCACAGTGACATGGCCACCACTGAACCGCAGCCCACTGTGATGTAGCCCCCATAGTGACATGGCCACAACTGACCTGCTGCCCACTGTGACATAGTTCCGATATTGACATGGCCACCATTGACCTGCTGCCCAGTGTGACATAGCCCCCACAGTGACATGGCCACCAATGACCCTCTCACCACTGTGACATGGCCCCCACAGTGACATGGCCACCACTGACCTGCTGCCCACTGTGACATGGGCTACCAGTGGCCTGTTCCTCACTGTGACATGGCCACAACTGACCTGCTGCCCACTGTGATATGGCCCCCACAGTGACATGGCCACCACTGATCTGCTGCCCACTCTGAAATGGCACCCACAGTGACATGGCCAGCACTGACCTGCTACCCACTGTGACATAGCCCCCACAGTGACATGGCCACCAGTGGCCTGTTGCTCACTGTGACATGGCCACAAATGACCTGCTGGACACTCTTACATAGCCCCCATAGTGTCATGGCCACCACTGACCTGCTGCCCACTGTGACATGGCCCCCACATTGACATGGCCACCACTGACCTGCTGCCGACTGTGACATAGCCCCCACAGTGACATGGCCACCACTGACCTGCTGCCCACTGTGACATGACCTCACAGTGACATGGCCACCACTGAACTGCTGCCCACTGTGACATGGCCCCCACAATGACATGGCCACCGCTGACCTGCTGCACACTGTGACATGACCTCTCAGTGACATGGCCACCAGTGACCTGCTATCCACTGTGACATAGCCCCCACAGTGACATGGCCACTACTCACCTGCTGCACACTGTGACACGGCCCCCACAGTGACATGGCCACCACTGACCTGCTGCCCACGGTGACATGCCCCCCACAGTGACATGGCCACTACTGACCTGCTGCCCACGGTGACATGGCACCCACAGTGACATGGCCACCACTGACCTGCTATCCACTGTGACATAGCCCCCACTGTGACATGGGCCACCAGTGGCCTATTTCTCACTGTGAAATGGCAAAAACTGATCTGCTGCCCACTGTGACATGACCTCACAGTGACATGGCCACCACTGAACCGCAGCCCACAGTGATGTAGCCCCCATAGTGACATGGCCACATCTGACCTGCTCCCCACTGTGACATGTCCCAAACAGTAACATGATCACCACTGACCTGCTGCCCACTGTGACATAGCCCCCATAGTGACATGGCCACCACTGACCTGCTACCCACGGTGACATGCACCCACTGTGACATGGCCACCAGTGACCTGCTATCCACTGTGACATAGCCCCCACAATGACATGGCCACCAGTGGCCTGTTGCTCACTGTGACATGGCCACCACTGACCTGCTGCACACTGTGACATGACCTCACATTGACATGGCCACCACTGACCCACTGCCCACTGTGATATAGCCCCCATAGCGACATGTCCACCACTGACCCGCTGCCCACTGTGACATGGCACCCATAGTGACATGGCCACCACTGACCTGCTGCTCACTGTGACATGCCCGTTACAGTGACATGGCCAGCACTGACCTGCTGCCCACTGTGACATGACCTCACAATGACATGGCCACCACTGACACGCTGCCCACTGTGATGTAGCACCCACAGTGACATGGCCACAACTGACCTGCTCCCCACTGTGACATGTCCCAAACAGTAACATGATCACCACTGACATGCTGCCCATTGTGACATATCCCCCACAGTAACATGGCCACCACTGACCCGCTGACCACTGTGACATGGCCCCCACAGTGACATGGCCACCACTGACTAGCTTCACACTCTGACATGACCTCACAGTGACATGGCCACCACTGACCTGCTGCCAATTGTGACATGGCCCCCATAGTGACATGGCCACCACTGAACCGCAGCCCACTCTGTTGTAGCCCCAATAGTGACATGGCCACAACTGACCTGCTCCCCACTGTGACATGTCCCAAACAGTAACATGATCACCACTGACCTGCTACCCACTGTGACATAGCCCCCACAGTGACATGGCAACCAGTGGTCTGTTGATCACTGTGACATGGCCCCCACAGTGACGTGGCCACCACTGACCTGCTGCCCACTGTGACTGGCCACCACAGTGACATGGCCACCAGTGGACTGTTGCTCATTGTGACATGGCCACAACTGATCTGCTGCCCACTGTGACATGACCTCACAGTGACATGGCCACCACTGACCCGCTGCCCACTGTGACATGGCCCCCACAGTGACATGGCCACCACTGACCCGCTGTCCACTGTGACATGGCCCCCATAGTGACATGGCCACCACTGACCGGCTGCCCACTGTGACGTGGCCCCCTTAGTGACGTGGCCACCACTGACCTGCTGCCCACTGTGACATGGCCCCCACAGTGACATGGCCAGCACTGACCTGCTGCCCACTGTGACATGGCCCCCACAGTGACATGGTGTCACGGTCCACTCGGTGGACTCGTGATGATTCGTTTGCTACGATCTCGAAAGTGCAAAATTAAGGTGACCAACACCAAAGGGGATAACAGTAATCAAACAGTGAAACTTTATTGGGTTGCCTGTGAAGAGGCACGCGATAGTTAGAGATGGGTGAAAGAAAGGAAAAAAAAGTAAAGTTAAGTTTTAGAGAGAAGAGGGAGAGAGGTTATAGCTACCACTGCTGATCTCACGACGTCCTAACGGTCCCGGGTCCAGCTGATGCTGCGTCGTCGATCGTCGTGGTCCTTGGTGGGGAAGCTTCCAATTTTCGTTGTCCAGAAGTAATCTTTTATGCTTAGTAACACACCTTGCTCCACCTCTGCCTCAGGGGTCTCCGCCCTTCTCAGAATTAAATTATCATATCTCCACCCCTCTCGAGCAAGGCCATCGCGCGTGCGCGGGGGGGAGTGTCCTAGGTGTGGTCAGTCTCAGAGGCGGGTAACCTTCAACCAGGAGGTGTGTTTTGGTATTATAATGAAGCAAAGTTCATCTGAGGTTCATGATTTCTTCATCGGTGTTATGGCAACAGTCACGATCCATCTTTTTGACAATGGCTATGCAATTACCACTAACTGCTCTGGCTAGGCCCAGGAACCGAACAATAGCACAACACTCTTTGTACTGCACGGCTCAGGCACCAAAGAACAGCACTGCACTGCCTGCACCACACGGTTCAGTACTCAGGAGAACAGCACAGCACTGGCTGTGCCACACAGTTCTGCATTCAGGAGCCTTTGCACCATTCCATTCCAGGGGTCGGCAGCTGCGCTCCAAACAGGCCGTTGTCGGGTACCTCACTGTCCATGTCCCTGATGACAATGTTGAGACAATGCTGATCTTCTGACTGACTCTTACACATGGCCACCACTGACCCACTGACCACTGTGACACGGCCCCCAAAGTGACATGGCAACCAGTGGCCTGTTGCTCACTGTGACATGGCCACCACTGACCTGCTGCACACTGTGACATGACCTCACAGTGCCATGGCCACCACTGACCTGCTCCCCACTGTGACATGTACCATACAGTAACATGATCACTACTGACATGCTGCCCACTGTCACATGGCGCCACAGTGACGTGGCTACCACTGACCTGCTGCCCACTGTGAGTGGCCACCACAGTGACATGGCCACCAGTGGACTGTTGCTCATTGTGACATGGCCACAACTGATCTGCTGCCCACTGTGACATGACCTCAAAGTGACATGGCCACCACTGACCCGCTGACCACTGTGACATGGCCCCCACAGTGACATGGCCACCACTGACGCGCTGACCACTGTGACATAGCCCCCACAGTGACATGGCCACCACTGACCTGCTGCCCACTGTGACATGGCCCCCATAGTGACGTGGCCACCACTGACCTGCTGCCGACTGTGACATGGCCCCCACAGTGACATGGCCAGCACTGACCTGCTGCCCACTGTGACATGGCCCCCACAGTGACATGGCCACCACTGACCCACTGACCACTGTGACATGGCCCCCAAAGTGACATGGCAACCAGTGGCCTGTTGCTCACTGTGACATGGCCACCACTGACCTGCTGCACACTGTGACATGACCTCACAGTGACATGGCCACCACTGACCTACTCCCCACTGTGACATGTCCCATACAGTAACATGATCACTACTGACAAGCTGCCCACTGTCACATGGCCCCACAGTGACATGGCCAACACTGACCTGCTGCCCACTATGACTGGCCACCACAGTGACATGGCCACCAGGGGACTGTTGCTCATTGTGACATGGCCACAACTAATCTGCTGCCCACTGTGACATGACCTCAGAGTGACATGGCCACCACTGACCCGCTGACCACTGTGACATGGCCCCCACAGTGACAAGGCCACCACTGACCCGCTGACCACTGTGACATCGCCCCCACAGTGACATGGCCAGCACTGACCTGCTGCCCACTGTGACATGGCCCCCATAGTGACATGGCTACAACTGATCTGCTCCCCACTGTGACATGACCTCACAGTGACATGGCCACCACTGACCCGCTGACACCTGTGACATGGCCCCCACAGTGACATGGCCACCACTGACCCGCTGACCACTGTGACATGGCCCCCACAGTGACATGGCCACCACTGACCTGCTCCCCACTGTGACATGGCCCCCATAGTGACATGGCCACAACTGACCTGCTGCCCACTCTGACATAGCCCCCACAGTGACATGGCAACCAGTGGCCTGTTGCTCACTGTGACATGGCCACCACTGACCTGCTGCACATTGTGACATGACCTCACAGTGACATGGCCACCACTGACCTGCTCCCCACTGTGACATGGCCCATACAGTAACATGATCACTACTGACATGCTGCCCACTGTCACATGGCCCCACAGTGACGTGGCCACCACTGACCTGCCGCCCACTGTGACTGGACACCACAGTGACATGGCCACCAGTGGACTGTTGCTCATTGTGACCTGGCCACAACTGATCTGCTGCCCACTGTGACATGACCTCACAGTGACATGGCCACCACTGACCCGCTGACCACTGTGACATGGCCCCCACAGTGACAAGGCCACCACTGACCCGCTGCCCACTGTGACATGGCCCCCACAGTTACATGGCCACCACTGACCTGCTGCCCACTGTGCCATGGCCCCCATAGTGACATGGCGACCACTGACCTGCTGCCCACTGTGACATGGCCCCCATAGTGATATGGCCACCACTGACCTTCTGTCCACTGTGACATGGCCCCCATAGTGACATGGCCACCACAAACGTGCTGCCTACTGTGACATGGCCCCCACAGTGACATGGTCACAACTGACCTGCTGCCCACTCTGACATACCCCCCACAGTGACATGGCAACCAGTGGCCTGTTGCTCACTGTGACATGGCCACAACTGACCTGCTGCCCACTGTGACATACCCCCCACAGTGACATGGCAACCAGTGGCCTGTTTCTCCTGTGACATGGCCACCACTGATCTGCTGCCCACTGTGACATGACCTCACAGTGACATGGCCACCACTCACCCGCTGACCACTGTGACATGGCCGCAACAGTGACATGGCCACCACTGACCTGCTGCCCACTGTGACATGGCCCCCATAGTGACATGGCCACCACTGACCTGCTGCCGACTCTGACATAGCCCCCATAGTGACATGGACACCACTGACGCGCTGACCACTGTGACATGGCCCACATAGTGATATGCCCACCACTGACCTGCTGCCCACTGTGACATATCCCCCATAATGACATTGCCACCACTTACGTGTTGCCCACTGTGACATCGCCCCCATAGTGACATGGCCACCACAAACCTGGTGCCCACTGTGACATGGCCCCCACAGTGACATGGCAACCAGTGGCCTGTTGCTCACTGTGACATGGCCACCACTGACCTGCTACACAGTGTGACATGGCCCATACAGTAACTTGACCACTACTGTCATGCTGCCCACTATCACATGGCCCCACAGTGACGTGGCCACCAGTGACCTGCTGCCCACTGTGACTGGCCACCACAGTGACTTGGCCACCAGTGGACTGTTGCTCATTGTGACATGGCCACAACTGATCTGCTGCCCACTGTGACATGACCTCACATTGACATGGCCACCACTGACCCGCTGACCACTGTGACATGGCCCCCATAGTGACATGGCCACCACTGACCTGCTGCCCACTGTGACATACCCCCCACAGTGACAAGGCAACCAGTGGCCTGTTGCTCCTGTGACATGGCCACCACTGATCTGCTGCCCACTGTGACATGACCTCACAGTGACAAGGCCACCATTGACCCGCTGACCCCTCTGACATGGCCCCCACAGTGACATGGCCACCACTGACCCGCTGACCACTGTGACATGTCCCATACAGTAACATGATCACTACTGAAATGCTGCCCACTGTCACATGGCCCCACAGTGACGTGGCCACCACTGACCTGATGCCAACTGTGACTGGCCACCACAGTGACATGGCCACCAGTGGACTGTTGCTCATTGCGACAAGGCCACCACTGACCTGCTGCCCACTGTGACATGGCCCCCACAGTGACATGGCCACCACTGACCTGCTGCCCACTATGACATACCCCCCACAGTGACATGGCAACCAGTGGCCTGTTGCTCACTGTGACATGGCCACCACTGACCTGCTGCACACTGTGACATGACCTCACAGTGACATGGCCACCACTGACCTGCTCCCCACTGTGACATGTCCCATACAGTAACGAGATCACTACTGACATGCTGCCCACTGTCACATGGCCCCACAATGACACGGCCACCACTGACCTGCTGCCCACTGTGACTGGACACCACAGTGACATGGCCACCAGCGGACTGTTGCTCATTGTGACATGGCCACCAGTGACCCGCTGACCACTGTGACATGGCCCCCACAGTGACATGGCCACCACTGACCCGCTGACCACTGTGACATGTCCCATACAGTAACATGATCACTACTGACATGCTGCCCACTGTCACATGGCCCCACATTTACGTGGCCACCACTGACCTGATGCCAACTGTGACTGGCCACCACAGTGACATGGCCACCAGTGGACTGTTGCTCAATGCGACATGGCCACCACTGACCTGCTGCCCACTGTGACATGGCCACCACTGACCTGTTGCCCTCTGTGACATACCCCCCACAGTGACATGGCAACCAGTGTCCTGTTGCTCACTGTGACATGACCACCACTGACCTGATGCACACTGTGACATGACCTCACTGTGACATGGCCACCACTGACATGCTCCCCACTGTGACATGGCCCCCATAGTGACATGGCCACAACTGACCAGCTGCCCACTGTGACATGACCTCACAGTGACATGGCCCCCACAGTGACAAGGCCACCACTGACCCGCTGACCACTGTGACATGGCCGCAAGAGTGACATGGCAACCACTGACCTGCTGCCCACTGTGACATGGCCCCCATAGTGACATTGCCACCACTGACCTGCTGCCGACTGTGACATAGCCCCCATAGTGACATGGCCACCACTGACCTGCTGCCCACTGTGACATGGCCCCAATAGTGACATGGCCACCACTGACCTGCTGCCCACTGTGACATATCCTCCACAGTGACATGGCCACGACTGACCTGCTGCCCACTGTGACATACCCCCCACAGTGACATGGCAACCAGTGGCCTGTTGCTCACTGTGACATGTCCACCACTAACTTTCTCCCCACTGTGACATGTTCCATAAAGTAACTTGACAACTACTGGCATGCTGCCCACTGTCACATGGCCCCACAGTGACGTGGCCACCACTGACCTGCTGCCCACTGTGACTAGCCACCACAGTGACATGGCCACCAGTGGACTGTTGCTCATTGTGACATGGCCACCACTGACATGCTGCCCACTGTGACATGGCCCCCATAGTGACATGGCCACCACTGACCTGCTGCCCACTGTGACATAACCCCCACAGTGACATGGCAACCAGTGGCCTGTTGCTCACTGTGACATGGCCACCACTGACCTGCTGCATACTGTGACATGACCTCACAGTGACATGGCCACCACTGACCTGCTCCCCACTGTGACATGTCCCATACAGTAACATGATCACTACTGACATGCTGCCCATTGTCACATGGCCCCACAGTGACATGGCCACCACTGACCTGCTGCCCACTGTGACTGGCCACCACAGTGACATGGCCACCAGTGGACTGTTGCTCATTGTGACATGGCCACCAGTGACCTGCTGACCACTGTGACATGGCCCCCACAGTGAAATGGCCACCACTGACCCGCTGACCACTGTGACATGGCCCCCACAGTGACATGGCCACCACTGACCCGCTGACCACTGTGACATGGCCCCCACAGCGACATGGCCACCACTGACCTGCTGCCCACTGTGACGTGGCCCCCACAGTGACGTGGCCACCACTGACCTGCTGCACACGGTGACATGGCTCCCACACTGACATGGCCTGCACTGACCCGCTGCCCACTGTGACATGGAACCCACAGTGACATGGCCACCACTGACCCGCTGACCACTGTGACATGGCCCCCACAGTGACATGGCCACCACTGACATGCTGCCCACTGTGACATGGCCCCCATAGTGACATGGCCACCACTGAGCTGCTGCCCACTGTGACATAGCCCCCATAGTGACGTGGCCACCACTGACCTGCTACCCACTGTGACTGGCCACCACAGTGACATGGCCACCAGTGGACTGTTGCTCATTGTGACATGGCCACCACTGACCTGCTGCACACTGTGACATGACCTCACAGTGACATGGCCACCACTGACCTGCTGCCCACTGTGATTTGGACCCCATAGTGACATGGCCACCACTGACCTGCTGAACAATGTGACATGGCCCCCACAGTGACATGGCCACCACTGACCCGCTGACCACTGTGACATAACCCCTATAGTGACATGGCCACCACTGACCTGCTGCCCACTGTGACATGGCCCCCATAGTGACATGGCCACAACAGACCTGCTGCCCACTGTGACATAGCCCCCACAGTGACATGGCAACCTGTGGCCTGTTGCTCACTGTGACATGGCCACCACTGACCTGCTGCACACTGTGAAATGACCTCACAGTGACATGGCCACCACTGACCTGCTGCCCTCTGTGACATGGCCCCCACAGTGACATGGCAACCACTAACCTGCTGCCCACTATGACTGGCCACCACAGTGACATGGCCACCAGTGGACTCTTGCTCATTTTGACATGGTCACAACTGATCTGCTGCCCACTGTGACATGACCTCATAGTGACATGGCCACCACTGGCCTGCTGCCCACTGTGACATACCTCCCACAGTGACATGGCAACCATTGTACTTTTGCTCCTGTGACATGGCCACCACTGACCCGCTGACCACTGTGACATGGCCCCCGCAGAGTGACAAGGCCACCACTGACACACTGAGCACTGTGACATGGCCACCACAGTGACATGGTCACAACTGACCTGCTGCCCACTGTGACACGGCCCCCATAGTGACATGGCCAGCACTGACCTGCTGCCCACAGTGACATGGCCACAACTGACCTGCTGCCCACTGTGCCATACCCCCCACAGTGACATGGCAACCAGTGGCCTGTTGATCACTGTGACATGGCCACCACTAACCTGCTGCCCACTGTGACATGTCCCATAAATAACTTGACCACTACTGTCATGCTGCCCACTGTCACATGGACCCATAGTGACGTGGCCACCACTGACCTGCTGCCCACTGTGACTGGCCACCACAGTGACATGGCCACCAGTGGACTGTTGCTCGTTGTGACATGGCCAGAACTAATCTGCTGCCCACTGTGAAGTGACCTCACAGTGACATGGCCACCACTGACCTGCTCCCCACTGTGACATGGCCCCCATAGTGACATGGCCACCACTGACCTGCTGCCCACTGTGACATACCCCCCACAGTGACATGGCAACCAGTGGCCTGTTCCTCACTGTTACATGGCCACCACTGACCTGCTCCCCACTGTGACATTTCCCATACAGTAACATGATCACTACTGCCATGCTGCCCATTGTCACATGGCCCCACAGTGACGTGGCCACCACTGACCTGCTGCCCACTGTGATATGGCCCCCATAGTGACATGGCCACCAGTGGACTGTTGCTCATTGTGACATGGCCACCACTGACATGCTGCCCACTGTGACATGGCCCCCATAGTGACATGGCCACCACTGACCTGCTGCCCACTGTGACATAACCCCCACAGTGACATGGCAACCAGTGGCCTGTTGCTCACTGTGACATGGCCACCACTGACCTGCTGCATACTGTGACATGACCTCACAGTGACATGGCCACCACTGACCTGCTCCCCACTGTGACATGTCCCATACAGTAACATGATCACTACTGACATGCTGCCCATTGTCACATGGCCCCACAGTGACATGGCCACCACTGACCTGCTGCCCACTGTGACTGGCCACCACAGTGACATGGCCAGCAGTGGACTGTTGCTCATTGTGACATGGCCACCAGTGACCTGCTGACCACTGTGACATGGCCCCCACAGTGACATGGCCACCACTGACCCGCTGACCACTGTGACATGGCCCCCACAGTGACATGGCCACCACTGACCCGCTGACCACTGTGACATGGCCCCCACAGCGACATGGCCACCACTGACCTGCTGCCCACTGTGACGTGGCCCCCACAGTGACGTGGCCACCACTGACCTGCTGCACACGGTGACATGGCTCCCACACTGACATGGCCTGCACTGACCCGCTGCCCACTGTGACATGGAACCCACAGTGACATGGCCACCACTGACCCGCTGACCACTGTGACATGGCCCCCACAGTGACATGGCCACCACTGACCTGCTGCCCACTGTGACATGGCCCCCATAGTGACATGGCCACCACTGAGCTGCTGCCCACTGTGACATAGCCCCCATAGTGACGTGGCCACCACTGACCTGCTACCCACTGTGACTGGCCACCACAGTGACATGGCCACCAGTGGACTGTTGCTCATTGTGACATGGCCACCACTGACCTGCTGCACACTGTGACATGACCTCACAGTGACATGGCCACCACTGACCTGCTGCCCACTGTGATTTGGACCCCATAGTGACATGGCCACCACTGACCTGCTGAACAATGTGACATGGCCCCCACAGTGACATGGCCACCACTGACCCGCTGACCACTGTGACATAACCCCTATAGTGACATGGCCACCACTGACCTGCTGCCCACTGTGACATGGCCCCCATAGTGACATGGCCACAACAGACCTGCTGCCCACTGTGACATAGCCCCCACAGTGACATGGCAACCTGTGGCCTGTTGCTCACTGTGACATGGCCACCACTGACCTGCTGCACACTGTGAAATGACCTCACAGTGACATGGCCACCACTGACCTGCTGCCCTCTGTGACATGGCCCCCACAGTGACATGGCAACCACTAACCTGCTGCCCACTATGACTGGCCACCACAGTGACATGGCCACCAGTGGACTCTTGCTCATTTTGACATGGTCACAACTGATCTGCTGCCCACTGTGACATGACCTCATAGTGACATGGCCACCACTGGCCTGCTGCCCACTGTGACATACCTCCCACAGTGACATGGCAACCATTGTACTTTTGCTCCTGTGACATGGCCACCACTGACCCGCTGACCACTGTGACATGGCCCCCGCAGAGTGACAAGGCCACCACTGACACACTGAGCACTGTGACATGGCCACCACAGTGACATGGTCACAACTGACCTGCTGCCCACTGTGACACGGCCCCCATAGTGACATGGCCAGCACTGACCTGCTGCCCACAGTGACATGGCCACAACTGACCTGCTGCCCACTGTGCCATACCCCCCACAGTGACATGGCAACCAGTGGCCTGTTGATCACTGTGACATGGCCACCACTAACCTGCTGCCCACTGTGACATGTCCCATAAATAACTTGACCACTACTGTCATGCTGCCCACTGTCACATGGCCCCATAGTGACGTGGCCACCACTGACCTGCTGCCCACTGTGACTGGCCACCACAGTGACATGGCCACCACTGGACTGTTGCTCGTTGTGACATGGCCAGAACTAATCTGCTGCCCACTGTGAAGTGACCTCACAGTGACATGGCCACCACTGACCTGCTCCCCACTGTGACATGGCCCCCATAGTGACATGGCCACCACTGACCTGCTGCCCACTGTGACATACCCCCCACAGTGACATGGCAACCAGTGGCCTGTTCCTCACTGTTACATGGCCACCACTGACCTGCTCCCCACTGTGACATTTCCCATACAGTTACATGATCACTACTGCCATGCTGCCCATTGTCACATGGCCCCACAGTGACGTGGCCACCACTGACCTGCTGCCCACTGTGATATGGCCCCCATAGTGACATGGCCACCAGTGGACTGTTGCTCATTGTGACATGGCCACAACTGATCTGCTGCCCACTGTGACATGACCTCACAGTGACATGGCCACCACTGACCCGCTGACACCTGTGACATGGCCCCCACAATGACATGGCCAGCACTGACCCGCTGACAACTGTGACATGGCCCCCACAGTGACATGGCCACCACTGACCCGCTGACCACTGTGATATGGCCCCCATAGTGACATGGTCACCACTGACCTGCTGCCCACTGTGACTGGCCACCACAGTGACATGGCCACCAGAGGACTGTTGCTCATTGTGACATGGCCACAACTGATCTGCTGCCCACTGTGACATGACCTCACAGTGACATGGCCACCACTGACCCGCTGACACCTGGGACATGCCCCCCACAGTGACATGGCCACCACTGACCCGCTGACCACTGTGACATGGCCCCCACAGTGACATGGCCACCAGTGACCCGCTGACCACTGTGACATGGCCCCCACAGTGACATGGCCACCACTGACCTGCTGCCCACTGTGACGTGGCCCCCATAGTGACGTGGCCACCACTGACTTGCTGCCCACTGTCACATGGCCCCAGAGTGACGTGGCTACCACTCACCTGTTGCCCACTGTGACTGGCCACCCCAGTCACATGGCCACCAGTGGAATGTTGCTCATTGTGACATGGCCACAACTGATCTGCTGCCCACTGTGACATGACCTCACAGTGACATGGCCACCACTGACCTGCTGCCCACTGTGACATGGCCTCCATAGTGACATGGCCACAACTGACTTGCTGCCCACTGTGACATAGCCCCCACAGTGACATGGCAACCAGTGGCCTGCTGCTCACTGTGACATGGCCACCCCTGACCTGCTGCACACTGTGAAATGACCTCACAGTGACGTGGTCACCAGTGACCCGCTGACCACTGTGACATGGCCCCCACAGTGACATGGCCACCACTAACCTGCTGCCCACTGTGACTGGCCACACAGTGACATGGCCACCAGTGGACTGTTGCTCATTTTGACATGGTCAAAACTGATCTGCTGCCCACTGTGACATGACCTCATAGTGACATGGCCACCACTGGCCTGCTGCCCACTGTGACATACCTCCCACAGTGACATGGCAACCATTGTCCTGTTGCTCCTGTGACATGGCCACCACTGACCTGCTGCACATTGTGACATGACCTCACACTGACATGGCCACCACTGACCCGCTGACCACTGTGACATGGCCCCCACAGTGACAAGGCCACCACTGACACACTGACCACTGTGACATGGCCACCACAGTGACATGGCCACCACTGACCTGCTGCCCACTGTAACACAGCCCCCATAGTGACATGGCCACCACTGACCTGCTGCCCACTATGACATGGCCTCCACAGTGACATGGCCACAACTGACCTGCTGCCCACTGTGACATACCCCCCACAGTGACATGGCAACCAGTGGCCTGTTGCTCACTGTGACATGGCCACCACTAACCTTCTCCCCACTGTGACATGTCCTATAAAGTAACTTGACCACTACTGTCATGCTGCCAACTGTCACATGGCCCCACAGTGACGTGGCCACCACTGATCTGCTGCCAACTGTACTCGCCACCCCAGTGACATGGCCACCAGTGGACTGTTGCTCATTGTGACATGGCCACAACTGATCTGCTGCCCACTGTGACATGACCTCACAGTGACATGGCCAGCACTGACCTGCTCCCCACTGTGACATGGCCCCCACAGTGACATGGCCACCACTGACCCACTGACCACTGTGACATGGCCCCCACAGTGACATGGCCACCACTGACCCGCTGACCACTGTGACATGGCCCCCATAGTCACATGGTCACCACTGACCTGCTGCCCACTGTGACATAGCCCCAATAGTGACATGGCCACCAGTGACCTTCTGCCCACTGTGACATGGCCCCCACAGTGACATGGCCACCACTGACCTGCTGCCCACTGTGACATGGCCCCCATAGTGACATGGCCACAACTGACCTGCTGCCCACTGTGAAATACCCCCCACAGTGACATGGCAACCAGTGCCCTGTTGCTCCTGTGACATGGCCACCACTGACCTGGTGCACACTGTGACATGACCTCACAGTGACATGGCCACCACTGACCTGCTGCCCACTGTGACATGGCCCATACAGTAACATGATCACTACTGACATGCAGCCCACTGTCACATGGCCCCCACAGTGACATGGCCACCACTAACCCGCTGACCACTGCGACATAGCCCCCATAGTGACATGGCCACAACTAAACTTGCTGCCCACTGTGACATACCCCCCAAAGTGACATGGCAACCTGTGGCCTGCTGCACACTGTGATATGACCTCACAGTGACATGGCCACCACTGACCTGCTCCCCAATCTGACATGGCCCCCATAGTGACATGGCCACCACTGACCTGCTGCCCACTGTGACATGGCCCCCATAGTTACATGGCCACCGCTGACCTGCTGCCCACTGTGACATGGCCCCCATTGTGACATGGCCACCACTGACCTGCTGCCCACTGTGACATGGCCCCCATAGTGACATGGCCACAACTGACCTGCTGCCCACTGTCACATACCCCCCAGAGTGACATGGCCAGCACTGACCCGCTGACCACTGTGACATGGCCCCGACAGTGACATGGCAACCAGTGGCCTGTTGCTCACTGTGACATGGCCACCACTGACCTGCTCCCCACTTTGACATGTCCCATTCAGTAACATGATCACTACTGACATGGTGTCCACTGTCACATGGCCCCACAGTGACGTGGCCACCACTGACGTGCTGCCCACTGTTACATACCCACCACAGTGACGTTGCAACCAGTGGCCTGTTGCTCCTGTGACATGGCCACCAATGATCTGCTGCCCACTGTGACATGACCTCACAGTGACATGGCCACCACTGACCCGCTGACCACTGTGACATGGCCGCAAAAGTGACATGGCCACCACTGACCTGCTGCCCACTGTGACATGGCCCCCATAGTGACATGGCCACCACTGACCTGCTGCCGACTGTGACATAGCCCCCATAGTGACATGGCCACCAGTGGACTGTTGCTCATTGTGACATGGCCACAACTGATCTGCTGACCACGGTGACATGACGTCACAGTGACATGGCCACCACTGACCTACTGACCACGGTGACATGGCCCCCACAGTGACAAGGCCACCACTGACCCGCTGACAACTGTGACATGTCCGCAACAGTGACATGGCCACCACTGACCTGCTGCCCACTGTGACATGGCCCCCATAGTGACATGGCCACCACTGGCCTGCTACCGACTGTGACATAGCCCCCATAGTGACATGGCCACCACTGACCTGCTGCCCACAGTGACATGGCCCCCATAGTGACATGGCCACCACTGATCTGCTGCCCACTGTGACATGGCCTCCACAGTGACATGGCCACAACTGACCTGCTGCCCACTGTGACATGGCCCCCATAGTGACATGGCCACAACTGACCTGCTGCCCACTGTGACATACCCCCGACAGTTAAATGGCCACCAGTGGACTGTTGCTCATTGTGACATGGCCACAACTGATCTGCTGCCCACTGTGACATGACCTCACAGTGACATGGCCACCACTGACCTGCTGCCGACTGTGACATAGCCCCCATAGTGACATGGCAACCAGTGGCCTGCTGCACACTGTGACATAACCTCACAGTGACATGGCCACCACTGAACCGCAGCCCACTGTGACATGACCTCACAGTGACATGGCCACCACTGACCTGCTCCCCACTCTTACATGGCCCCCATATTGACATGGCCACCACTGACCTGCTGCCCACTGTGACATGGCCCCCATAGTGACATGGCCACCACTGACCTGCTGCCCACTGTGACATGGCCCCCATAGTGACATGGCCACCACTGACCTGCTGCCCACTGTGACATGGCCCCCATAGTTACATGGCCACCACTGACGCGCTGACAACTGTGACATGGCCCCCACAGTGACATGGCCACCACTGACCTGCTGCCCACTGTGACATGGCCCCCACAGTGACATGGCCACCACTGACCTGCTGACCACTGTGACATGGCCTCCACAGTGACATGGCCACAACTGACCCGCTGACCACGGTGACATGGCCCCCATAGTAACAAGGCCACCACTGACCCTCTGCCCACTGTCACATGGCCCCACAGTGACGTGGCCACCACTGACCTGCTGCCCACTGTGACTGGCCACCACAGTGACATGGCGACCAGTGGACTGTTGCTCATTGTGACATGGCCACCACTGACCTGCTGCCCACTGTGACATGGCCCCCATAGTGACATGGCCACAACTGACCTGCTGCCCACTGTCACATACCCCCCAGAGTGACATGGCCAGCACTGACCCGCTGACCACTGTGACATGGCCCCGACAGTGACATGGCAACCAGTGGCCTGTTGCTCACTGTGACATGGCCACCACTGACCTGCTCCCCACTTTGACATGTCCCATTCAGTAACATGATCACTACTGACATGGTGTCCACTGTCACATGGCCCCACAGTGACGTGGCCACCACTGACGTGCTGCCCACTGTTACATACCCACCACAGTGACATTGCAACCAGTGGCCTGTTGCTCCTGTGACATGGCCACCAATGATCTGCTGCCCACTGTGACATGACCTCACAGTGACATGGCCACCACTGACCCGCTGACCACTGTGACATGGCCGCAAAAGTGACATGGCCACCACTGACCTGCTGCCCACTGTGACATGGCCCCCATAGTGACATGGCCACCACTGACCTGCTGCCGACTGTGACATAGCCCCCATAGTGACATGGCCACCAGTGGACTGTTGCTCATTGTGACATGGCCACAACTGATCTGCTGACCACGGTGACATGACGTCACAGTGACATGGCCACCACTGACCTACTGACCACGGTGACATGGCCCCCACAGTGACAAGGCCACCACTGACCCGCTGACAACTGTGACATGTCCGCAACAGTGACATGGCCACCACTGACCTGCTGCCCACTGTGACATGGCCCCCATAGTGACATGGCCACCACTGGCCTGCTACCGACTGTGACATAGCCCCCATAGTGACATGGCCACCACTGACCTGCTGCCCACAGTGACATGGCCCCCATAGTGACATGGCCACCACTGATCTGCTGCCCACTGTGACATGGCCTCCACAGTGACATGGCCACAACTGACCTGCTGCCCACTGTGACATGGCCCCCATAGTGACATGGCCACAACTGACCTGCTGCCCACTGTGACATACCCCCGACAGTTAAATGGCCACCAGTGGACTGTTGCTCATTGTGACATTGCCACAACTGATTTGCTGCCCACTGTGACATGACCTCACAGTGACATGGCCACCACTGACCTGCTGCCCACTGTGACATGGCCCCCATAGTTACATGGCCACCACTGACGCGCTGACAACTGTGACACGGCCCCCACAGTGACATGGCCACCACTGACCTGCTGCCCACTGTGACATGGCCCCCACAGTGACATGGCCACCACTGACCTGCTGACCACTGTGACATGGCCTCCACAGTGACATGGCCACAACTGACCCGCTGACCACGGTGACATGGCCCCCATAGTAACAAGGCCACCACTGACCCTCTGCCCACTGTCACATGGCCCCACAGTGACGTGGCCACCACTGACCTGCTGCCCACTGTGACTGGCCACCACAGTGACATGGCGACCAGTGGACTGTTGCTCATTGTGACATGGCCACCACTGACCTGCTGCCCACTGTGACATGGCCCCCATAGTGACATGGCCACAACTGACCTGCTGCCCACTGTCACATACCCCCCAGAGTGACATGGCCAGCACTGACCCGCTGACCACTGTGACATGGCCCCGACAGTGACATGGCAACCAGTGGCCTGTTGCTCACTGTGACATGGCCACCACTGACCTGCTCCCCACTTTGACATGTCCCATTCAGTAACATGATCACTACTGACATGGTGTCCACTGTCACATGGCCCCACAGTGACGTGGCCACCACTGACGTGCTGCCCACTGTTACATACCCACCACAGTGACATTGCAACCAGTGGCCTGTTGCTCCTGTGACATGGCCACCAATGATCTGCTGCCCACTGTGACATGACCTCACAGTGACATGGCCACCACTGACCCGCTGACCACTGTGACATGGCCGCAAAAGTGACATGGCCACCACTGACCTGCTGCCCACTGTGACATGGCCCCCATAGTGACATGGCCACCACTGACCTGCTGCCGACTGTGACATAGCCCCCATAGTGACATGGCCACCAGTGGACTGTTGCTCATTGTGACATGGCCACAACTGATCTGCTGACCACGGTGACATGACGTCACAGTGACATGGCCACCACTGACCTACTGACCACGGTGACATGGCCCCCACAGTGACAAGGCCACCACTGACCCGCTGACAACTGTGACATGTCCGCAACAGTGACATGGCCACCACTGACCTGCTGCCCACTGTGACATGGCCCCCATAGTGACATGGCCACCACTGGCCTGCTACCGACTGTGACATAGCCCCCATAGTGACATGGCCACCACTGACCTGCTGCCCACAGTGACATGGCCCCCATAGTGACATGGCCACCACTGATCTGCTGCCCACTGTGACATGGCCTCCACAGTGACATGGCCACAACTGACCTGCTGCCCACTGTGACATGGCCCCCATAGTGACATGGCCACAACTGACCTGCTGCCCACTGTGACATACCCCCGACAGTTAAATGGCCACCAGTGGACTGTTGCTCATTGTGACATGGCCACAACTGATCTGCTGCCCACTGTGACATGACCTCACAGTGACATGGCCACCACTGACCTGCTGCCGACTGTGACATAGCCCCCATAGTGACATGGCAACCAGTGGCCTGCTGCACACTGTGACATAACCTCACAGTGACATGGCCACCACTGAACCGCAGCCCACTGTGACATGACCTCACAGTGACATGGCCACCACTGACCTGCTCCCCACTCTTACATGGCCCCCATATTGACATGGCCACCACTGACCTGCTGCCCACTGTGACATGGCCCCCATAGTGACATGGCCACCACTGACCTGCTGCCCACTGTGACATGGCCCCCATAGTTACATGGCCACAACTGACATGCTGCACACTGTGACATGGCCCCCATAGTGACATGGCCACCACTGACCTGCTGCCCACTGTGACATGGCCCCCATAGTTACATGGCCACCACTGACGCGCTGACAACTGTGACATGGCCCCCACAGTGACATGGCCACCACTGACCTGCTGCCCACTGTGACATGGCCCCCACAGTGACATGGCCACCACTGACCTGCTGACCACTGTGACATGGCCTCCACAGTGACATGGCCACAACTGACCCGCTGACCACGGTGACATGGCCCCCATAGTAACAAGGCCACCACTGACCCTCTGCCCACTGTCACATGGCCCCACAGTGACGTGGCCACCACTGACCTGCTGCCCACTGTGACTGGCCACCACAGTGACATGGCGACCAGTGGACTGTTGCTCATTGTGACATGGCCACAACTGACCTGCTCCCCACTGTGATATGGCCCCCACAGTGACATGGCCACCACTGACCTGCTGCCCACTGTGACATGGACCCCATAGTGACATGGCCACCACTGACCTGCTGCCCACTGTGACATACCCCCCACAGTGACATGGCAACCAGTGGCCTGTTGCTCACTGTGACATGGCCACCACTAAACTTCTCCCCACTGTGACATGTCCTATAAAGTAACTTGACCACTACTGTCATGCTGCCCACTGTCACATGGCCCCACAGTGACGTGGCCACCACTGACCTGCTGCCCACTGTACTCGCCACCCCAGTGACATGGCCACCAGTGGACTGTTGCTCATTGTGACATGGCCACAACTGATCTGCTGCCCACTGTGACATGACCTCACAGTGACATGGCCAGCACTGACCTGCTCCCCACTGTGACATGGCCCCCACAGTGACATGGCCACCACTGACCCGCTGACCACTGTGACATGGCCCCCACAGTAACATGGCCACCACTGACCCGCTGACCACTGTGACATGGCCCCCATAGTCACATGGTCACCACTGACCTGCTGCCCACTGTGACATAGCCCCAATAGTGACATGGCCACCAGTGACCTTCTGCCCACTGTGACATGGCCCCCACAGTGACATGGCCACCACTGTCCTGCTGCCCACTGTGACATGGCCCCCATAGTGACATGGCCACAACTGACCTGCTGCCCACTGTGAAATACCCCCCACAGTGACATGGCAACCAGTGCCCTGTTGCTCCTGTGACATGGCCACCACTGACCTGGTGCACACTGTGACATGACCTCACAGTGACATGGCCACCACTGACCTGCTGCCCACTGTGACATGGCCCATACAGTAACATGATCACTACTGACATGCAGCCCACTGTCACATGGCCCCCACAGTGACATGGCCACCACTAACCCGCTGACCACTGCGACATAGCCCCCATAGTGACATGGCCACAACTACACTTGCTGCCCACTGTGACATACCCCCCAAAGTGACATGGCAACCTGTGGCCTGCTGCACACTGTGATATGACCTCACAGTAACATGGCCACCACTGACCTGCTCCCCAATCTGACATGGCCCCCATAGTGACATGGCCACCACTGACCTGCTGCCCACTGTGACATGGCCCCCATAGTTACATGGCCACCACTGACCTGCTGCCCACTGTGACATGGCCCCCATTGTGACATGGCCACCACTGACCTGCTGCCCACTGTGACATGGCCCCCATAGTGACATGGCCACAACTGACCTGCTGCCCACTGTGACATACCCCCCAGAGTGACATGGCCAGCACTGACCCGCTGACCACTGTGACATGGCCCCGACAGTGACATGGCAACCAGTGGCCTGTTGCTCACTGTGACATGGCCACCACTGACCTGCTGCACACTGTGACATGACCTCACTGTGACATGGCCACCACTGACCTGCTCCGCACTTTGACATGTCCCATTCAGTAACATGATCACTACTGACATGGTGTCCACTGTCACATGGCCCCACAGTGACGTGGCCACCACTGACGTGCTGCCCACTGTTACATACCCACCACAGTGACATTGCAACCAGTGGCCTGTTGCTCCTGTGACATGGCCACCAATGATCTGCTGCCCACTGTGACATGACCTCACAGTGACATGGCCACCACTGACCCGCTGACCACTGTGACATGGCCGCAAAAGTGACATGGCCACCACTGACCTGCTGCCCACTGTGACATGGCCCCCATAGTGACATGGCCACCACTGACCTGCTGCCGACTGTGACATAGCCCCCATAGTGACATGGCCACCAGTGGACTGTTGCTCATTGTGACATGGCCACAACTGATCTGCTGACCACGGTGACATGGCCCCCATAGTCACATGGTCACCACTGACCTGCTGCCCACTGTGACATAGCCCTAATAGTGACATGGCCACCACTGACCTTCTGCCCACTGTGACATGGCCCCCACAGTGACATGGCCACCACTGACCTGCTGCCCACTGTGACATGGCCCCCATAGTGACATGGCCACAACTGACCTGCTGCCCACTGTGACATACCCCCCACAGTGACATGGCAACCAGTGCCCTGTTGCTCCTGTGACATGGCCACCTCTGACCTGGTGCACACTGTGACATGACCTCACAGTGACATGGCCACCACTGACCTGCTGCCCACTGTGACATGGCCCATACAGTAACATGATCACTACTGACATGCTGCCCACTGTCACATGGCCCCCACAGTGACATGGCCACCACTGACCCGCTGACCACTGCGACATAGCCCCCATAGTGACATGGCCACAACTACACTTGCTGCCCACTGTGACATACCCCCCACAGTGACATGGCAACCTGTGGCCTGCTGCACACTGTGACATGACCTCACAGTGACATGGCCACCACTGACCTGCTCCCCAATCTGACATGGCCCCCATAGTGACATGGCCACCACTGACCTGCTGCCCACTGTGACATGGCCCCCATTGTGACATGGCCATCACTGACCTGCTGCACACTGTGACATGGCCCCCATAGTTACATGGCCACCACTGACCTGCTGCCCACTGTGACATGGCCCCCATAGTGACATGGCCACAACTGACCTGCTGCGCACTGTGACATACCCCCCAGAGTGACATGGCCAGCACTGACCCGCTGACCACTGTGACATGGCCCCCACAGTGACATGGCAACCAGTGGCCTGTTGCTCACTGTGACATGGCCACCACTGACCTGCTGCACACTGTGACATGAACTCACTGTGACATGGCCACCACTGACCTGCTCCCCACTGTGACATGTCCCATACAGTAACATGATCACTACTGACATGGTGTCCACAGTCACATGGCCCCACAGTGACGTGGCCACCACTGACGTGCTGCCCACTGTTACATACCCACCACAGTGACATGGCAACCAGTGGCCTGTTACTCCTGTGACATGGCCACAACTGATCTGCTGCCCACTGTGACATGACGTCACAGTGACATGGCCACCACTGACCCGCTGACCACTGTGACATGGCCTCAACAGTGACATGGCCACCACTGACCTGCTGCCCACTGTGACATGGCCCCCATAGTGACATGGCCACCACTGACCTGCTGCCGACTGTGACATAGCCCCCATAGTGACATGGCCACCAGTGGACTGTTGCTCATTGTGACATGGCCACAACTGATCTGCTGCCCATGGTGACATGACGTCACAGTGACATGGCCACCACTGACCTGCTGACCACGGTGACATGGCCCCCACAGTGACAAGGCCACCACTGACCCGCTGACCACTGTGACATAGCCGCAACAGTGACATGGCCACCACTGACCTGCTGCCGACTGTGACATAGCCCCCATAGTGACATGGCCACCACTGACCTGCTGCCCACAGTGACATGGCCCCAATAGTGACATGGCCACCACTGATCTGCTGCCCACTGTGACATGGCCTCCACAGTGACATGGCCACCACTGACCCGCTGACCACTGTGACATAGCCCCCATAGTGACATGGCCACCACTGACCTGCTGCTCTCTGTGACATGGCCGCAATAGTGACAAGGCCACAACTGACCTGCTGCCCTCTGTGACATAGCCCCCACAGTGACATGGCAAGCAGTGGCCTACTGCCCACTGTGACATGACCTCACAGTGACATGGCCACCACTGAACCGCAGCCCACTGTGACATGACCTCACAGTGACATGGCCACCACTGACTTGCTCCCCACTCTGACATGGCCCCAATAGTGACATGGCCACCACTGACCTGCTGCCCACTGTGACATGGCCCCCATAGTGACATGGCCACCACTGACCTGCTGCCCACTGTGACATGGCCCCCATAGTTACATGGCCACCACTGACCTGCTGCCCACTGTGACATGGCCCCCATAGTGACACGGCCACCACTGACCTGCTGCCCACTGTGACATGGCCCCCATAGTTTCATGGCCACCACTGACCTGCTGCCCACTGTGACATGGCCCCCACAGTGACATGGCCACCACTGACCTGCTGCCCACTGTGACATGGACCTCATAGTGACATGGCCACCACTGACCTGCTGACCACTGTGACATGGCCCCCACAGTGACATGGCCACCACTGACCCGCTGACCACTGTGACATAGCCCCCATAGTGACATGGCCACCACTGACCTGCTGCCCTCTGTGACATGGCCCCAATAGTGACATGGCCACAACTGACCTGCTGCCCACTGTGACATAGCCCCCACAGTGACATGGCAACCAGTGGCCTGCTGCTCACTGTGAAATGGCCACCACTGACCTGCTGCACACTGTGACATGACGTCACAGTGACATGGCCACCAGTGACCCGCTGACCACTGTGACATGGCCCCCACAGTGACATGGCCACCACTGACCCGCTGACCACTGTGACATGGCCCCCACAGTGACATGGCCACCTCTAACCTGCTGCCCACTGTGACTGGCCACCACAGTGACATGGCCACCAGTGGACTGTTGCTCATTGTGACATGGCCACAACTGATCTGCTGCCCACTGTGAAATGACCTCACAGTGACATGGCCACCACTGACCCGCTGACACCTGTGACATGGGCCCCACAGTGGCATGGCCACCACTGACCTACTGCCCACTGTGACTGGCCACCACAGTGCCATGGCCACCACTGACCTGCTGCCGACTGTGACATAGCCCCCATAATGACATGGCCACCAGTGGACTGTTGCTCATTGTGACATGGCCACCACTGACCTGCTGCCCACTGTGACTGGCCACCACAGTGAAATGGCCACCAGTGGACTCTTGCTCACAGTGACATGGCCACCACTGACACGCTGACCACTGTGACATAGCCCCCACAGTGACATGGCAAACAGTGGCCTGCTGCTCACTGTGACATGGCCACCACTGACCTGCTGCACACTGTGACATGACCTCACAGTGACATGGCCACCAGTGACCCGCTGACCAGTGTGACATGTCCCCACAGTGACATGGTCACCACTGACCTGCTGACCACTGTCACATGGCCCCCACAGTGACATGGCCACCACTAATCTGCTGCCCACTGTGACTGGCCACCACAGTGACATGGCCACCAGTGGACTGTTGCTCATTGTGACATGGCCACAACTGATCTGCTGCCAACTGTGACATGACCTCACAGTGACATGGCCCCAACTGACCCGCTGACACCTGTGACATGGCCCCCACAGTGACATGGCCACCACTGACCCGCTGACTACTGTGACATGGCCCCCACAGTGACATGGCCACCAGTGACCCGCTGACAACTGTGACAAGGCCCCAACAGTGACATGGCCACCACTGACCCGCTGACCACTGTGACATGGCCCCCACGGTGACATGGCCACCACTGACCTGCTCCCCACTGTGACGTGGCCCCCATAGTGACGTGGCCACCACTGACCTGATGCCCTCGGTGACATGGCCCCCACACTGACATGGCCAGCACTGACCCGCTGACACTTGTGACATGGCCCCCACAGTGACATGGCCACCACTGACCTGCTGACCACTGTGACATGGCCCCTAGAGTGACATGGCCAGCACTGACCTGCTGACCACTGTGACATGACCCCACAGTGACACGGCCACCAGTGACACGCTGACCACTGTGACATGGCCCCCACAGTGACATGGCCACCACTGACCTGCTCCCCACTCTGACATGGCCCCCATAGTGACATGGCCACCACTGACCTGCTGCCCACTGTGACATGGCCCCCATAGTGACATGGCCACCAATGACCTGCTGCCCACTGTGACATGGCCCCCATAGTGACATGGCCACAACTGACCTGCTGCCCACTGTGACATAGCCCCCATAGTGACATGGCCACCACTGACCTGCTGCCCACTGTGACATGGCCCCCATAGTGACATGGCGACCACTGACCTGCTGCCCACTGTGACATGGCCCCCACAGTGACATGGCCAGCACTGACCCGCTTACCACTGTGACATGGCACCCACTGTGACATGGCCACCACTTACACGCTGACAACTCTGACATGGCCCCCACAGTGACATGGCCACCACTGACCTGCTGCCCACTGTGACATGGCCCCCACAGTGATATGGCCACCACTGACCTGCTGCCCACTGTGACGTGGCCCCCATAGTGACATGGCCACCACTGACCTGCTGCCCACTGTGACATAGCCCCCATAATGACATGGCCACCACTGACCTGCTGCCCACTGTGACATGGCCCCCATAGTGACGTGGCCACCACAGACCTGCTGCCCACTGTGACATGGTCCCCACAGTGACATGGCCACCAGTGACCTGTTGCTCACAGTGACATGGCCACAACTGACCTTCTCCCCACTGTGACATGGCCCATACAGTAACATGATCACTACTGACATGCTGCCCTTTGTCACATGGCCCCACGGTGACGTGGCCACCACTGACGTGCTGCCCACTGTGACTGGCCACCACAGTGACATGGCAACCAGTGGCCTTCTGCTCACTGTGACATGGCCACCACTGACCTGCTGCACAGTGTGACATGACCTCACTGTGACATGGCCACCACTGACCTGCTCCCCACTGTGACATGACCTCCACAGTGAAATGGCCACCACTGACCTGCTGCCCACTGTGACATGGACCCCATAGTGACATGGCCACCACTGACCTGCTGCCCACTGCGACATGGCCCCCATAGAGACATGGCCACAACTGACCTGCAGCCCACTGTGACATAGCCCCCACAGTGACATGGCAACCAGTGGCCTGCTGCTCACTGTGACATGGCCACCACTGACCTTCTGCACACTGTGACATGACCTCACAGTGACATGGCCACCAGTGACCTGCTGACCACCGTGACATGGCCCCCACAGTGACATGGCCACCACTAACCTGCTGCCCACTGTGACTGGCCACCAGAGTGACATGGCCACCAGTGGACTGTTGCTCATTGTGACATGGCCACAACTGATCTGCTGCCCACTGTGACATGACCTCACAGAGACATGGCCACCACTGACCCGCTGACAACTGTGACATGGCCCCCACAGTGACATGGCCAGCACTGACTCGCTGACCACTGTGACATGGCCCCCACACTGACATGGCCACCAATGACCCGCTGACAACTGTGACATGGCCCCCACAGTGACATGGCCACCACTGACCTGCTGCCCACTGTGACATGGCCCCCATAGTGACATGGCCACCACTGACCTGCTGCCCACTGTGACATGGCCCCCATAGTGACATGGCCACCACTGACCTGCTGCCCACTGTGACATGGCCCCCATAGTGACATGGCCACAACTGACCTGCTGCCCACTGTGACATCCCCCCCACAGTGACATGGCAACAATTGGCCTGTTGCTCATTGTGACATGGCCACCACTGACCTGCTGCCTACTGTGACATGGACCCCATAGTGACATGGCCACCACTGACCTGCTGCCCACTGTGACATGGACCCCATAGTGACATGGCCACCACTGACCTGCTGCCCACTGTGACATGGCCCCCATAGTGACATGGCCACAACTGACCTGCTGCCCACTCTGACATAGCCCCCACAGTGACATGGCAACCAGTGGCCTGCTGTTCACTGTGACATGGCCACCACTGACCTTCTGCACACTGTGACATGACCTCACAGTGACATGGCCACGAGTGACCCGCTGCCCACTGTGACATGGCCCCCACAGTGACATGGCCACCACTAACCTGCTGCCCACTGTGACTGGCCACCACAGTGACATGGCCACCAGTGGACTGTTGCTCATTGTGACATGGCCACAACTGATCTGCTGCCCACTGTGACATGACCTCACAGTGACATGGTCACCACTCACCCGCTGACCACTGTGACATGGCCTCCACAGTGACATGGCCAGCACTGACCCGCTAACAAGTCTAACATGGCCCCCACAGTTACATGGCCACCACTGACCTGCTGCCCACTGTGACATGGCCCCCATAGTGACATGGCCACCACTGACCTGCTGCCCACTGTGACATGGCCCCCATAGTGACATGGCCACCACTGACTTGCTGCCCACTGTCACATGGCCCCCATAGTGACATGGCCACCACTGACCTGCTGCCCACTGTGACATGGCCCATACAGTAACATGATCACTACTGACATGCTGCCCTTTGTCACATGGCCCCACGGTGACGTGGCCACCACTGACCTGCTGCCCACTGTGACATGGCCCCCATAGTGACATGGCCACCACTGACCTGCTGCCCACTGTGACATGGCCCCCATAGTGACATGGCCACAACTGACCTGCTACCCACTGTGACATACCCCCCACAGTGACATGGCCACCAGTGGACTGTTGCTCATTGTGACATGGCCACAACTGATCTGCTGCCCACTGTGACATGACCTCACAGTGACATGTCCACCACTGAACTGCTGACAACTGTGACATGGCCCCTATATTGACATGGCCACCACTGACCTGCTGCCCACTCTGACATAGCCCCCACAGTGACATGGCAACCAGTGGCCTGCTGTTCACTGTGACATGGCCACCACTGACCTGCTGCACAGTGTGACATGACCTCACTGTGACATGGCCACCACTGACCTGCTCCCCACTGTGACATGACCTCCACAGTGAAATGGCCACCACTGACCTGCTGCCCACTGTGACATGGCCCCCATAGTGACATGGCCACCACTGGCCTGCTGCCCACTGTGACATAGCCCCCATAATCACATGGCCACCACTGACTTGCTGCCCACTGTGACATGGCCCCCATAGTGACATGGCCACCACAAACGTGCTGCCCATTGTGACATGGCCCCCACAGTGACATGGCAACCAGTGGCCTGTTGCTCACTGTGACATGGCCACCGCTGACCTGCTGCACACTGTGACATGACCTCACAGTGACATGGCCACCACTGACCTGCTCCCCACTGTGACTTGTCCCATACAGTAACTTGACCACTACTGTCATGCTGCCCACTGTCACATGGCCCCACAGTTACGTGGCCACCACTGACGTGCTGCCCACTATGACTGGCCACCACAGTGACATGGCCACCAGTGGACTGTTGCTCATTGTGACATGGCCACAACTGATCTGCTGCACACTGTGACATGACCTCACAGTGACATAGCCACCACTGACCCGCTGCCCACTGTGACATGGCCGCCATAGTGACATGGCCACCACTGACCTGCTGCCCACTGTGACATGGCCCCCATAGTGACATGGCCACAACTGACCTGCTGCCCACTGTTACATACCCCCCAAAGTGACATGGCAACCAGTGGCCTGTTGCTCCTGTGACATGGCCACCACTGATCTGCTGCCCACTGTGACATGACCTCACAGTGACATGGCCACCACTAACCCGCTGACCACTGTGACATGGCCCCCACAGTGACAAGGCCACCACTGACCCGCTGACCACTGTGACATGGCTGCAACAGTGACATGGCCACCACTGACCTGCTGCCGACTGTGACATAGCCCACATATTGACATGGCCACCACTGACCTGCTGCCCACTGTGACATGGCCCCCATAGTGACATGGCCACCACTGACCTGCTGCCCACTGTGACATGGCCTCCACAGTGACATGGCCACAACTGACCTGCTGCCCACTGTGACATACCCCCCACAGTGACATGGCAACCAGTGGCCTGTTGCTCACTGTGACATGGCCACCACTAACCTTCTCCCCACTGTGACATGTCCCATAAAGTAACTTGACCACTACTGGCATGCTGCCCACTGTCACATGGCCCCACAGTGACGTGGCCACCACTGACCTGCTCCCCACTGTGACATGTCCCATACAGTAACATGATCACTACTGACATGCTGCCCACTGTCACATGGCCCCACAGTGACGTGGCCACCACTGACCTGCTGCCCACTGTGACTGGCCACCACAGTGACATGGCCACCAGTGGACTGTTGCTCATTGTGACATGGCCACAACTGATCTGCTGCCCACTGTGACATGACCTCACAATGACATGGCCACCACTGACCTGCTCCCCACTGTGACATAGCCCCCACAGTGACATGGCCACCAGTGGACTGTTGCTCATTGTGACATGGCCACAACTGATCTGCTGCCCACTGTAACATGACCTCACAGTGACATGGCGAGCACTGACCTGCTGCACACTGTGACATGGCCCCCATAGTGACATGGCCACCACTGACCTGCTGCCCACTGTGACATAGCCCCCATAATTACATGGCCACCACTGACCTGCTGCCCACTGTGACATAGCCCCCATAATGACATGGCCACCACAAACCTGCTGCCCACTGTGACATGGCCCCCACAGTGACATGGCAACCAGTGGCCTGTTGCTCACTGTGACATGGCCACCACTGACCTGCTGCAGACTGTGACATGGCCCCCACAGTGACATGGCCAGCACTGACCTGCTGCCCACTGTGACATGGCCCCCATAGTGACATGGCTACAACTGACCTGCTGCCCACTGTGACATAGCCCCCACAGTGACATGGCAACCAGTGGCCTGTTGCTCACTGTGACATGGCCACCACTGACGTGCTGCACACTGTGACATGACCTCACTGTGACATGGCCACCACTGACCTGCTCCCCACTGTGACATGGCCCATACAGTAACATGATCACTACTGACATGCTGCCCTTTGTCACATGGCCCCACAGTGACGTGGCCACCACTAACCTGCTGCCCACTGTGACTGGCCACCACAGTGACATGGCCACCAGTGGACTGTTGCTCATTGTGACATGGCCACAACTGATCTGCTGCCCACTGTGACATGACCTCACAGTGACATGTCCCCCACTGACCCGCTGACACCTCTGACATGGCCCCCACAGTGACATGGCCACCACTGACCCGCTGACCACTGTGACATGGCCCCCATAGTGACATGACCACCACTGACCTGCTGCCCACTGTGACATGGCCCCCATAGTGACATGGCCACCACTGACCTGCTGCCCACTGTGACATGGCCCCCATAGTGACATGGCCACCACTGACCTGCTGCACATTGTGACATGACCTCACAGTGACATGGCCACCACTGACCCGCTGACCACTGTGACATGGCCCCCACAGTGACAAGGCCGCCACTGACCCGCTGACCACTGTGACATGGCCCCCACAGTGACATGGCCACCACTGACCTGCTGCCCACTGTGACATGGCCCCCATAGTGACATGGCCACCACTGACCTGCTCCCCACTGTGACATGACCTCACAGTGACATGGCCACCACTGACACGCTGCCCACTGTGACATGGCCCCCATAGTGACATGGCCACCACTGGCCTGCTGCCCACTGTGACATAGCCCCCATAGTGACATGGCCACCACAAACGTGCTGCCCACTGTGACATGGCCCCCACAGTGACATGGCAACCAGTGGCCTGTTGCTCACTGTGACATGGCCACCGCTGACCTGCTGCACACTGTGACATGACCTCACAGTGACATGGCCACCACTGACCTGCTCCCCACTGTGACATGTCCCATACAGTAACTTGACCACTACTGTCATGCTGCCCACTGTCACATGGCCCCACAGTGACGTGGCCACCACTGAACTGCTGCCCACTGTGACTGGCCACCACAGTGACATGGCCACCAGTGGACTGTTGCTCATTGTGACATGGCCACAACTGATCTGCTGCACACTGTGACATGACCTCACAGTGACATGGCCACCACTGACCCGCTGACCACTGTGACATGGCACCCGTAGTGACATGGCCACCACTGACCTGCTGCCCACTGTGACATGGCCCCCATAGTGACATGGCCACAACTGACCTGCTGCCCACTGTGACATACCCCCCAAAGTGACATGGCAACCAGTGGCCTGTTTCTCCTGTGACATGCCCACCACTGATCTGCTGCCCACTGTGACATGACCTCACAGTGACATGGCCACCACTGACCCGCTGACCACTGTGACATGGCCCCCACAGTGAAAAGGCCACCACTGACCCGCTGACCACTGTGACATGGCCGCAACAGTGACCTGACCACCACTGACCTGCTGCCGACTGTGACATAGCCCCCATATTGACATGGCCACCACTGACCTGCTGCCCACTGTGACATGGCCCCCATAGTGACATGGTCACCACTGACCTGCTGCCCACTGTGACATGGCCTCCACAGTGACATGGCCACCACTGACCTGCTCCCCACTGTGACATGTCCCATACAGTAACATGATCACTACTGACATGCTGCCCACTGTCACATGGCTCCACAGTGACGTGGCCACCACTAACCTGCTGCCCACTGTGACTGGCCACCACAGTGACATGGCCACCAGTGGACTGTTGCTCATTGTGACATGGCCACAACTGATCTGCTGCCCACTGTGACATGACCTCACAGTGACATGGCCACCACTGACTTGCTCCCCACTGTGACATGGCCCCCATAGTGACATGGCTACAACTGACCTGCTGCCCACTGTGACATAGCCCCCACAGTGACATGGCAACCAGTGGCCTGTTGCTCACTGTGACATGGCCAACACTGACGTGCTGCACACTGTGACATGACCTCACTGTGACATGGCCACCACTGACCTGCTCCCCACTGTGACATGACCTATACAGTAACATGATCACTACTGACATGCTGCCCACTGTCACATGGCCCCACAGTGATGTGGCCACCACTAACCTGCTGCCCACTGTGACATGGCCCCCATAGTGACATGGCCACAACTACACCTGCTGCCCACTTTGAAAAACCCCCCACAGTGACATGGCAACCAGTGGCCTGCTGCTCACTGTGACATGGCCAGCACTGACCTGCTGCACACTGTGACATGACCTCACAGTGACATGGCCACCAGTGACCCGCTGACCACTGTGACATGGCCCCCATAGTGACATGGCCACAACTACACCTGCTGCCCACTGTGACATACCCCCTACAGTGACATGGCAACCAGTGGCCTGCTGCTCAC
Source organism: Strix aluco (assembly GCF_031877795.1). Classification (NCBI taxonomy): domain Eukaryota; kingdom Metazoa; phylum Chordata; class Aves; order Strigiformes; family Strigidae; genus Strix; species Strix aluco. The sequence goes on from NW_027436660.1 coordinate 422,031, forward strand.
TGTGACATGGACACCACTGACCTGCTGCACACTATGACATGACCTCACAGTGACATGGACACCACTGACGTGCTCCTCACTGTGACATGGCCCCCACAGTGACATGGCCACCACTGACCTGCTGCACACTGTGACATGGACCCCATAGTGACATGGCCACCACTGATCTGCTGCCCACTGTGAAATGGCCCCCATAGTGACATGGCCACCACTGACCTGCTGACCACTGTGACATAGCCCCGTCAGTGACATGGCAACCAGAGGCCTGCTACGCACTGTGACATGGCCACCACTGACCTTCTGCAAACTGTGACATGACCTCACAGTGACATGGCCACCAGTGACCCGCTGACCACTGTGACATGGCCCCCACAGTGACATGGCCACCACTAACCTGCTGCCCACTGTGACTGGCCACCACAGTGACATGGCCACCAGTGGACTGTTGCTCATTGTGACATGTCCACAACTGATCTGCTGCCCACTGTGACATGACCTCACAGTGACATGGCCACCACTGACCCGCTGACCAATGTGACATGGCCCCCACAGTGACATGGCCAGCACTGACCCGTAGACCACTATGACATGGCCCCCACTGTGAAATGGCCACCAGTGACACGCTGACCACTGTGACATGGCCCCCACAGTGACATGGCCACCACTGACACGCTGACCACTGTGACATGGCCCCCACAGTGACATGGCCACCACTGACCTGCTGCCCACTGTGACGTGGCCCCCATATTGACGTGGCCACCACTGACCTGCTGCCCACGGTGACATGGCCCCCACACTGACATGGCCTGCACTGACCCGCTGCCCACTGTGAAATGGCCCCCACAGTGACATGGCCACCACTGACCCGCTGACTACTGTGACATGGCCCCCACAGTGACATGGCCACCACTGACCTGCTGCCCACTGTGACATGGCCCCCATAGTAACATGGCCACCACTGACCTGCTGCCCACTGTGACATGGCCCCCATTGTGACATGGCCACCACAGACCTGCTGCCCACTGTGACATACCACCTACAGTGACATGGCATCCAGAGGCCTGTTGCTCACTGTGACATGGCCACCACTAACCTTCTCCCCACTGTGACATGTCCCATAAAGTAACTTGACCACTACTGTCATGCTGCCCACTGTGACATGGCCCCACAGTGACGTGGCCACCACTGACCTGCTGCACACTGTGACATGACCTCACAGTGACATAGTCACCACTGACCTGCTGCCCACTGTGACATGGACCCTATAGTGACATGGCCACCACTGACCTGCTGAACACTGTGACATGGCCCCCAAAGTGACATGGCCACCACTAACCCGCTGACCACTGTGACATAGCCCCCATAGTGACATGGCCACCACTGACCTGCTGCCCACTGTGACATGGCCCCCATAGTGACATGGCCACAACTGACCTGCTGACCACTGTGAAATAGCCCCCACAGAGACATGGCAACCAGTGGCCTGCTGCTCACTGTGACATGGCCACCACGGACCTGCTGCACACTGTGACATGACCTCACAGTGACATGGCCACCAGTAACCCGCTTACAACTGTGACATGGCCCCCACAGTGACATGGCCACCACTGACCAGCTGACCACTGTGACATGGCCCCCACAGTGACATGGCCAACACTAACCTGCTGCCCACTGTGACTGGCCACCACAGTGACATGGCCAACACTGCCCTGCTGCCCACTGTGACATAGCCCCCATAATGACATGGCCACCACTGACCTGCTCCGCACTGTGACATGGCCCATACAGTAACATGGTCACTACTGACATGCTGCCCACTGTCACATGTCCCCACAGTGACGTGGCCACAACTGACCTGCTGCCCACTGTGACTGGCCACCCAAGTGACATGGCCACCAGTGGACTGTTGCTCATTGTGACATGGCCACAACTGATCTGCTGCCCACTGTAACATGACCTCACAGTGACATGGCGAGCACTGACCTGCTGCACACTGTGACATGGCCCCCATAGTGACATGGCCACCACTGACCTGCTGCCCACTGTGACATAGCCCCCATAATTACATGGCCACCACTGACCTGCTGCCCACTGTGACATAGCCCCCATAATGACATGGCCACCACAAACCTGCTGCCCACTGTGACATGGCCCCCACAGTGACATGGCAACCAGTGGCCTGTTGCTCACTGTGACATGGCCACCACTGACCTGCTGCAGACTGTGACATGGCCCCCACAGTGACATGGCCAGCACTGACCTGCTGCCCACTGTGACATGGCCCCCATAGTGACATGGCTACAACTGACCTGCTGCCCACTGTGACATAGCCCCCACAGTGACATGGCAACCAGTGGCCTGTTGCTCACTGTGACATGGCCACCACTGACGTGCTGCACACTGTGACATGACCTCACTGTGACATGGCCACCACTGACCTGCTCCCCACTGTGACATGGCCCATACAGTAACATGATCACTACTGACATGCTGCCCTTTGTCACATGGCCCCACAGTGACGTGGCCACCACTAACCTGCTGCCCACTGTGACTGGCCACCACAGTGACATGGCCACCAGTGGACTGTTGCTCATTGTGACATGGCCACAACTGATCTGCTGCCCACTGTGACATGACCTCACAGTGACATGTCCCCCACTGACCCGCTGACACCTCTGACATGGCCCCCACAGTGACATGGCCACCACTGACCCGCTGACCACTGTGACATGGCCCCCATAGTGACATGACCACCACTGACCTGCTGCCCACTGTGACATGGCCCCCATAGTGACATGGCCACCACTGACCTGCTGCCCACTGTGACATGGCCCCCATAGTGACATGGCCACCACTGACCTGCTGCACATTGTGACATGACCTCACAGTGACATGGCCACCACTGACCCGCTGACCACTGTGACATGGCCCCCACAGTGACAAGGCCGCCACTGACCCGCTGACCACTGTGACATGGCCCCCACAGTGACATGGCCACCACTGACCTGCTGCCCACTGTGACATGGCCCCCATAGTGACATGGCCACCACTGACCTGCTCCCCACTGTGACATGACCTCACAGTGACATGGCCACCACTGACACGCTGCCCACTGTGACATGGCCCCCATAGTGACATGGCCACCACTGGCCTGCTGCCCACTGTGACATAGCCCCCATAGTGACATGGCCACCACAAACGTGCTGCCCACTGTGACATGGCCCCCACAGTGACATGGCAACCAGTGGCCTGTTGCTCACTGTGACATGGCCACCGCTGACCTGCTGCACACTGTGACATGACCTCACAGTGACATGGCCACCACTGACCTGCTCCCCACTGTGACATGTCCCATACAGTAACTTGACCACTACTGTCATGCTGCCCACTGTCACATGGCCCCACAGTGACGTGGCCACCACTGAACTGCTGCCCACTGTGACTGGCCACCACAGTGACATGGCCACCAGTGGACTGTTGCTCATTGTGACATGGCCACAACTGATCTGCTGCACACTGTGACATGACCTCACAGTGACATGGCCACCACTGACCCGCTGACCACTGTGACATGGCACCCGTAGTGACATGGCCACCACTGACCTGCTGCCCACTGTGACATGGCCCCCATAGTGACATGGCCACAACTGACCTGCTGCCCACTGTGACATACCCCCCAAAGTGACATGGCAACCAGTGGCCTGTTTCTCCTGTGACATGGCCACCACTGATCTGCTGCCCACTGTGACATGACCTCACAGTGACATGGCCACCACTGACCCGCTGACCACTGTGACATGGCCCCCACAGTGAAAAGGCCACCACTGACCCGCTGACCACTGTGACATGGCCGCAACAATGACATGACCACCACTGACCTGCTGCCGACTGTGACATAGCCCCCATATTGACATGGCCACCACTGACCTGCTGCCCACTGTGACATGGCCCCCATAGTGACATGGTCACCACTGACCTGCTGCCCACTGTGACATGGCCTCCACAGTGACATGGCCACCACTGACCTGCTCCCCACTGTGACATGTCCCATACAGTAACATGATCACTACTGACATGCTGCCCACTGTCACATGGCCCCACAGTGACGTGGCCACCACTAACCTGCTGCCCACTGTGACTGGCCACCACAGTGACATGGCCACCAGTGGACTGTTGCTCATTGTGACATGGCCACAACTGATCTGCTGCCCACTGTGACATGACCTCACAGTGACATGGCCACCAGTGACCCGCTGACCACTGTGACATGGCCCCCACAGTGACATGGCCACCACTGACCCGCTGACCACTGTGACATGACCCCCAGAGTGACATGGCCACCACTAACATGCTGCCCACTGTGACTGGCCACCACAGTGACATGGCCACCAGTGGACTGTTGCTCATTGTGACATGGCCACAAATGATCTGCTGCCCACTGTGACATGAACTCACAGTGACATGGCCACCACTGACCTGCTGCAACCTGTGACGTGACCCCCATAGTGACGAGGCCACCTCTGCCCTGCTGCCCACCGTTACATGGCCCCCACACTGACATGGCCTGCACTGACCCGCTGAGCACTGTGACATGGCCCCCACAGTGAAAAGGCCACCACTGACCTGCTGCCCACTGTGACATGACCTCACAGTGACATGGCCACCACTGACCTGCTGCCCACTGTAACATGGCCTCACAGTGACATGGCCACCACTGACCCGCTGACCACTGTGACATGGCCCCCACAGTGACATGGCCACCACTGACCTGCTGCCCACTGTGACATGGCCCCCATAGTGACATGGCCACAACTGACCTGCTGCCCACTCTGACATGACCCCATAGTGACATGGCTACCACTGACCTGCTGCCCACTGTGACATACCACCCACAGTGACATGGCATCCAGTGGCCTGTTGCTCACTGTGACATGGCCACCACTAACCTTCTCCCCACTGTGACATGTCCCATAAAGTAACTTGACCACTACTGTCATGCTGCCCACTGTGACATGGCCCCACAGTGACGTGGCCACCACTGACCTGCTGCACACTGTGACATGACCTCACAGTGACATGGCCACCACTGACCTGCTGCCCACTGTGACATGGACCCTATAGTGACATGGCCACCACTGACCTGCTGAACACTGTGACATGGCCCCCAAAGTGACATGGCCACCACTAACCCGCTGACAACTGTGATATAGCCCCCATAGTGACAGGGCCACCACTGACCTGCTGCCCACTGTGACATGCACCCCATAGTGACATGGCCACAACTGACCTGCTGACCACTGTGACATAGCCCCCACAGTGACATGGCAACCAGTGGCCTGCTGCTCACTGTGACATGGCCACCACTGACCTGCTCCGCACTGTGACATGGCCCATACAGTAACATGGTCACTACAGATATGCTGCCCACTGTCACATGTCCCCACAGTGACGTGGCCACAACTGACCTGCTGCCCACTGTGACTGGCCACACCAGTGACATGGCCACCAGTGGACTGTTGCTCATTGTGACATGGCCACAACTGATCTGCTGCCCACTGTAACATGACCTCACAGTGACATGGCGAGCACTGACCTGCTGCACACTGTGACATGGCCCCCATAGTGACATGGCCACCACTGACCTGCTGCCCAGTGTGACATAGCCCCCATAATGACATGGCCACCACTGACCTGCTGCCCACTGTGACATGGCCCACATAGTGACATGGCCACCACTGACCTGCTGCCCACTGTGACATAGCCCCCATAATGACATGGCCACCACAAACCTGCTGCCCACTGTGACTTGGCCCCCACAGTGACATGGCAACCAGTGGCCTGTTGCTCACTGTGACATGGCCACCACTGACCTGCTGCAGATTGTGACATGAACTCACAGTGACATGGCCACCACTGACCTGCTCCCCACTGTGACATGGCCCCCATAGTGACATGGCTACAACTGACCTGCTGCCCACTGTGACATAGCCCCCACAGTGACATGGCAACCAGTGGCCTGTTGCTCACTGTTACATGGCCACCACTGACGTGCTGCACACTGTGACATGACCTCACTGTGACATGGCCACCACTGACCTGCTCCCCACTGTGACATGGCCCATACAGTAACATGATCACTACTGACATGCTGCCCTTTGTCACATGGCCCCACAGTGACGTGGCCACCACTAACCTGCTGCCCACTGTGACTGGCCACCACAGTGACATGGCCACCAGTGGACTGTTGCTCATTGTGACATGGCCACAACTGATCTGCTGCCCACTGTGACATGACCTCACAGTGACATGGCCCCCACTGACCCGCTGACACCTGTGACATGGCCCCCACGGTGACATGGCCACCACTGACCCGCTGACCACTGTGACATGGCCCCCACAGTGACATGGCCACCACTGACCTGCTGCCCACTGTGACATGGCCCCCATAGTAACATGGCCACCACTTATCTGCTCCCCACTGTGACATGGCCCCCATAGTGACATGGCCACCACTGACCTGCTCCCCACTGTGACATGTCCCATACAGGAACATGATCACTACTGACATGCTGCCCACTGTCACATGGCCCCACAGTGACGTGGCAACCACTGACGTGCTGCCCACTGTGACTGGCCACCACAGTGACATGGCCACCAGTGGACTGTTGCTCATTGTGACATGGCCACAACTGATCTCCTGCCCACTGTGACATGACCTCACAGTGACATGGCCACCACTGACCCGCTGACCACTGTGACATAGCCCCCATAGTGACATGGACACCACTGAACTGCTGCCCACTGTGACATACCCCCCACAGTGACATGGCAACCAGTGGCCTGTTGCTCCTGTGACATGGCCACCACTGACCTGCTAGACACTGTGACATAGCCCCCATAATGACATGGCCACCACTAACCTGCTGCCCACTGTGATATGGCCCCCATAGTGACATGGCCACCACAAACCTGCTGCCCACTGTGACATGGCCCCCACAGTGACATGGCAACCAGTGGCCTGTTGCTCACACTGACATGGCCACCACTGACCTGCTGCACACTGTGACATGACCTCAGTGTGACATGGCCACCACTGACCTGCTCCCCACTGTGACATGTCCCATACAGTAACATGATCACTACTGACATGCTGCCCACTGTCACATGGCCCCACAGTGACGTGGCCACCACTAAACTGCTGCCCACTTTGACTGGCCACGACAGTGACATGGCCACCAGTGGACTGTTGCTCATTGTGACATGGCCACAACTGATCTGCTGCCCACTGTGACATGACCTCACAGTGACATGGCCACCACTGACCCGCTGACCACTGTGACATGGCCCCCACAGTGACATGGCCACCACTGACCTGCTGCCCACTGTGACATGGCCCCCACAGTGACATGGTCACCACTGACGTGCTCCCCACTGTGACATGGCCCCCATAGTGACATGGCCACCACTGACCTGCTCCCCACTGTGACATGTCCCATACAGTAACTTGATCACTACTGACATGCTGCCCACTGTCACATGGCCCCACAGTGACCTGGCCACCACTGACCCGCTGACCACTGTGACATAGCCCCCATAGTGACATGGCCACCACTGAACTGCTTCCCACTGTGACATGGCCCCCATAGTGACATGGCCACAACTGACCTGCTGCCCACTGTGACATGACCTCACAGTGACATGGCCACCACTGACCTGCTACCCACTGTGACATGGCCCATACAGTAACATGTTCACTACTGACATGCTGCCCTTTGTCAAATGGCCCCACAGTGAAATGGCCACCAGTGGACTGTTGCTCATTGTGACATGGCCACAACTGATCTGATGCCCACTGTGACATGACCTCACAGTGACATGGCCACCACTGACCCGCTGAACACTGTGACATGGCCCCCACAGTGACAAGGCCACCACTGACACGCTGACCAATGTGACATGGCCCCCACAGTGACATGGCCACCACTGACCTGCTGCCCACTGTGACATGGCCCCCATAGTGACATGGCCACCACTGACCTGATGCCCAGTGTGACATAGCCCCCACAGTGACATGGCCACCAGTGGCCTGTTGCTCACTGTGACATGGCCACCACTGACCTGCTGCACACTGTGACATGACCTCACTGTGACATGGCCAGCATTGACCTGCTCCCCACTGTGACATGTCCCATACAGTAACATGATCACTACTGACATGCTGTCCACTGTGACATGGCCCCCACAGTGACATGGCCACCAGTGACCCGCTGACCTCTCTGACATGGCCCTCACAGTGACATGGCCACCACTGACCCGCTGACACCTGTGACATGGCCCCCATAGTGACATTGGCACCACTGACCTGCTGCCCACTGTGACATGGCCCCAATAGTGACATGGCCACCACTGACCTGCTCCCCACTGTGACATGGCACCCATAGTGACATGGCCACCACTGACCTGCTGCCCAATGTGACATGGCCCCCATAGTGACATGGCCACCACTGACCTGCTACCCACTGTGACATACCCCCCACAGTGACATGGCCACCAGTGGACTGTTGCTCATTGTGACATGGCCACAACTGATCTGCTGCCCACTGTGACATGGCCCCCATAGTGACATGGCCACAACTGACCTGCTGCCCACTCTGACATGACCCCATAGTGACATGGCTACCACTGACCTGCTGCCCACTGTGACATACCACCCACAGTGACATGGCATCCAGTGGCCTGTTGCTCACTGTGACATGGCCACCACTAACCTTCTCCCCACTGTGACATGTCCCATAAAGTAACTTGACCACTACTGTCATGCTGCCCACTGTGACATGGCCCCACAGTGACGTGGCCACCACTGACCTGCTGCACACTGTGACATGACCTCACAGTGACATGGCCACCACTGACCTGCTGCCCACTGTGACATGGACCCTATAGTGACATGGCCACCACTGACCTGCTGAACACTGTGACATGGCCCCCAAAGTGACATGGCCACCACTAACCCGCTGACAACTGTGATATAGCCCCCATAGTGACATGGCCACCACTGACCTGCTGCCCACTGTGACATGCACCCCATAGTGACATGGCCACAACTGACCTGCTGACCACTGTGACATAGCCCCCACAGTGACATGGCAACCAGTGGCCTGCTGCTCACTGTGACATGGCCACCACTGACCTGCTCCGCACTGTGACATGGCCCATACAGTAACATGGTCACTACAGATATGCTGCCCACTGTCACATGTCCCCACAGTGACGTGGCCACAACTGACCTGCTGCCCACTGTGACTGGCCACACCAGTGACATGGCCACCAGTGGACTGTTGCTCATTGTGACATGGCCACAACTGATCTGCTGCCCACTGTAACATGACCTCACAGTGACATGGCGAGCACTGACCTGCTGCACACTGTGACATGGCCCCCATAGTGACATGGCCACCACTGACCTGCTGCCCAGTGTGACATAGCCCCCATAATGACATGGCCACCACTGACCTGCTGCCCACTGTGACATGGCCCACATAGTGACATGGCCACCACTGACCTGCTGCCCACTGTGACATAGCCCCCATAATGACATGGCCACCACAAACCTGCTGCCCACTGTGACTTGGCCCCCACAGTGACATGGCAACCAGTGGCCTGTTGCTCACTGTGACATGGCCACCACTGACCTGCTGCAGATTGTGACATGAACTCACAGTGACATGGCCACCACTGACCCGCTGACCACTGTGACATGGCCCCCATAGTGACATGACCACCACTGACCTGCTGCCCACTGTGACATGGCCCCCATAGTGACATGGCCACCACTGACCTGCTGCCCACTGTGACATGGCCCCCATAGTGACATGGCCACCACTGACCTGCTGCACATTGTGACATGACCTCACAGTGACATGGCCACCACTGACCCGCTGACCACTGTGACATGGCCCCCACAGTGACAAGGCCGCCACTGACCCGCTGACCACTGTGACATGGCCCCCACAGTGACATGGCCACCACTGACCTGCTGCCCACTGTGACATGGCCCCCATAGTGACATGGCCACCACTGACCTGCTCCCCACTGTGACATGACCTCACAGTGACATGGCCACCACTGACACGCTGCCCACTGTGACATGGCCCCCATAGTGACATGGCCACCACTGGCCTGCTGCCCACTGTGACATAGCCCCCATAGTGACATGGCCACCACAAACGTGCTGCCCACTGTGACATGGCCCCCACAGTGACATGGCAACCAGTGGCCTGTTGCTCACTGTGACATGGCCACCGCTGACCTGCTGCACACTGTGACATGACCTCACAGTGACATGGCCACCACTGACCTGCTCCCCACTGTGACATGTCCCATACAGTAACTTGACCACTACTGTCATGCTGCCCACTGTCACATGGCCCCACAGTGACGTGGCCACCACTGAACTGCTGCCCACTGTGACTGGCCACCACAGTGACATGGCCACCAGTGGACTGTTGCTCATTGTGACATGGCCACAACTGATCTGCTGCACACTGTGACATGACCTCACAGTGACATGGCCACCACTGACCCGCTGACCACTGTGACATGGCACCCGTAGTGACATGGCCACCACTGACCTGCTGCCCACTGTGACATGGCCCCCATAGTGACATGGCCACAACTGACCTGCTGCCCACTGTGACATACCCCCCAAAGTGACATGGCAACCAGTGGCCTGTTTCTCCTGTGACATGGCCACCACTGATCTGCTGCCCACTGTGACATGACCTCACAGTGACATGGCCACCACTGACCCGCTGACCACTGTGACATGGCCCCCACAGTGAAAAGGCCACCACTGACCCGCTGACCACTGTGACATGGCCGCAACAATGACATGACCACCACTGACCTGCTGCCGACTGTGACATAGCCCCCATATTGACATGGCCACCACTGACCTGCTGCCCACTGTGACATGGCCCCCATAGTGACATGGTCACCACTGACCTGCTGCCCACTGTGACATGGCCTCCACAGTGACATGGCCACCACTGACCTGCTCCCCACTGTGACATGTCCCATACAGTAACATGATCACTACTGACATGCTGCCCACTGTCACATGGCCCCACAGTGACGTGGCCACCACTAACCTGCTGCCCACTGTGACTGGCCACCACAGTGACATGGCCACCAGTGGACTGTTGCTCATTGTGACATGGCCACAACTGATCTGCTGCCCACTGTGACATGACCTCACAGTGACATGGCCACCAGTGACCCGCTGACCACTGTGACATGGCCCCCACAGTGACATGGCCACCACTGACCCGCTGACCACTGTGACATGACCCCCAGAGTGACATGGCCACCACTAACATGCTGCCCACTGTGACTGGCCACCACAGTGACATGGCCACCAGTGGACTGTTGCTCATTGTGACATGGCCACAAATGATCTGCTGCCCACTGTGACATGAACTCACAGTGACATGGCCACCACTGACCTGCTGCAACCTGTGACGTGACCCCCATAGTGACGAGGCCACCTCTGCCCTGCTGCCCACCGTTACATGGCCCCCACACTGACATGGCCTGCACTGACCCGCTGAGCACTGTGACATGGCCCCCACAGTGAAAAGGCCACCACTGACCTGCTGCCCACTGTGACATGACCTCACAGTGACATGGCCACCACTGACCTGCTGCCCACTGTAACATGGCCTCACAGTGACATGGCCACCACTGACCCGCTGACCACTGTGACATGGCCCCCACAGTGACATGGCCACCACTGACCTGCTGCCCACTGTGACATGGCCCCCATAGTGACATGGCCACAACTGACCTGCTGCCCACTCTGACATGACCCCATAGTGACATGGCTACCACTGACCTGCTGCCCACTGTGACATACCACCCACAGTGACATGGCATCCAGTGGCCTGTTGCTCACTGTGACATGGCCACCACTAACCTTCTCCCCACTGTGACATGTCCCATAAAGTAACTTGACCACTACTGTCATGCTGCCCACTGTGACATGGCCCCACAGTGACGTGGCCACCACTGACCTGCTGCACACTGTGACATGACCTCACAGTGACATGGCCACCACTGACCTGCTGCCCACTGTGACATGGACCCTATAGTGACATGGCCACCACTGACCTGCTGAACACTGTGACATGGCCCCCAAAGTGACATGGCCACCACTAACCCGCTGACAACTGTGATATAGCCCCCATAGTGACAGGGCCACCACTGACCTGCTGCCCACTGTGACATGCACCCCATAGTGACATGGCCACAACTGACCTGCTGACCACTGTGACATAGCCCCCACAGTGACATGGCAACCAGTGGCCTGCTGCTCACTGTGACATGGCCACCACTGACCTGCTCCGCACTGTGACATGGCCCATACAGTAACATGGTCACTACAGATATGCTGCCCACTGTCACATGTCCCCACAGTGACGTGGCCACAACTGACCTGCTGCCCACTGTGACTGGCCACACCAGTGACATGGCCACCAGTGGACTGTTGCTCATTGTGACATGGCCACAACTGATCTGCTGCCCACTGTAACATGACCTCACAGTGACATGGCGAGCACTGACCTGCTGCACACTGTGACATGGCCCCCATAGTGACATGGCCACCACTGACCTGCTGCCCAGTGTGACATAGCCCCCATAATGACATGGCCACCACTGACCTGCTGCCCACTGTGACATGGCCCACATAGTGACATGGCCACCACTGACCTGCTGCCCACTGTGACATAGCCCCCATAATGACATGGCCACCACAAACCTGCTGCCCACTGTGACTTGGCCCCCACAGTGACATGGCAACCAGTGGCCTGTTGCTCACTGTGACATGGCCACCACTGACCTGCTGCAGATTGTGACATGAACTCACAGTGACATGGCCACCACTGACCTGCTCCCCACTGTGACATGGCCCCCATAGTGACATGGCTACAACTGACCTGCTGCCCACTGTGACATAGCCCCCACAGTGACATGGCAACCAGTGGCCTGTTGCTCACTGTTACATGGCCACCACTGACGTGCTGCACACTGTGACATGACCTCACTGTGACATGGCCACCACTGACCTGCTCCCCACTGTGACATGGCCCATACAGTAACATGATCACTACTGACATGCTGCCCTTTGTCACATGGCCCCACAGTGACGTGGCCACCACTAACCTGCTGCCCACTGTGACTGGCCACCACAGTGACATGGCCACCAGTGGACTGTTGCTCATTGTGACATGGCCACAACTGATCTGCTGCCCACTGTGACATGACCTCACAGTGACATGGCCCCCACTGACCCGCTGACACCTGTGACATGGCCCCCACGGTGACATGGCCACCACTGACCCGCTGACCACTGTGACATGGCCCCCACAGTGACATGGCCACCACTGACCTGCTGCCCACTGTGACATGGCCCCCATAGTAACATGGCCACCACTTATCTGCTCCCCACTGTGACATGGCCCCCATAGTGACATGGCCACCACTGACCTGCTCCCCACTGTGACATGTCCCATACAGGAACATGATCACTACTGACATGCTGCCCACTGTCACATGGCCCCACAGTGACGTGGCAACCACTGACGTGCTGCCCACTGTGACTGGCCACCACAGTGACATGGCCACCAGTGGACTGTTGCTCATTGTGACATGGCCACAACTGATCTCCTGCCCACTGTGACATGACCTCACAGTGACATGGCCACCACTGACCCGCTGACCACTGTGACATAGCCCCCATAGTGACATGGACACCACTGAACTGCTGCCCACTGTGACATACCCCCCACAGTGACATGGCAACCAGTGGCCTGTTGCTCCTGTGACATGGCCACCACTGACCTGCTAGACACTGTGACATAGCCCCCATAATGACATGGCCACCACTAACCTGCTGCCCACTGTGATATGGCCCCCATAGTGACATGGCCACCACAAACCTGCTGCCCACTGTGACATGGCCCCCACAGTGACATGGCAACCAGTGGCCTGTTGCTCACACTGACATGGCCACCACTGACCTGCTGCACACTGTGACATGACCTCAGTGTGACATGGCCACCACTGACCTGCTCCCCACTGTGACATGTCCCATACAGTAACATGATCACTACTGACATGCTGCCCACTGTCACATGGCCCCACAGTGACGTGGCCACCACTAAACTGCTGCCCACTTTGACTGGCCACGACAGTGACATGGCCACCAGTGGACTGTTGCTCATTGTGACATGGCCACAACTGATCTGCTGCCCACTGTGACATGACCTCACAGTGACATGGCCACCACTGACCCGCTGACCACTGTGACATGGCCCCCACAGTGACATGGCCACCACTGACCTGCTGCCCACTGTGACATGGCCCCCACAGTGACATGGTCACCACTGACGTGCTCCCCACTGTGACATGGCCCCCATAGTGACATGGCCACCACTGACCTGCTCCCCACTGTGACATGTCCCATACAGTAACTTGATCACTACTGACATGCTGCCCACTGTCACATGGCCCCACAGTGACCTGGCCACCACTGACCCGCTGACCACTGTGACATAGCCCCCATAGTGACATGGCCACCACTGAACTGCTTCCCACTGTGACATGGCCCCCATAGTGACATGGCCACAACTGACCTGCTGCCCACTGTGACATGACCTCACAGTGACATGGCCACCACTGACCTGCTACCCACTGTGACATGGCCCATACAGTAACATGTTCACTACTGACATGCTGCCCTTTGTCAAATGGCCCCACAGTGAAATGGCCACCAGTGGACTGTTGCTCATTGTGACATGGCCACAACTGATCTGATGCCCACTGTGACATGACCTCACAGTGACATGGCCACCACTGACCCGCTGAACACTGTGACATGGCCCCCACAGTGACAAGGCCACCACTGACACGCTGACCAATGTGACATGGCCCCCACAGTGACATGGCCACCACTGACCTGCTGCCCACTGTGACATGGCCCCCATAGTGACATGGCCACCACTGACCTGATGCCCAGTGTGACATAGCCCCCACAGTGACATGGCCACCAGTGGCCTGTTGCTCACTGTGACATGGCCACCACTGACCTGCTGCACACTGTGACATGACCTCACTGTGACATGGCCAGCATTGACCTGCTCCCCACTGTGACATGTCCCATACAGTAACATGATCACTACTGACATGCTGTCCACTGTGACATGGCCCCCACAGTGACATGGCCACCAGTGACCCGCTGACCTCTCTGACATGGCCCTCACAGTGACATGGCCACCACTGACCCGCTGACACCTGTGACATGGCCCCCATAGTGACATTGGCACCACTGACCTGCTGCCCACTGTGACATGGCCCCAATAGTGACATGGCCACCACTGACCTGCTCCCCACTGTGACATGGCACCCATAGTGACATGGCCACCACTGACCTGCTGCCCAATGTGACATGGCCCCCATAGTGACATGGCCACCACTGACCTGCTACCCACTGTGACATACCCCCCACAGTGACATGGCCACCAGTGGACTGTTGCTCATTGTGACATGGCCACAACTGATCTGCTGCCCACTGTGACATGGCCCCCATAGTGACATGGCCACAACTGACCTGCTGCCCACTCTGACATGACCCCATAGTGACATGGCTACCACTGACCTGCTGCCCACTGTGACATACCACCCACAGTGACATGGCATCCAGTGGCCTGTTGCTCACTGTGACATGGCCACCACTAACCTTCTCCCCACTGTGACATGTCCCATAAAGTAACTTGACCACTACTGTCATGCTGCCCACTGTGACATGGCCCCACAGTGACGTGGCCACCACTGACCTGCTGCACACTGTGACATGACCTCACAGTGACATGGCCACCACTGACCTGCTGCCCACTGTGACATGGACCCTATAGTGACATGGCCACCACTGACCTGCTGAACACTGTGACATGGCCCCCAAAGTGACATGGCCACCACTAACCCGCTGACAACTGTGATATAGCCCCCATAGTGACATGGCCACCACTGACCTGCTGCCCACTGTGACATGCACCCCATAGTGACATGGCCACAACTGACCTGCTGACCACTGTGACATAGCCCCCACAGTGACATGGCAACCAGTGGCCTGCTGCTCACTGTGACATGGCCACCACTGACCTGCTCCGCACTGTGACATGGCCCATACAGTAACATGGTCACTACAGATATGCTGCCCACTGTCACATGTCCCCACAGTGACGTGGCCACAACTGACCTGCTGCCCACTGTGACTGGCCACACCAGTGACATGGCCACCAGTGGACTGTTGCTCATTGTGACATGGCCACAACTGATCTGCTGCCCACTGTAACATGACCTCACAGTGACATGGCGAGCACTGACCTGCTGCACACTGTGACATGGCCCCCATAGTGACATGGCCACCACTGACCTGCTGCCCAGTGTGACATAGCCCCCATAATGACATGGCCACCACTGACCTGCTGCCCACTGTGACATGGCCCACATAGTGACATGGCCACCACTGACCTGCTGCCCACTGTGACATAGCCCCCATAATGACATGGCCACCACAAACCTGCTGCCCACTGTGACTTGGCCCCCACAGTGACATGGCAACCAGTGGCCTGTTGCTCACTGTGACATGG
The DNA here is from genome assembly GCF_031877795.1 of Strix aluco. Classification (NCBI taxonomy): domain Eukaryota; kingdom Metazoa; phylum Chordata; class Aves; order Strigiformes; family Strigidae; genus Strix; species Strix aluco. The sequence goes on from NW_027436660.1 coordinate 438,740, forward strand.
CCACCACTGACCTGCTGCAGATTGTGACATGAACTCACAGTGACATGGCCACCACTGACCTGCTCCCCACTGTGACATGGCCCCCATAGTGACATGGCTACAACTGACCTGCTGCCCACTGTGACATAGCCCCCACAGTGACATGGCAACCAGTGGCCTGTTGCTCACTGTTACATGGCCACCACTGACGTGCTGCACACTGTGACATGACCTCACTGTGACATGGCCACCACTGACCTGCTCCCCACTGTGACATGGCCCATACAGTAACATGATCACTACTGACATGCTGCCCTTTGTCACATGGCCCCACAGTGACGTGGCCACCACTAACCTGCTGCCCACTGTGACTGGCCACCACAGTGACATGGCCACCAGTGGACTGTTGCTCATTGTGACATGGCCACAACTGATCTGCTGCCCACTGTGACATGACCTCACAGTGACATGGCCCCCACTGACCCGCTGACACCTGTGACATGGCCCCCACGGTGACATGGCCACCACTGACCCGCTGACCACTGTGACATGGCCCCCACAGTGACATGGCCACCACTGACCTGCTGCCCACTGTGACATGGCCCCCATAGTAACATGGCCACCACTTATCTGCTCCCCACTGTGACATGGCCCCCATAGTGACATGGCCACCACTGACCTGCTCCCCACTGTGACATGTCCCATACAGGAACATGATCACTACTGACATGCTGCCCACTGTCACATGGCCCCACAGTGACGTGGCAACCACTGACGTGCTGCCCACTGTGACTGGCCACCACAGTGACATGGCCACCAGTGGACTGTTGCTCATTGTGACATGGCCACAACTGATCTCCTGCCCACTGTGACATGACCTCACAGTGACATGGCCACCACTGACCCGCTGACCACTGTGACATAGCCCCCATAGTGACATGGACACCACTGAACTGCTGCCCACTGTGACATACCCCCCACAGTGACCTGTCAACCAGTGGCCTGTTGCTCCTGTGACATGGCCACCACTGACCTGCTAGACACTGTGACATAGCCCCCATAATGACATGGCCACCACTAACCTGCTGCCCACTGTGATATGGCCCCCATAGTGACATGGCCACCACAAACCTGCTGCCCACTGTGACATGGCCCCCACAGTGACATGGCAACCAGTGGCCTGTTGCTCACACTGACATGGCCACCACTGACCTGCTGCACACTGTGACATGACCTCAGTGTGACATGGCCACCACTGACCTGCTCCCCACTGTGACATGTCCCATACAGTAACATGATCACTACTGACATGCTGCCCACTGTCACATGGCCCCACAGTGACGTGGCCACCACTAAACTGCTGCCCACTTTGACTGGCCACGACAGTGACATGGCCACCAGTGGACTGTTGCTCATTGTGACATGGCCACAACTGATCTGCTGCCCACTGTGACATGACCTCACAGTGACATGGCCACCACTGACCCGCTGACCACTGTGACATGGCCCCCACAGTGACATGGCCACCACTGACCTGCTGCCCACTGTGACATGGCCCCCACAGTGACATGGTCACCACTGACGTGCTCCCCACTGTGACATGGCCCCCATAGTGACATGGCCACCACTGACCTGCTCCCCACTGTGACATGTCCCATACAGTAACTTGATCACTACTGACATGCTGCCCACTGTCACATGGCCCCACAGTGACCTGGCCACCACTGACCCGCTGACCACTGTGACATAGCCCCCATAGTGACATGGCCACCACTGAACTGCTTCCCACTGTGACATGGCCCCCATAGTGACATGGCCACAACTGACCTGCTGCCCACTGTGACATGACCTCACAGTGACATGGCCACCACTGACCTGCTACCCACTGTGACATGGCCCATACAGTAACATGTTCACTACTGACATGCTGCCCTTTGTCAAATGGCCCCACAGTGAAATGGCCACCAGTGGACTGTTGCTCATTGTGACATGGCCACAACTGATCTGATGCCCACTGTGACATGACCTCACAGTGACATGGCCACCACTGACCCGCTGACCACTGTGACATGGCCCCCACAGTGACAAGGCCACCACTGACACGCTGACCAATGTGACATGGCCCCCACAGTGACATGGCCACCACTGACCTGCTGCCCACTGTGACATGGCCCCCATAGTGACATGGCCACCACTGACCTGATGCCCAGTGTGACATAGCCCCCACAGTGACATGGCCACCAGTGGCCTGTTGCTCACTGTGACATGGCCACCACTGACCTGCTGCACACTGTGACATGACCTCACTGTGACATGGCCAGCATTGACCTGCTCCCCACTGTGACATGTCCCATACAGTAACATGATCACTACTGACATGCTGTCCACTGTGACATGGCCCCCACAGTGACATGGCCACCAGTGACCCGCTGACCTCTCTGACATGGCCCTCACAGTGACATGGCCACCACTGACCCGCTGACACCTGTGACATGGCCCCCATAGTGACATTGGCACCACTGACCTGCTGCCCACTGTGACATGGCCCCAATAGTGACATGGCCACCACTGACCTGCTCCCCACTGTGACATGGCACCCATAGTGACATGGCCACCACTGACCTGCTGCCCAATGTGACATGGCCCCCATAGTGACATGGCCACCACTGACCTGCTACCCACTGTGACATACCCCCCACAGTGACATGGCCACCAGTGGACTGTTGCTCATTGTGACATGGCCACAACTGATCTGCTGCCCACTGTGACATGACCTCACAGTGACATGGCCACCACTGACCCGCTGACCACTGTGACATGGCCCTCACAGTGAAATGGCCACCACTGACCCGCTGACCACTGTGACATGGCCCCCACAGTGATATGGCCACCACTGACCTGCTGCCCACTGTGACGTGGCCCCCATAGTGACATGGCCACCACTGACCTGCTGCCCACCGTGACATACTCCCCACAGTGACATGGCAACCAGTGGCCTGTTGCTCACTGTGACATGGCCACCACTGACCTGCTGCACACTGTGACAAGACCTCACAGTGACATGGCCACCACTGACCTACTCCCCACTGTGACATGGCCCATACAGTAACATTATCACTACTGACATGCTGCCCTTTGTCACATGGCGCCACAGTGACATGGCCACCACTGACCTGCTGCCCACTGTGACTGGCCACCACAGTGACATGGCCACCAGTGGACTGTTGCTCATTGTGACATGGCCACAACTGATCTGCTGCCCACTGTGACATTACCTCACAGTGACATGGCCACCACTGACCTGCTGCCCACTGTGACATGGCCCATACAGTAACATGATCACTGTTATAGATTAAAAATAATTTAGTGGGAAATAACCACTTCTCAATTTTTAGTGATCAATAATAAATTTATTAGCAAGCGGCGAGTGAGCAAAACAGCGCTGGGTGTGCCGGGAGTCTCTGCTCTACCAGGACACACACCTGACCCGGCAGAACCGAGTCCCTTTATAGTGTAGGCTTCATCCATATTCATGATGGGCGTACCCTGAGGGGTCTGCAAAGTTGTAAACAAGTTTTCCCGTGCTTTTCTCAGGTTTTCGCGGGCTTTTCTCAGGTTTCGGCGGGCTTGTCTCAGGTTTCCGTCACAGAAGGGGGGATGACTCAGCACAAGTGTTTTTGTAGTGGCTTGAAGATGGGGGCCATTTTAGCTCCCTTCTAACAACTGATTTTAACAATAGAAACTATATACATATATCTTATTTCTTATTTACATAAGAGAATTACAAAACTGTTCGGCCACAACATCCTGACTACAACTTCTTTTTCCCCTTGAGATTTGAATAACAAATACCATGTATGTTTTATTACAATTCCCCCCTTTTCTTTTAACTAATTTTGTTTTTCAAATCTCCTTAACACATCACAGACTTGTTAAATATACATGGTCCGAAAGTTAACCCAATTAATAATAACACTAGGGGTTTCATAAAATGGAGGTTTAACATCAAAATTGCGATTCCTCCCATAGCCCAAATGACCACTATAAGTGAGGAGAGTTGGTGGGTTCATCTTCCAATTACTAGCTAATTGTACAAACGTGTCCCCTTTCTGTCTTGCGACAGGATTTGCATGCTCAGATCTTTTCTTTCCCCATGCTTTCCAGTTCTCCTTGCCACAACAATCACCTGAACTGGTTGCTTCGAGGCCTTTCTTATTTTCCCCTCTCCATACGTCTCTGCCTCCTCCGCCTACTCCGTTCATTCCTTAGAGCAGCGGGGCTTTCCATCTTCTCGGCAGCAGTCGTATTCTGTGGGGTTAGGGTCTTGTTATCGACACCTTAACGCCTCCCAGTTCCAGGCTTTCACTTGTGGGATCGTACAGGGCACTTGGAGTATTTGGAATTTGCAAAGAGTTTGTGGTTCATTGGTATGCACACAATTTTTCCTGTTGATGACTGGTTAATTTTCTTTCTCTTTTATAGCACTGGTCACAGTATTCCTTTGGGGAATAGCCGTGGACGCAGTGCGCCCACCAACTTTCCTCACAAGTAGTGCATTTAAAACACACAAAAGGATAACAAACACAGTTAGGGGTTTTACAAAATTCGTTTAGTCCTTCTTCCTTCGCAACACTAGTTTCAGATCTCCTGATGTTTCAGCTACTTCCCAGTGATCAGGCGTTAAGGGTCCTTTCACTCTGGTAGCATGAGTCCATCCCTTTTCAGCAGTCCGGACAGCAGTCTCTGTTGTGAGTATAACAAGAAACGGTCCCTCCCAACGAGGGGTAACAGAGGATTCTTTCCAAGTTTTTATTAACACCTTGTCTCCAGGTCTTATGGAGTGTATACAAATTTCTAATGGAGGTCTCTGTACTACCATCCCTTTTTTGCGTAGTTCTTTTCTCCTATTCATGAGGTTTATTAAGTATGGTTGCAAATTGTCTTTTTCCAATACTGGGTGATCAGTGGGAAATTCCATATCATAGGGCATACCATATAGCATTTCGAACGGGGATATTCCAGTATCAGTTCGGGGCTGGGTCCGGATATTCAGAAGTGCTAGGGGTAAACACTTAACCCAAGACATCTTTGTTTCTAACATTAATTTGGTAAGTTGTTTCTTGATTTCTCCATTCATTCTTTCTACTTTTCCTGAGCTTTGTGGATGCCAGGGAGTGTGGAATTCCCACTTGGTCCCCAGGGAAGTCAATGTCTCTCTGATTATTTTAGACAAAGTGGGGACCCCTGTCCGAATCGATTACTTCCATATTTCCATACCTAGGGATGATGTTTTCTAAGACTATTTTTTTTTTTTACCACAGTATTTGTTGTAGCTCGAGTGGTGGGAAAGGCCTCCACATAATGAGTGAGATGATCTACCAATACTAGGAGGTATTTGTACCGTCCTACTTTTGGTAGTTCTGTAAAATCGATTTGAATTCTTCCAAATGGTCTGTATGCCATATCCCGTCCCCCTTGCATCTTTTCTCTTAATTGGTGCTTATTAATTTTCTGGCACGTTAAACAGCTTTTTATTATTTCCTTAGCAACATTATAAATCTCTATGCACATGTATTTAATAGCAAACTGGTCTACCAATGCTTGTACTCCCCAGTGAGTTTTAGTATGGAAATCCTTCATAACTCTCCAAGCCATTGCCTTCGGGAGAACCTTCCTCCCATCAGGTAATTCCCATTCCCCTTGTTTTTCATTAATTCCCATTTGTTTCAATTTTTCTTTCTCTTGGTTAGTAAACGTGAATCCTAATTTGGTGGGGTCTGTTCTTTCGTTTGTGTTTGATTCTGTTACCATCAATGCTAGTAGTGCAGCCCGTTTTGCCTCTTGATCAGCTAGAATATTTCCCCTGATCTGTAGTGAGGTTCCCTGTTGGTGTCCTCTTATATGCACTACTGCTATTTTCTTAGGACCTCTTAATGCTTGGAGAGTCTGGATAATTAGAGACTCATGTATTAGCCCTTTTCCTTGTGAATTAATGAGTCCTCTTTCTTCCCAAATTTTTCCAAAAGTGTGAATTACTCCAAAGGCGTACTTAGAGCCTGTGTAAATGGTTCCCTCTTTTTCCTTTAAAATCTGTAACGCTCTTAGTACTGCATATAGTTCACAAGCTTGAGCCGACCAGCTAGGACTCAGTGGTCCTGATTCTACTACCTCTAGGGTGGGGTTCCACTAATAATTGCATAACCTGATTTTCTTTTTCCTTCTACCACTCTAGAGGATCCATCCACAAACAGCTTTTCCCCTTCTTCTAATTCTGTTTCTTCTAAGTCTGGCCTGATTTTTGCCTGTTCTTCAATGGTATGGAGGCAATTATGGTTTAAACTTTCGCTTGGCTCCCCATATAGGAATTGTGCTGGGTTTTGAAGACTAGTTACTTCAATCTCTAACTTTGGTGAGTGTATTAATATTCCTTCATATTTGAGGAGCCTGGCGTCTGTTATCCATTTGTCCGCTTTTTGTTGAAGCACTCCCCTAATGTTATGAGGAGTCAACACCTTCAGATTCCCCCCAAATGTAATTTTATTAGCCTCTTCTACTAACAAGGCCACTGCCACTATCGCCTGGAGGCATGTTGGCCATCCCCTACTTACGGGGTCTAACAATTTAGATATGTATCCCACAGGCTTCCTTTTCCCAGCCCATTCTTGGGTTAATACCCCAAATGCCGTGCCATCTTCAGTATTGGCAAATAAATAAAAGGGCCTTCTTATATCTGGTAAACTCAATACTGGAGTGTTGACTAAGTCAGTTTTTAATTTTTCTAATTTTTCCTCATCGTCTGGGATCCATTTAAGCAACCCGTCTTTTGTTAATTTCTGGTATAAAAATTTAACTTTTGTACTATAATTTTCAATCCATTGTCTACAGTACCCCAGTAGTCCAAGGAGCTGCCTAACCTGTCATTTGGTTTTGGGAGCCTGGAGAGAAAGAATTCCATTTACCCTCTCTGGGTCTAATTTCTTGCTCCCTTTACTAATCCAGTGGCCTAAATACTTCACCTCTTCTTCTACAAATTGCAATTTAGATTTGGATACTTTTAATCCTTGGAGGCTTAAGAAATTTAACAACTTAATGCTTTCCTTTCGTACCATCTCTGGGTTGCCTCCTGCTAACAGAAGGTCATCTACATATTGTACTAAAGTAACACCTTCCCCCAAGTTATAATCTTTTAAGATGTGTTCGAGGGCTTGTCCAAAGAGGTTAGGGGACTCAGTAAAACCCTGAGGCAAAACTGTCCACCTCAGCTGTTGTTTCCTAAAGGTATCTGGGTCTTCCCATTCAAAAGCAAAATAATTTCTACACTCCTCTTTTAGAGGACATGCCCAAAAAGCATCTTTCAAGTCTATTACGCTATACCACTGATTTTCAGGATTCAATTGACTAAGTAAAGTATGGGGGTTCGCCACTACAGAAATCTGGTTACAGTTCTTTTGTTGATTTCTCTTAAGTCATGCACTAATCTATAACTCCTATCTGCCTTCTTAACGGGCAATATTGGAGTATTAAAAGGTGACATACAAGGTTCTAATAGCCCCTGATTAAGGAGTCTCTCTATTTCAGGCTTTAAGCCTCTCCTGCCTTCTTGCGGTAAGGGATACTGTTTGATTCTAGTCGGGATCTCTGGGTTCCTAATGGTGACTTCGAAGGGGGTGATATCCAATCTACCCACTGTCTCTGGGGTATACCATACTTCTGGGTTAATCTTTTCTTCATCCGCCACTGTGAGGGGGCATAATCTGACTTTGAATTCTCTTTCTTCTACTTCCAGATTAATTCCCAATTCTATAATCAGATCCCGTCCAAGTAAATTATAATCTGCTTCTGGTAATAATAAAAATGTTCCAATCACATATTTGCATTTTGATTCAACAATCACATCATGAAGAACCGGGGCCTCAAACGGTTCACCTTTAGCCCCTATTACACTGATTTTTTTCTGATGATACTTTACAGCCTGGAGGCAGAGCCTGAATGGTAGATCTTTCGGCTCCTGAGTCCACAAGGAACTCTACCTCTTGTCGCTGAGGACCCACTTTAAGTTTTATCAAGGGCTCTTTGTTCTTTGGGTTCCCAGCACATAGAGTTCCTGACCCCACTAATCTTCAGAAAACATTTTCTCATCTTGGATTCTCCTCCAGCAAACCTTCTTCACATGCCCCTTCCTTTTGCAATAAAAACATTCCACTTCCTTCATATTAAAGCAGGCAGAACCATTCAATGAATGAAAATCTCTGATCCCAAAGAAACCATAGTCTCCAGGTAATCATCACATAAAACATCCATGTTCTGCACAGCTTTATTACATGCAGGTACTGGGGAATGCACAGAACAGTTTTCAGGCTAAAATAATGCAGTTTGCTGCATGTTTGAGTTGTTACACACTCTGCATTGCCTCCTCTCAACCTGAAACTCCTACTCCTGGGTCTAGACATTTAGAGCAAGGGCAGTTTAAATCTACCGAGACTGTTGCCCATGTACTTCCAGATGCAATCAAATAAAGCATCTGGGCAGCTATACCACACACGCAGTGCGCGGTGTTTACATAGCACATCACAAATTACAAAACTGGTAAGCTCTAGGCCATGGCCTGTGAGGAGAAAGTCTGCAAAGGGCACAGCAGCATCCTCCTTCTTTGGAAAAGACACAACATTTATGAGCTGTCTAGTCAGTGTGCTACAATTATGTCAGTTCCCCATCTTTTGGCTAAGAAGTACAAACCAGATTAGCAGCTCCAAAAGAATGTGGTCTGGGGGCAAATTAGCTTGAACTTGGCTCCCCAGCCCATATACCTGCCTGTATGCTAGAACCCTGATTCTTTTTTTTTTTTTTTTTTTTTTTTTTTTACCAACTCCTGCCAATGATGTAAGAGAGCTGCCTGCTTGAAGAACAGGCAGCCAGATTAAGCTGCAGATCTGCTCACTTTTTTCCCTCTTGGACTATTGCTTTCACTCTGATAATGTTTTACTCCGATTTTCTTATTTAAATTGATTCATCACTGTTAAGAAAAAAAAAGCTGCTGAAGCTAGCCAAGGGCTTGTATCTATCACAGTATCTTTTGATCCTTGTCTACAGTCCTTAAAATACCAAGAGGATAGAAAGTTCTAAGCTGTCACCTTCTGATCACCAAGTCAAGCAGGCAAAGGTATACTGAATAATAAACGAGTTATGAAGAGGTGAAACAACATTTAAATAGATCATTATCTGGGTATCCAAACTGATAACGAGAACAATACCACCACTTCAAGTAGGAATCCACCTAAACTTTCTGAGCTTCTCTCAGCAATTCCTCTCCCTTGCCAATCTTCTATCTTTTCTAGCTTCTTCCTAATATTTGCCCAAGACTTAGCCACAAACTGAGTCTTTAATAATGCCTGCCCCACAGGGGTGGCAGGATCTATTCCTGAGTACAACTGTTATTAATATTCTGCCCTTGGGGAACTGACTCTCTAATTCCTTGAATTATGATAATTCTTAAATTTGCCATGTGGGTTTGGTGGCCTGGGTCTTGATTATTCCAGTTGGGTTTTACCAACAGCCACTTCTGATCTGCTGTGGGACCCACTTGATGTTGCTGGTCCCAAAGTCTTATACCTGCCCTCCTGATCATATCTCGTTCCTCCATAGTAAATAGAATTCCTAGGATAGATTGCAATTTATCCCAGGTATATAAATCTGGGCCAAGAAACTGGTCCACCTGTTTGGCTACGCCAAGCGGGTCCTCTAATAAGTTCCCCATTTCTTTTTTAAAAATCTCTCACATCTCCAGTGTTGAGGGGAACAGCGACATACCCCGCTCCCGGTTCCCCTTGTGCCCCCACTCCTGGCACAAGCATTTCTCTAAGGGGGTATAATCTCCCTTCCTTAACTTTGCTTCGGGTAACCCGCTGAGGGGGTCCGGGAGATTCAGGGTCAGAATCATTGGTTACGAGTATGAGCGGGTTAGAAGGGGGGGGGGGGGGGGGGGTGGTGCTCAGCACAGAGCCCCCTCGAGACAGTTTACTGCAGCCTGTCTCTGAGCAGAAGCCTAAACGCTAATTTGGGGCTGCTCGGTGCCCCCTGCTCCAGCCCCAACCCCCACCCCGGGGCAGCTGGGTGCTCGGGACAGGCCCTCCCGGCTGGGGAGTGGGCAGCTCTGCCCCCCCCCCCTCCCCCACGCTGGGCCAGGCTCCGCGACACTGCTCCAGGGCTCGGCTTGGGCACGCTGCTCGGGTCGGACGGTGGCGCCCCGGGAACAAGCCCTGTCCCAGCTGGAGCCAGCAGCGGGAGGAGTTCAGCTGCCCCCTGCCATGGATCCAGAGGGCTTGCTTTCCCTCTGTCCCATCTTCCAGAGTGCCACTCACTCGCACTCTGGGATTATCAACCTCCTAGTGGGATATCCGGCAATTCTTCCTTGCCCCCACCCATGGATCCAGAGGGCTTGCTTTCCCTCTGTCCCATCTTCCAGAGTGCCTTCTTTCACACACACACACGCTCCCCTTATTCGTGACTCGCTCCTTCGCAGGCTACGAGAACTGCACTACTAAAGGGTCCGCACTCAGGTGATCTCTTCGAGACCTCTCACTCATTCACACTCTGGGATTACCAACCCCAACCGAACGGATAACTGCACAAACGCAAATACTTACTCCTCCCCGGAGTCTTCGATCGGTCTTCGTGCACAAAATTTAAGGGGTTCTGCAGATTCTTTTGCTCACTCCCGAGTCCGAATTAAAAGGGGTTCGGATATCCAGCGTTTTGGCCACGAGATCCTCAGACTGGGGCTATCCGAAGATAGGGCGCCTCCCCTATCTGGGGTTTCGCACCAAAAGATCTGGATCCGAGTCACGGCACCAAATTTGTTATAGATTAAAAGTAATTTAGTGGGAAATAACCACTTCTCAATTTTTAGTGATCAATAATAAATTTATTAGCAAGCGGCGAGTGAGCAAAACAGCGCTGGGTGTGCCGGGAGTCTCTGCTCTACCAGGACACACACCTGACCCGGCAGAACCGAGTCCCTTTATAGTGTAGGCTTCATCCATATTCATGATGGGCGTACCCTGAGGGGTCTGCAAAGTTGTAAACAAGTTTTCCCGGGCTTTTCTCAGGTTTTCGCAGGCTTTTCTCAGGTTTCGGCGGGCTTGTCTCAGGTTTCCGTCACAGAAGGGGGGATGACTCAGCACAAGTGTTTTTGTAGTGGCTTGAAGATGGGGGCCATTTTAGCTCCCTTCTAACAACTGATTTTAACAATAGAAACTATATACATATATCTTATTTCTTATTTACATAAGAGAATTACAAAACTGTTCGGCCACAACATCCTGACTACAACTTCTTTTTCCCCTTGAGATTTGAATAACAAATACCATGTATGTTTTATTACAATCACTACTGACATGCTGCTCACTGTCACATGGCCCATACAGTGACATGGTGTTACGGAGGCTTCCAAATAAGCAACCCACCACCAATTTAAAAAAATAAATAGATTTATTTTTTCCATAAAACCACCAGTCAGCTCTCCGTAGATTACAGATCCGGATGTCCACAAGAGGAGAACAGAATAACTTTCTGGGGTTTGACAGTAACCCGAAATACTTTACAAAGCCCCACTCCCCGGGGGTTTAACGACAACCCCAAACGAAAACTTCACTTCCTAGGGTTTAACGGGAACCCGAAACGTAAAACAAAGCCTCACACCCCAGGGGTTTAACGACAACCCCAAACGAAAACTTCACTTCGTGGGTTTAACGAGAACCCAAAACGAAAAACAAAGCTTCACAGCCTAGGGGTTTAACGGGAACCCCAAACGTAAACTTCACTTCGTGGGTTTAACGAGAACCCAAAACGAAAAACAAAGCTTCACAGCCTAGGGTTTAACGACAACCCAAAACGCTCTATCACTCACCTAGAAAGTGAGGGCTCTCAACCTCGAGGACCTGCTCAGGGCAGCGTCCCGACCCAAAGTACCTCGAGGAGTTTCCTTGGGCAGCGTCCTGACCCAAGGGGAGAGTCCTCTGACCGCAGCGTGCAGCTCCAGGGGACGAGCTCAAAATGGCTCCCCCAGGGGACTCCATTTATACCCAGGCCGAATCTGACCTGTAGTCAATAGCGGCTCCCATTGGTCAAAGGTCTCAGCTACCGCGAGACCCTGAAAACAAAGACAGCCAAAAGCTGCCACGTTTCAACAGCCAGGAAGCTCTGTTTTCACTGGGCGGATGCACCTGCCACAATCCACCCCGTGACTACAGTCATGATTCGGCTGGTTTCCTTGGAGTGGTGGCGCAGTCACCTCTTGCCTCCAAGGTTAAAAGGGAGCGCGGTCCGGTGAGTCTCCATGCTCATTGTGGATTGTCATCCCTAGGTAATTATACAGTCAAAATTGAAAAGGCTGATTAACCATTCTAACAAAACAAACAATCAATGCCCAATATAACAACACCAAGTCCAATCATATTCTTCTGAGGGCTGTCAATTTCACAAGACTCCTTCACCACCCCGTTGTCATCAGGATCTTGATTGTCCATATGGATCCCCACAGCCAGGCAAGATGTCGACATCATCCATTCCTCCGAGGTCCTAATAAAAACAAAACTAGGCCTCGGATCAAAACCCGGGCATCAAGTTAAAAATCAGAGATTATCCATTGGACACTAATTCGGTGGGTTTCCTCACCTTTATCTAAAGCCTCCCAGGCATATAAACCCCTAGATTTTACCAGGACCATAGACACAATGCCAACTAGGAGCAACTTCACCATGACAGGCTGGCATACATATCGCTCCACCATGCCATTGGCTTGAGGGTAATATGGTGTATAAAACACCCACTCAATACCTTCCCCTCGTGCCCAGTCTTGCACCACTGCAGCTGTAAAATGTGACCCATTATCACTCTGAATACATTCAGAAATGGGCAAAATTGAAAACCATCCTTTTAAAACTTGGACTGTTTGGCCTCCAGTAGCTACATTAACAGCTGTAGCCATAGTTAGTCCCGATACCACCCCTACTCCCACCAAGATGTACCTTCTTCCATGAGATGGTTTTAAAGGACCAACATAATCAACTTGCCAGGTGCTCCAAAGTCCCTTACCTTCTTTAATATGTTGGGCTGGTGCTTGATTTGGATGGTTAATCTTAAGCCTCACTTGACATTGTGGACAAGCCATAAGAATTGCTTCACACATCTTCATTGGCACAGGCCATCCCCAGGACCAACACCCACAACAGAGATCTATTTTCCCTGAGTGACCTCGCTTAATATGTAGCCACTCAACCAGCCGATCCCAATCTCCTTTGTCACTATTAACTACCCTGATTTGGGCCAAATGATCTACTTGTTGATTCCATTTTGCAGCAGGGGTTCCATCTCTTACATGGCCCTTTACCCACTCTATATACTGCCGTTCAGCCTCCTTAAATGAAGTGAAAGAAAATAACAAAGGTCTAACTGGTCCTTGTGGTCCCTTCTGAAACACGCCACAATAAGAGGCATGTTCTGCAAATCCCCACTTCACTCTCAACGGGTCCTGTGGATGTAAGGGCCCCAACTTCTGATAAGTTTTAAGTTCATCCTTTAAAACATTCAGGGCCTCTGTATGCTGTAACGTCCAGTCCCATGCTCTATCTTTCCGCAGCAAACCATATAAAGGGCAGGCAATTACTGAAGACCCTGGTATATGCTTCCTCCAATAACCCAACAGTTGCTGCAGTTCTACCTTATTACCTGGTATCTGTCCCTTCTCAATAACTGATAAAATATCATCAGATACTACAATTGCTCCAGCCACCCACCAAGCTCCTAAAAATTTAATTTCTTGTCCTACCTGTTCTTTAATATTTCCTATATACTGATATATATGAACACCCAACAGCATCTCCACCATATCAAGAAGCTTGGCCAAAGTATTATGAGCAATAGTGGGAAAATGTTTATACCCTTGTGGGAGTCGATTGAAAGCATATTGAATCCCCTCCCAGGTAAAAGCAAACTGAGGCTTATCTTCATCCCTCAGAGGAATCATAGGAAACATATCTTTAACATCTAAAGCAGCCATCCATAAATAAGCAGCTACCTGTATTGCTGCTACTACTGGTGATATATTTGGGACAGCAGCTGTTAAAGGTAGAATATTGCTATTCAATCTCCAATAATCAATTGTTAACCACCAATGCTCATCTAACTTACAGACTGGCCAAACTAGAGAATTACAAGAGAAATGTGTTCTCACTAGGGGACATTTTTCTATTGCCCCCATCACACCTACTATATTTGTAAATTTCCTTGATGGTTTAAATCCTAACTCAGTGACTTGTCTATTTAAAACACTAACTCGAGCCCCTATGTCAATTGAAAACTCCAAACTTATCCGTTTAGGACCCACAGGAATATATATATAAGGTTCCTTATCAGCGGACCATTGGCAGGAATTCACCGTGCGGAGTGGGCGGCCCGATCCCCAAACCGCAGCTACTAGTTTTTTTAACTCTCTCAACTCCCCCCTCGATGCCACAAAAGGGTTAATTTTCCCTTCCTGAGGGAGTAGAGTTACCTGTGTTTCCCTTTGTTTTCGAGTTTTCCCCTCCAGCAATTCCACCAACTTTAAGATATTATCAGTAGACCGCCCATGCAACCCGGCCCGGGGCACCCCCAGTGCCAGTGCCTTCTGCCAAAGATCATTCCTTCCTGACTCATAAAATCGGCCTAACTTATCTCGGGGCAATTCAAACTCTCTATGAGCAGGCTGTTCAGCGGGGGAAGCTGTTCGACTAACTTGTCGAACCCTCCGATTTTCACCCCCACCCCCACTCAAATCAATCCAGCCCATCTCTCTAAGGGACTGGATATGTGTCTTTAAGGCATCCGGGAGCCCTCTGATGAGAGGTTTAAGGTGGCTGGGATCCACCAGCGCCGCAAGCGGAATTCCACACCGCCCCCTCTTATTCATCGCCTGAATGCCAGCCGCCTTTTGTACTCCTTCTGCCAGCTCCACTGCTGCAAAGTAGTCCTGCGCCTGAGTCAAGCAAGCACCTAATATGGCGCACATTTTTCCTTCATTTCTGCTTATCCACCAACTTCCCCGGCTCTGTTTCAACTTTCTCACAACTTCTACCGGGTCAAGCCGCCTCTCTTTTGCCCACTGTATCTCTAAAGGGGAAGGGGCACAGCTATATTTCTGTAACAACTCCTCTATTGACATCCTGCCGACTACGCCAATTGTTACGGAGGCTTCCAAATAAGCAACCCACCACCAATTTAAAAAAATAAATAGATTTATTTTTTCCATAAAACCACCAGTCAGCTCTCCGTAGATTACAGATCCGGATGTCCACAAGAGGAGAACAGAATAACTTTCTGGGGTTTGACAGTAACCCGAAATACTTTACAAAGCCCCACTCCCCGGGGGTTTAACGACAACCCCAAACGAAAACTTCACTTCCTAGGGTTTAACGGGAACCCGAAACGTAAAACAAAGCCTCACACCCCAGGGGTTTAACGACAACCCCAAACGAAAACTTCACTTCGTGGGTTTAACGAGAACCCAAAACGAAAAACAAAGCTTCACAGCCTAGGGGTTTAACGGGAACCCCAAACGTAAACTTCACTTCGTGGGTTTAACGAGAACCCAAAACGAAAAACAAAGCTTCACAGCCTAGGGTTTAACGACAACCCAAAACGCTCTATCACTCACCTAGAAAGTGAGGGCTCTCAACCTCGAGGACCTGCTCAGGGCAGCGTCCCGACCCAAAGTACCTCGAGGAGTTTCCTTGGGCAGCGTCCTGACCCAAGGGGAGAGTCCTCTGACCGCAGCGTGCAGCTCCAGGGGACGAGCTCAAAATGGCTCCCCCAGGGGACTCCATTTATACCCAGGCCGAATCTGACCTGTAGTCAATAGCGGCTCCCATTGGTCAAAGGTCTCAGCTACCGCGAGACCCTGAAAACAAAGACAGCCAAAAGCTGCCACGTTTCAACAGCCAGGAAGCTCTGTTTTCACTGGGCGGATGCACCTGCCACAATCCACCCCGTGACTACAGTCATGATTCGGCTGGTTTCCTTGGAGTGGTGGCGCAGTCACCTCTTGCCTCCAAGGTTAAAAGGGAGCGCGGTCCGGTGAGTCTCCATGCTCATTGTGGATTGTCATCCCTAGGTAATTATACAGTCAAAATTGAAAAGGCTGATTAACCATTCTAACAAAACAAACAATCAATGCCCAATATAACAACACCAAGTCCAATCATATTCTTCTGAGGGCTGTCAATTTCACAAGACTCCTTCACCACCCCGTTGTCATCAGGATCTTGATTGTCCATATGGATCCCCACAGCCAGGCAAGATGTCGACATCATCCATTCCTCCGAGGTCCTAATAAAAACAAAACTAGGCCTCGGATCAAAACCCGGGCATCAAGTTAAAAATCAGAGATTATCCATTGGACACTAATTCGGTGGGTTTCCTCACCTTTATCTAAAGCCTCCCAGGCATATAAACCCCTAGATTTTACCAGGACCATAGACACAATGCCAACTAGGAGCAACTTCACCATGACAGGCTGGCATACATATCGCTCCACCATGCCATTGGCTTGAGGGTAATATGGTGTATAAAACACCCACTCAATACCTTCCCCTCGTGCCCAGTCTTGCACCACTGCAGCTGTAAAATGTGACCCATTATCACTCTGAATACATTCAGAAATGGGCAAAATTGAAAACCATCCTTTTAAAACTTGGACTGTTTGGCCTCCAGTAGCTACATTAACAGCTGTAGCCATAGTTAGTCCCGATACCACCCCTACTCCCACCAAGATGTACCTTCTTCCATGAGATGGTTTTAAAGGACCAACATAATCAACTTGCCAGGTGCTCCAAAGTCCCTTACCTTCTTTAATATGTTGGGCTGGTGCTTGATTTGGATGGTTAATCTTAAGCCTCACTTGACCACATGGCCACAACTGATCTGCTGCCCACTGTGACATACCCCCCACAGTGACATGGCAAAGAGTGCCCTGCTGCTCACTGTGACATGGCCACCACTGACCTGCTGCACACTGTGACATGACCTCACAGTGACATGGCCACCAGTGACCCGTTGACCACTGTGACATGGCACCCACAGTGACATGGCCACTACTAACCTGCTGCCCACTGTGACTGGCCACCACAGTGACATGGCCACCAGTGGACTGTTGCTCATTGTGACATGGCCACAACTGATCTGCTGCCCACTGTGACATGACCTCACAGTGACATGGCCACCACAGACCCGCTGACACCTGTGACATGGCCCCCACAGTGACATGGCCACCACTGACCCGCTGCCCACTGTGACGTGGCCCCCATAGTGACGTGGCCACCACTGACCTGCTGCCCACAGTGACATGGCCCCCAAACTGACATGGCCAACACTGACCCGCTGCCCACTGTGACATGGCCCCGACAGTGACATGGCCACCACTGAGCCGCTGACACCTGTGACATGGCCCCCATAGTGACATGGCCACCACTGACCCGCTGACCACTGTGACATGGCCCCCATAGTGACATGGCCACCACTGAACTGCTGCCCACTGTGACATACCTCCCACTGTGACATGGCCACCACTGACCTGGTGCACATTCTGACATGACCTCACAGTGACATGGCCACCACTGACCTGCTGCCCACTGTGACATGGCCCCCACAGTGACATGGCCACCACTGACCCGCTGACCACTGTGACATGGCCCCCATAGTGACATGGCCACAACTACACCTGCTGCCCACTGTGACATACCCCCCACAGTGACATGGCAACCAGTGGCCTGCTGCTCACTGTGACATGGACACCACTGACCTGCTGCACACTATGACATGACCTCACAGTGACATGGACACCACTGACGTGCTCCTCACTGTGACATGGCCTCCACAGTGACATGGCCACCACTGACCTGCTGCCCACTGTGACATGGACCCCATAGTGACATGGCCACCACTGATCTGCTGCCCACTGTGAAATGGCCCCCATAGTGACATGGCCACAACTGACCTGCTGCACACTGTGACATAGCCCCGTCAGTGACATGGCAACCAGAGGCCTGCTACGCACTGTGACATGGCCACCACTGACCTTCTGCAAACTGTGACATGACCTCACAGTGACATGGCCACCAGTGACCCGCTGACCACTGTGACATGGCCCCCACAGTGACATGGCCACCACTAACCTGCTGCCCACTGTGACTGGCCACCACAGTGACATGGCCACCAGTGGACTGTTGCTCATTGTGACATGTCCACAACTGATCTGCTGCCCACTGTGACATGACCTCACAGTGACATGGCCACCACTGACCCGCTGACCACTGTGACATGGCCCCCACAGTGACATGGCCAGCACTGACCCGCTGACAACTCTGACATGGCCCCCACTGTGAAATGGCCACCAGTGACACGCTGACGACTGTGACATGGCCCCCACAGTGACATGGCCACCACTGACACGCTGACCACTGTGACATGGCCCCCACAGTGACATGGCCACCACTGACCTGCTGCCCACTGTGACGTGGCCCCCATAGTGACGTGGCCACCACTGACCTGCTGCCCACGGTGACATGGCCCCCACACTGACATGGCCAGCACTGACCCGCTGCCCACTGTGATATGGCCCCCACAGTGACATGGCCACCACTGACCCGCTGACCACTGTGACATGGCCCCCATTGTGACATGGCCACCATTGACCTGCTGCCCACTGTGACATGGACCCCATAGTGACATGGCCACCACTGACCTGCTGCCCACTGTGACATGGCCCCCATAGTGACATGGCCACCACTGACCTGCTGCCCACTGTGACATACCCCCCACTGTGACATGGCAACCATTGTCCTGTTGCTCCTGTGACATGGCCACCACTGACCTGCTGCATATTGTGACATGACCTCACAGTGACATGGCCACCACTGACACACTGACCACTGTGACATGGCCCCCACAGTGACAAGGCCACCACTGACCCGCTGACCACTGTGACATGGCCCCCACCGTGACATGGCCACCACTGACCTGCTGCCCACTGTGACATGGCCTCCACAGTGACATGGCCACAACTGATCTGCTGCCCACTGTGACATACCCGCCACAGTGACATGGCAACCAGTGGCCTGTTGCTCACTGTGACATGGCCACAACAGACCTGCTGCCCACTGTGACATACCCCCCACAGTGACATGGCAACCAGTGGCACCTTGCTCCTGTGACATGGCCACCACTGATCTGCTGCCCTCTGTGACATGACCTCACAGTGACAAGGCCACCACTGACCTGCTGCACACTGTGACATGGCCCCCACAGTGACATGGCCACCACTGACCTGCTGCCCACTCTAACATGGCCCCCATAGTGACATGGCCACCACTGACCTGCTGCCGACTGTGACATAGCCCCCATAGTGACATGGCCACCACTGACCTGCTGCCCACTGTGACATACCCCCCACAGTGACATGGCCACCAGTGGACTGTTGCTCATTGTGACATGGCCACAACTGATCTGCTGCCCATTGTGACATGACCTCACAGTGACATGGCCACCACTGACCCGCTGACCACTGTGACATGGCCCCCACAGTGACATGGCCACAACTGACCTGCTGCCCACTGTGACATAGCCCCCACAGTGACATGGCAATCAGTGGCCTGTTGCTCACTGTGACATGGCCACCACAGACTTGCTGCACACTGTGACATGACCTCACAGTGACATGGCCACAACTGATCTGCTGCCCACTGTGACATGACCTCACAGTGACTTGGCCACCACTGACACGCGTAACACTGTGACATGGCCCCCAGAGTGACATGGCCACCACTGACCTGCTGCCCACTGTGACATGGCCCCCATAGTGACATGGCCACCACTGACCTGCTGCCCACTGTGACATGGCCCCCATACTGACATGGCCAACACTGACCTGCTGCCCACTGTGACATGGCCCCCATAGTGACATGGCCACCACTGACCTGCTGCCCACTGTGACATGGCCCCCATAGTGACATGGCCACAACTGACCTGCTACCCACTGTGACATACCCCGCACAGTGACATGGCCACCAGTGGACTGTTGCTCACTGTGACATGGCCACAACTGATCTGCTGCCCACTGTGACATGACCTCACAGTGACATGGCCACCACTGACTCGCTGAACACTGTGACATGGCCCCCACAGTGACAAGGCCACCACTGACCCGCTGACCACTGTGACATGGCCCCCACAGTGACATGGCCACCAGTGACCCACTGACCACTGTTACATGGCCCCCACAGTGACATGGCCACCACTGACCTGCTGCCCACTGTGACATGGCCCCCATAGTGACATGGCCAGCACTGACCTGCGCCCACTGTCATATGGCCCCCATAGTGACATGGCCACCACTGACCTGCTGCCCTCTGTGACAAAGACCCCATAGTGACACGGCCACCACTGACCTGCTGCCCACTGTGACATGAGGCCCATAGTGACATGGCCACAACTGATCTGCTGCCCACTCTGACATAGCCCCCACAGTGACATGGCAAGCAGTGGCCTGTTGCTCACTGTGCCATGGAAACCACTGACGTGCTGCACACTGTGACATGACCTCACAGTGACATGGCCAGCACTGACCTGCTCCGCACTATGACATGGCCCATACAGTAAAATGATCACTACTGACATGCTGCCCACTGTCACATGGCCCCACAGTGACATGGCCACCACTGACCCGCTGACCACTGTGACGTGGCCCCCACAGTGACATGGCCACCACTGACCCGCTGACCACTGTGACATGGCCCCCACAGTGACATGGCCACCACTGACCTGCTGCCCACTGTGACATGACCCCATAGTGACATGGCCACCACTGACTTGCTGCACACTGTGACATGGCCCCCATACTGACATGGCCACCACAGACCTGCTGCCCACTGTGACATGGCCCCCATAGTGACATGGCCACCACTGACCTGCTGCCCACTGTGACATGGCCCCCATAATGACATGGCCACAACTGACCTGCTGCCCACTGTGACATACCCCCCACTGTGACATGGCAACCATTGTCCTGTTGCTCCTGTGACATGGCCACCACTGACCTGCTGCACATTGTGACATGACCTCACAGTGACATGGCCACCATGACACACTGACCACTGTGACATGGCCCCCACAGTGACAAGGCCACCACTGACCCGCTGACCACTATGACATGGCCCCCACCGTGACATGGCCACCACTGACCTGCTGCCCACTGTGACATGGCCCCCATAGTGACATGGCCACCACTGACCTGCTGCCCACTGTGACATGGCCTCCACAGTGACATGGCCACAACTGATCTGCTGCCCACTGTGACATACCCGCCACAGTGACATGGCAACCAGTGGCCTGTTGCTCACTGTGACATGGCCACAACAGACCTGCTGCCCACTGTGACATACCCCCCACAGTGACATGGCAACCAGTGGCATCTTGCTCCTGTGACATGGCCACCACTGATCTGCTGCCCTCTGTGACATGACCTCAGAGTGACAAGGCCACCACTGACCTGCTGCACACTGTGACATGGCCGCAACAGTGACATGGCCAGCACTGACCTGCTGCCCACTCTAACATGGCCCCCATAGTGACATGGCCACCACTGACCTGCTGCCGACTGTGACATAGCCCCCATAGTGACATGGCCACCACTGACCTGCTGCCCACTGTGACATACCCCCCACAGTGACATGGCCACCAGTGGACTGTTGCTCATTGTGACATGGCCACAACTGATCTGCTGCCCATTGTGACATGACCTCACAGTGACATGGCCACCACTGACCCGCTGACCACTGTGACATGGCCCCCACAGTGACATGGCCACCACTGACCTGCTGCCCATAGTGACATGGCCCCCATAGTGACATGGCCACAACTGACCTGCTGCCCACTGTGACATAGCCCCCACAGTGACATGGCAATCAGTGGCCTGTTGCTCACTGTGACATGGCCACCACAGACTTGCTGCACACTGTGACATGACCTCACAGTGACATGGCCACAACTGATCTGCTGCCCACTGTGACATGACCTCACAGTGACTTGGCCACCACTGACCCGCGTAACACTGTGACATGGCCCCCAGAGTGACATGGCCACCACTGACCTGCTGCCCACTGTGACATGGCCCCCATAGTGACATGGCCACAACTGACCTGCTGCCCACTGTGACATGGCCCCCATACTGACATGGCCAACACTGACCTGCTGCCCACTGTGACATGGCCCCCATAGTGACATGGCCACCACTGACCTGCTGCCCACTGTGACATGGCCCCCATAGTGACATGGCCACAACTGACCTGCTACCCACTGTGACATACCCTGCACAGTGACATGGCCACCAGTGGACTGTTGCTCATTGTGACATGGCCACAACTGATCTGCTGCCCACTGTGACATGACCTCACATTGACATGGCCACCACTGACCCGCTGAACACTGTGACATGGCCCCCACAGTGACAAGGCCACCACTGACCCGCTGACCACTGTGACATGGCCCCCACAGTGACATGGCCACCAGTGACCCACTGACCACTGTTACATGGCCCCCACAGTGACATGGCCACCACTGACCTGCTGCCCACTGTGACATGGCCCCCATAGTGACATGGCCAGCACTGACCTGCGCCCACTGTCATATGGCCCCCATAGTGACATGGCCACCACTGACCCGCTGCCCTCTGTGACAAAGACCCCATAGTGACACGGCCACCACTGACCTGCTGCCCACTGTGACATGGCGCCCATAGTGACATGGCCACAACTGACCTGCTGCCCACTCTGACATAGCCCCCACAGTGACATGGCAAGCAGTGGCCTGTTGCTCACTGTGCCATGGAAACCACTGACGTGCTGCACACTGTGACATGACCTCACAGTGACATGGCCAGCACTGACCTGCTCCGCACTATGACATGGCCCATACAGTAAAATGATCACTACTGACATGCTGCCCACTGTCACATGGCCCCACAGTGACATGGCCACCACTGACCCGCTGACCACTGTGACGTGGCCCCCACAGTGACATGGCCACCACTGACCCGCTGACCACTGTGACATGGCCCCCACAGTGACATGGCCACCACTGACCTGCTGCTCACTGTGACATGACCCCATAGTGACATGGCCACCACTGACTTGCTGCACACTGTGACATGGCCCCCATAGTGACATGGCCACCACAGACCTGCTGCCCACTGTGACATGGCCCCCATAGTGACATGGCCACAACTGACCTGCTGCCCACTGTGACATACCCCCCACAGTGACATGGCAACAATTGGCCTGTTGCTCCTGTGACATGGCCACCACTGACCCGCTGACCACTGTGACGTGGCCCCCACAGTGACATGGCCACCACTGACCTGCTGACCACTGTGACATGGCTCCCACAGTGACATGGCCCCCATATTGACATGGCCACCACTGACCTGCTGCCCATTGTGACATACCCCCCACAGTGACATGGCAACCAGTGGCCTGTTGCTCACTGTGACATGGCCACCACTGACCTGGTGCACACTGTGACATGACCTCACAGTGACATGGCCACCACTGACCCGCTGACCACTGTGACATGGCCCCCACAGTGACATGGCAACCAGTGACCCGCTGACCACAGTGACATGGCCCCCACAGTGACAGGGCCACCACTGACCTGCTGCCCACTGTGACATACCCCCCACTGTGACATGGCAACCATTGTCCTGTTGCGCCTGTGACATGGCCACCACTGACCTGCTGCACATTGTGACATGACCTCACAGTGACATGGCCACCACTGACACACTGACCACTGTGACATGGCCCCCACAGTGACAAGGCCACCACTGACCCGCTGAACACTGTGACATGGCCCCCACCGTGACATGGCCACCACTGACCTGCTGCCCACTGTGACATGGCCCCCATAGTGACATGGCCACCACTGACCTGCTGCCCACTGTGACATGGCCTCCACATTGACATGGCCACAACTGATCTGCTGCCCACTGTGACATACCCGCCACAGTGACATGGCAACCAGTGGCCTGTTGCTCACTGTGACATGGCCACCACTGACCTGCTGCACACTGTGACATACCCCCCACAGTGACATGGCAACCAGTGGCATCTTGCTCCTGTGACATGGCCACCACTGATCTGCTGCCCTCTGTGACATGACCTCACAGTGACAAGGCCACCACTGACCTGCTGCAAACTGTGACATGGCCGCAACAGTGACATGGCCACCACTGACCTGCTGCCCACTCTAACATGGCCCCCATAGTGACATGGCCACCACTGACCTGCTGCCGACTGTGACATAGCCCCCATAGTGACATGGCCACCACTGACCTGCTGCCCACTGAGACATACCCCCCACAGTGACATGGCCACCAGTGGACTGTTGCTCATTGTGACATGGCCACAACTGATCTGCTGCCCATTGTGACATGACCTCACAGTGACATGGCCACCACTGACCCGCTGACCACTGTGACATGGCCCCCACAGTGACATGGCCACCACAAACCTGCTGCCCACTGTGACATGGCCCATACAGTAACATGATCACTACTGACATGCTGCCCTTTGTCACATGGCCCCACAGTGACGTGGCCACCACTAACCTGCTGCCCGCTGTGACATGGCCCCCACAGTGACATGGCCACCACTGACATGCTGCCCACTGTGACTGGGCACCACAGTGACATGGCCACCATTGACCCGCTGACCACTGTGACATAGCCCCCATAGTGACATGGCCACAACTACACCTGATGCCCACTGTGACATAGCCCCCACAGTGACATGGCAAGCAGTGGCCTGCTGCTCACTGTGACATGGCCACCACTGACCTGCTGACCACTGTGACATGACCTCCACAGTGAAATGGCCACCACTGACCTGCTGCCCACTGTGACATGGACCCCATAGTGACATGGCCACCACTGAGCTGCTGCCCACTCCGACATAGCCCCCACAGTGACATGGCAAGCAGTGGCCTGCTGCTCACTGTGACATGGCCACCACTGACCTTCTGCACACTGTGACATGACCTCACAGTGACATGGCCACCACTGACCTGCTGACCACTGTGACATGGCCCCCACAGTGACATGGCCACCACTGACCTGCTGCCCACTGTGACATGAACCCCATAGTGACATGGCCACCACTGACCTGCTGCCCACTGTGACATGGCCCCCATAGTGACATGGCCACAACTACACCTGCTGCCCACTGTGACATACCCCCCACAGTGACATGGCAACCAGTGGCCTGCTGCTCACTGTGACATGGCCACCACTGACCTGCTGCACACTGTGACATGATCTCACAGTGACATGGCCACCACTGACCTGCTCCCCACTGTGACATGACCTCCACAGTGACATGGCCACCACTGACCTGCAGCCCACTGTGACATGGGCCCCATAGTGACATGGCCACCACTAAGCTGCTGCCCACTGTGACATGGCCCCCACAGTGACATGGCCACCACTAACCTGCTGCCCACTGTGACTGGCCACCACAGTGACATGGCCACCAGTGGACTGTTGCTCATTGTGACATGGCCACAACTGATCTGCTGCCCACTGTGACATGACCTCACAGTGACATGGCCACCACTGTCCCGCTGACCACTGTGACATGGCCCCCACAGTGACAAGGCCACCACTGACCCGCTGACCACTGTGACATGGCCCCCACAGTGACATGGCCACCACTGACCCGCTGACCACTGTGACGTGGCCCCCACAGTGACATGGCCACCACTGACCCGCTGACCACTGTGACATGGCCCCCACAGTGACATGGCCACCACTGACCTGCTGCCCACTGTGACATGGCCCCTATAGTGACATGGCCACCACTGACCTGCTGCCCACTGTGACATGGCCCCCATTGTGACATGGCCACCACAGACCTGCTGCCCACTGTGACATGGCCCCCATAGTGACATGGCCACAACTGACCTGCTGCCCACTGTGACATAGCCTCCACAGTGACATGGCAATCAGTGGCCTGTTGCTCACTGTGACATGGCCACCACAGACTTGCTGCACACTGTGACATGACCTCACAGTGACGTGGCCACAACTGATCTGCTGCCCACTGTGACATGACCTCACAGTGACTTGGCCACCACTGACCCGCTTACCACTGTGACATGGCCCCAACAGTGACATGGCCACCACTTACCCGCTGACAACTCTGACATGGCCCCCACAGTGACATGGCCACCACTGACCTGCTGCCCACTGTGACATGGCCCCCATAGTGACATGGCCACCACTGACCTGCTGCCCACTGTGACATGGCCCCCATAGTGACATGGCCGCCACTGACCTGCTGCCCACTGTGACATGGCCCTCATAGTGACATGGCCACCACTGACCTGCTGCCCACTGTGACATGGCCCCCATAGTGACATGGCCACCACTGACCTGCTGCCCACTGTGACATGGCCCCCATAGTGACATGGCCACCACTGACCTGCTGCCCACTGTGACATACCCCCCACAGTGACATGGCCACCAGTGGACTGTTGCTCATTGTGACATGGCCACAACTGATCTGCTGCCCATTGTGACATGACCTCACAGTGACATGGCCACCACAGACCTGCTGCCCACTGTGACATGGCCCCCATAGTGACATGGCCACCACTGACCTGCTGCCCACTGTGACATGGCCCCCATAATGACATGGCCACAACTGACCTGCTGCCCACTGTGACATACCCCCCACTGTGACATGGCAACCATTGTCCTGTTGCTCCTGTGACATGGCCACCACTGACCTGCTGCACATTGTGACATGACCTCACAGTGACATGGCCACCATGACACACTGACCACTGTGACATGGCCCCCACAGTGACAAGGCCACCACTGACCCGCTGACCACTATGACATGGCCCCCACCGTGACATGGCCACCACTGACCTGCTGCCCACTGTGACATGGCCCCCATAGTGACATGGCCACCACTGACCTGCTGCCCACTGTGACATGGCCTCCACAGTGACATGGCCACAACTGATCTGCTGCCCACTGTGACATACCCGCCACAGTGACATGGCAACCAGTGGCCTGTTGCTCACTGTGACATGGCCACAACAGACCTGCTGCCCACTGTGACATACCCCCCACAGTGACATGGCAACCAGTGGCATCTTGCTCCTGTGACATGGCCACCACTGATCTGCTGCCCTCTGTGACATGACCTCAGAGTGACAAGGCCACCACTGACCTGCTGCACACTGTGACATGGCCGCAACAGTGACATGGCCAGCACTGACCTGCTGCCCACTCTAACATGGCCCCCATAGTGACATGGCCACCACTGACCTGCTGCCGACTGTGACATAGCCCCCATAGTGACATGGCCACCACTGACCTGCTGCCCACTGTGACATACCCCCCACAGTGACATGGCCACCAGTGGACTGTTGCTCATTGTGACATGGCCACAACTGATCTGCTGCCCATTGTGACATGACCTCACAGTGACATGGCCACCACTGACCCGCTGACCACTGTGACATGGCCCCCACAGTGACATGGCCACCACTGACCTGCTGCCCATAGTGACATGGCCCCCATAGTGACATGGCCACAACTGACCTGCTGCCCACTGTGACATAGCCCCCACAGTGACATGGCAATCAGTGGCCTGTTGCTCACTGTGACATGGCCACCACAGACTTGCTGCACACTGTGACATGACCTCACAGTGACATGGCCACAACTGATCTGCTGCCCACTGTGACATGACCTCACAGTGACTTGGCCACCACTGACCCGCGTAACACTGTGACATGGCCCCCAGAGTGACATGGCCACCACTGACCTGCTGCCCACTGTGACATGGCCCCCATAGTGACATGGCCACAACTGACCTGCTGCCCACTGTGACATGGCCCCCATACTGACATGGCCAACACTGACCTGCTGCCCACTGTGACATGGCCCCCATAGTGACATGGCCACCACTGACCTGCTGCCCACTGTGACATGGCCCCCATAGTGACATGGCCACAACTGACCTGCTACCCACTGTGACATACCCTGCACAGTGACATGGCCACCAGTGGACTGTTGCTCATTGTGACATGGCCACAACTGATCTGCTGCCCACTGTGACATGACCTCACATTGACATGGCCACCACTGACCCGCTGAACACTGTGACATGGCCCCCACAGTGACAAGGCCACCACTGACCCGCTGACCACTGTGACATGGTCCCCACAGTGACATGGCCACCAGTGACCCACTGACCACTGTTACATGGCCCCCACAGTGACATGGCCACCACTGACCTGCTGCCCACTGTGACATGGCCCCCATAGTGACATGGCCAGCACTGACCTGCGCCCACTGTCATATGGCCCCCATAGTGACATGGCCACCACTGACCCGCTGCCCTCTGTGACAAAGACCCCATAGTGACACGGCCACCACTGACCTGCTGCCCACTGTGACATGGCGCCCATAGTGACATGGCCACAACTGACCTGCTGCCCACTCTGACATAGCCCCCACAGTGACATGGCAAGCAGTGGCCTGTTGCTCACTGTGCCATGGAAACCACTGACGTGCTGCACACTGTGACATGACCTCACAGTGACATGGCCAGCACTGACCTGCTCCGCACTATGACATGGCCCATACAGTAAAATGATCACTACTGACATGCTGCCCACTGTCACATGGCCCCACAGTGACATGGCCACCACTGACCCGCTGACCACTGTGACGTGGCCCCCACAGTGACATGGCCACCACTGACCCGCTGACCACTGTGACATGGCCCCCACAGTGACATGGCCACCACTGACCTGCTGCTCACTGTGACATGACCCCATAGTGACATGGCCACCACTGACTTGCTGCACACTGTGACATGGCCCCCATAGTGACATGGCCACCACAGACCTGCTGCCCACTGTGACATGGCCCCCATAGTGACATGGCCACAACTGACCTGCTGCCCACTGTGACATACCCCCCACAGTGACATGGCAACAATTGGCCTGTTGCTCCTGTGACATGGCCACCACTGACCCGCTGACCACTGTGACGTGGCCCCCACAGTGACATGGCCACCACTGACCTGCTGACCACTGTGACATGGCTCCCACAGTGACATGGCCCCCATATTGACATGGCCACCACTGACCTGCTGCCCATTGTGACATACCCCCCACAGTGACATGGCAACCAGTGGCCTGTTGCTCACTGTGACATGGCCACCACTGACCTGGTGCACACTGTGACATGACCTCACAGTGACATGGCCACCACTGACCCGCTGACCACTGTGACATGGCCCCCACAGTGACATGGCAACCAGTGACCCGCTGACCACAGTGACATGGCCCCCACAGTGACAGGGCCACCACTGACCTGCTGCCCACTGTGACATACCCCCCACTGTGACATGGCAACCATTGTCCTGTTGCGCCTGTGACATGGCCACCACTGACCTGCTGCACATTGTGACATGACCTCACAGTGACATGGCCACCACTGACACACTGACCACTGTGACATGGCCCCCACAGTGACAAGGCCACCACTGACCCGCTGAACACTGTGACATGGCCCCCACCGTGACATGGCCACCACTGACCTGCTGCCCACTGTGACATGGCCCCCATAGTGACATGGCCACCACTGACCT
Organism: Strix aluco; assembly: GCF_031877795.1. Lineage (NCBI taxonomy): Eukaryota > Metazoa > Chordata > Aves > Strigiformes > Strigidae > Strix > Strix aluco. The sequence goes on from NW_027436660.1 coordinate 468,475, forward strand.
GCTGCCCACTGTGACATGGCCTCCACAGTGACATGGCCACAACTGATCTGCTGCCCACTGTGACATACCCGCCACAGTGACATGGCAACCAGTGGCCTGTTGCTCACTGTGACATGGCCACCACTGACCTGCTGCACACTGTGACATACCCCCCACAGTGACATGGCAACCAGTGGCATCTTGCTCCTGTGACATGGCCACCACTGATCTGCTGCCCTCTGTGACATGACCTCACAGTGACAAGGCCACCACTGACCTGCTGCAAACTGTGACATGGCCGCAACAGTGACATGGCCACCACTGACCTGCTGCCCACTCTAACATGGCCCCCATAGTGACATGGCCACCACTGACCTGCTGCCGACTGTGACATAGCCCCCATAGTGACATGGCCACCACTGACCTGCTGCCCACTGAGACATACCCCCCACAGTGACATGGCCACCAGTGGACTGTTGCTCATTGTGACATGGCCACAACTGATCTGCTGCCCATTGTGACATGACCTCACAGTGACATGGCCACCACTGACCCGCTGACCACTGTGACATGGCCCCCACAGTGACATGGCCACCACAAACCTGCTGCCCACTGTGACATGGCCCATACAGTAACATGATCACTACTGACATGCTGCCCTTTGTCACATGGCCCCACAGTGACGTGGCCACCACTAACCTGCTGCCCGCTGTGACATGGCCCCCACAGTGACATGGCCACCACTGACATGCTGCCCACTGTGACTGGGCACCACAGTGACATGGCCACCATTGACCCGCTGACCACTGTGACATAGCCCCCATAGTGACATGGCCACAACTACACCTGATGCCCACTGTGACATAGCCCCCACAGTGACATGGCAAGCAGTGGCCTGCTGCTCACTGTGACATGGCCACCACTGACCTGCTGACCACTGTGACATGACCTCCACAGTGAAATGGCCACCACTGACCTGCTGCCCACTGTGACATGGACCCCATAGTGACATGGCCACCACTGAGCTGCTGCCCACTCCGACATAGCCCCCACAGTGACATGGCAAGCAGTGGCCTGCTGCTCACTGTGACATGGCCACCACTGACCTTCTGCACACTGTGACATGACCTCACAGTGACATGGCCACCACTGACCTGCTGACCACTGTGACATGGCCCCCACAGTGACATGGCCACCACTGACCTGCTGCCCACTGTGACATGAACCCCATAGTGACATGGCCACCACTGACCTGCTGCCCACTGTGACATGGCCCCCATAGTGACATGGCCACAACTACACCTGCTGCCCACTGTGACATACCCCCCACAGTGACATGGCAACCAGTGGCCTGCTGCTCACTGTGACATGGCCACCACTGACCTGCTGCACACTGTGACATGATCTCACAGTGACATGGCCACCACTGACCTGCTCCCCACTGTGACATGACCTCCACAGTGACATGGCCACCACTGACCTGCAGCCCACTGTGACATGGGCCCCATAGTGACATGGCCACCACTAAGCTGCTGCCCACTGTGACATGGCCCCCACAGTGACATGGCCACCACTAACCTGCTGCCCACTGTGACTGGCCACCACAGTGACATGGCCACCAGTGGACTGTTGCTCATTGTGACATGGCCACAACTGATCTGCTGCCCACTGTGACATGACCTCACAGTGACATGGCCACCACTGTCCCGCTGACCACTGTGACATGGCCCCCACAGTGACAAGGCCACCACTGACCCGCTGACCACTGTGACATGGCCCCCACAGTGACATGGCCACCACTGACCCGCTGACCACTGTGACGTGGCCCCCACAGTGACATGGCCACCACTGACCCGCTGACCACTGTGACATGGCCCCCACAGTGACATGGCCACCACTGACCTGCTGCCCACTGTGACATGGCCCCTATAGTGACATGGCCACCACTGACCTGCTGCCCACTGTGACATGGCCCCCATTGTGACATGGCCACCACAGACCTGCTGCCCACTGTGACATGGCCCCCATAGTGACATGGCCACAACTGACCTGCTGCCCACTGTGACATAGCCTCCACAGTGACATGGCAATCAGTGGCCTGTTGCTCACTGTGACATGGCCACCACAGACTTGCTGCACACTGTGACATGACCTCACAGTGACGTGGCCACAACTGATCTGCTGCCCACTGTGACATGACCTCACAGTGACTTGGCCACCACTGACCCGCTTACCACTGTGACATGGCCCCAACAGTGACATGGCCACCACTTACCCGCTGACAACTCTGACATGGCCCCCACAGTGACATGGCCACCACTGACCTGCTGCCCACTGTGACATGGCCCCCATAGTGACATGGCCACCACTGACCTGCTGCCCACTGTGACATGGCCCCCATAGTGACATGGCCGCCACTGACCTGCTGCCCACTGTGACATGGCCCTCATAGTGACATGGCCACCACTGACCTGCTGCCCACTGTGACATGGCCCCCATAGTGACATGGCCACCACTGACCTGCTGCCCACTGTGACATGGCCCCCATAGTGACATGGCCACCACTGACCTGCTGCCCACTGTGACATACCCCCCACAGTGACATGGCCACCAGTGGACTGTTGCTCATTGTGACATGGCCACAACTGATCTGCTGCCCATTGTGACATGACCTCACAGTGACATGGTCACCACTGACCCGCTGCCCACTGTGACATGACCTCACATTGACATGGCCACCACTGACCCACTGAACACTGTGACATGGCCCCCATAGTGACATGGCCACCACTGACCTGCTGCCCACTGTGACATGGCCCCCATAGTGACATGGCCACAACTGACCTGCTGCCCACTGTGACATACCCCCCACAGTGACATGGCAACCAGTGGCCTGTTGCTCACTGTGACATGGCCACCACTGACCTGCTGCAGACTGTGACATGCACTCACAGTGACATGGCCACCACTGACCTGCTCCCCACTGTGACATGGCCCATACAGTAACATGATCACTACTGACATGCTGCCCTTTGTCACATGGCCCCACAGTGACGTGGCCACCGCTAACCTGCTGCCCACTGTGACTGGCCACCACAGTGACATGGCCACCAGTGGAATGTTGCTCATTGTGACATGGCCACAACTGATCTGCTGCCCACTGTGACATGACCTCACAGTGACATGGCCACCATTGACCCGCTGACACCTGTGACATGGCCCCCACAGTGACATGGCTACCGCTGACCCGCTGACCACTGTGACATGGCCCCCTCCGTGACATGGCCACCACTGACCCGCTGACCACTGTGACATGGCCCCCATAGTGACATGGTCACCACTGAACTGCTGCCCACTGTGACATAGCCCCCATAGTGACATGGCCACCACTGACATTCTGCCCACTGTGACATGGCCCCCACAGTGACATGGCCACCACTGACCTGCTGCCCACTGTGACATGGCCCCCATAGTGACATGGCCTCAACTGACCTGCTGCCCACTGTGACATACCCCTCACAGTGACATGGCAACCACTGACCCGCTGACCACTGTGACATGGCCCCCACAGTGACATGGCCAGCACTGACCCGCTGACCACTGTGACATGGCCCCCACAGTGACATGGCCACCAGTGACCCGCTGACCACTGTGACATGGCCCCCACAGTGACATGGCCACCACTGACCCGCTGACCACTGTGACGTGGCCCCCACAGTGACACGGCCACCACTGACCCGCTGACCACTGTGACATGGCCCTCACAGTGACATGGCCACCACTGACCTGCTGCCCACTGTGACATGGCCCCCATAGTGACATGGCCACCACTGACCTGCTGCCCACTGTGACATGGCCCCCATAGTGACATGGCCACCACAGACCTGCTGCCCACTGTGACATGGCCCCCATAGTGACATGGCCACAACTGACCTGCTGCCCACTGTGACATAGCCTCCACAGTGACATGGCAATCAGTGGCCTGTTGCTCACTGTGACATGGCCACCACAGACTTGCTGCACACTGTGACATGACCTCACAGTGACATGGCCACAACTGATCTGCTGCCCACTGTGACATAGCCTCCACAGTGACATGGCAATCAGTGGCCTGTTGCTCACTGTGACATGGCCACCACAGACTTGCTGCACACTGTGACATGACCTCACAGTGACATGGCCACAACTGATCTGCTGCCCACTGTGACATGACCTCACAGTGACTTGGCCACCACTGACCCGCTTACCACTGTGACATGGCCCCAACAGTGACATGGCCACCACTTACCCGCTGACAACTCTGACATGGCCCCCACAGTGACATGGCCACCACTGACCTGCTGCCCACTGTGACATGGCCCCCATAGTGACATGGCCACCACTGACCTGCTGCCCACTGTGACATGGCCCCCATAGTGACATGGCCACCACTGACCTGCTGCCCACTGTGACATGGACCCATAGTGACATGGCCACCACTGACCTGCTGCCCACTGTGACATGGCCCCCATAGTGACATGGCCACCACTGACCTGCTGCCCACTGTGACATACCCCCCACAGTGACATGGCCACCAGTGGACTGTTGCTCATTGTGACATGGCCACAACTGATCTGCTGCCCATTGTGACATGACCTCACAGTGACATGGCCACCACTGACCCGCTGACCACTGTGACATGGCCCCCACAGTGACATGGCCACCACTGACCTGCTGCCCACTGTGACATGGCCCCCATAGTGACATGGCCACCACTGACCTGCTGCCCACTGTGACATGGCCCCCATAGTGACATGGCCGCCACTGACCTGCTGCCCACTGTGACATGGCCCCCATAGTGACATGGCCACCACTGACCTGCTGCCCACTGTGACATGGCCCCCATAGTGACATGGCCACCACTGACCTGCTGCCCACTGTGACATGGCCCCCATAGTGACATGGCCACCACTGACCTGCTGCCCATTGTGACATACCCCCCACAGTGACATGGCCACCAGTGGACTGTTGCTCATTGTGACATGGCCACAAGTGATCTGCTGCCCATTGTGACATGACCTCACAGTGACATGGCCACCACTGACCCGCTGCCCACTGTGACATGACCTCACATTGACATGGCCACCACTGACCCGCTGAACACTGTGACATGGCCCCCATAGTGACATGGCCACCACTGACCTGCTGCCCACTGTGACATGGCCCCCATAGTGACATGGCCACAACTGACCTGCTGCCCACTGTGACATACCCCCCACAGTGACATGGCAACCAGTGGCCTGTTGCTCACTGTGACATGGCCACCACTGACCTGCTGCAGACTGTGACATGCACTCACAGTGACATGGCCACCACTGACCTGCTCCCCACTGTGACATGGGCCATACAGTAACATGATCACTACTGACATGCTGCCCTTTGTCACATGGCCCCACAGTGACGTGGCCACCGCTAACCTGCTGCCCACTGTGACTGGCCACCACAGTGACATGGCCACCAGTGGAATGTTGCTCATTGTGACATGGCCACAACTGATCTGCTGCCCACTGTGACATGACCTCACAGTGACATGGCCACCATTGACCCGCTGACACCTGTGACATGGCCCCCACAGTGACATGGCTACCGCTGACCCGCTGACCACTGTGACATGGCCCCCTCAGTGACATGGCCACCACTGACCCGCTGACCACTGTGACATGGCCCCCATAGTGACATGGCCTCAACTGACCTGCTGCCCACTGTGACATACCCCTCACAGTGACATGGCAACCACTGACCCGCTGACCACTGTGACATGGCCCCCACAGTGACATGGCCAGCACTGACCCGCTGACCACTGTGACATGGCCCCCACAGTGACATGGCCACCACTGACCCGCTGACCACTGTGACGTGGCCCCCACAGTGACACGGCCACCACTGACCCGCTGACCACTGTGACATGGCCCTCACAGTGACATGGCCACCACTGACCTGCTGCCCACTGTGACATGGCCCCCATAGTGACATGGCCACCACTGACCTGCTGCCCACTGTGACATGGCCCCCATAGTGACATGGCCACCACAGACCTGCTGCCCACTGTGACATGGCCCCCATAGTGACATGGCCAAAACTGACCTACTGCCCACTGTGACATACCCCTCACAGTGACATGGCAACAATTGGCCTGTTGCTCCTGTGACATGGCCACCACTGACCTGCTGCCCACTGTGACATGGACCCCATAGTGACATGGCCACCACTGACCTGCTGCCCACTGTGACATGGCCCCCATAGTGACATGGCCAGAACTGACCTGCTGCCCACTGTGACATACCCCCCACAGTGACATGGCCACCAGTGGACTGTTGCTCATTGTGACATGGCCACAACTGATCTGCTGCCCATTGTGACATGACCTCACAGTGACATGGCCACCACTGACCCGCTGACCACTGTGACATGGCCCCCACAGTGACATGGCCACCACTGACCTGCTGCCCACTGTGACATGGCCCCCATAGTGACATGGCCACCACTGACCTGCTGCCCACTGTGACATGGCCCCCATAGTGACATGGCCGCCACTGACCTGCTGCCCACTGTGACATGGCCCCCATAGTGACATGGCCACCACTGACCTGCTGCCCACTGTGACATGGCCCCCATAGTGACATGGCCACCACTGACCTGCTGCCCACTGTGACATGGCCCCCATAGTGACATGGCCACAACTGACCTGCTGCCCACTGTGACATACCCCCCACAGTGACATGGCAACCAGTGGCCTGTTGCTCACTGTGACATGGCCACCACTGACCTGCGGCAGACTGTGACATGCACTCACAGTGACATGGCCACCACTGACCTGCTCCCCACTGTGACATGGGCCATACAGTAACATGATCACTACTGACATGCTGCCCTTTGTCACATGGCCCCACAGTGACGTGGCCACCGCTAACCTGCTGCCCACTGTGACTGGCCACCACAGTGACATGGCCACCAGTGGAATGTTGCTCATTGTGACATGGCCACAACTGATCTGCTGCCCACTGTGACATGACCTCACAGTGACATGGCCACCATTGACCCGCTGACACCTGTGACATGGCCCCCACAGTGACATGGCTACCGCTGACCCGCTGACCACTGTGACATGGCCCCCTCAGTGACATGGCCACCACTGACCCGCTGACCACTGTGACATGGCCCCCATAGTGACATGGTCACCACTGAACTGCTGCCCACTGTGACATAGCCCCCATAGTGACATGGCCACCACTGACATTCTGCCCACTGTGACATGGCCCCCACAGTGACATGGCCACCACTGACCTGCTGCCCACTGTGACATGGCCCCCATAGTGACATGGCCTCAACTGACCTGCTGCCCACTGTGACATACCCCTCACAGTGACATGGCAACCACTGACCCGCTGACCACTGTGACATGGCCCCCACAGTGACATGGCCAGCACTGACCCGCTGCCCACTGTGACATGGCCCCCATAGTGACATGGCCTCAACTGACCTGCTGCCCACTGTGACATACCCCTCACAGTGACATGGCAACCACTGACCCGCTGACCACTGTGACATGGCCCCCACAGTGACATGGCCAGCACTGACCCGCTGACCACTGTGACATGGCCCCCACAGTGACATGGCCACCACTGACCCGCTGACCACTGTGACGTGGCCCCCACAGTGACACGGCCACCACTGACCTGCTGCCCACTGTGACATGGCCCCCATAGTGACATGGCCACCACAGACCTGCTGCCCACTGTGACATGGCCCCCATAGTGACATGGCCAAAACTGACCTACTGCCCACTGTGACATACCCCTCACAGTGACATGGCAACAATTGGCCTGTTGCTCCTGTGACATGGCCACCACTGACCTGCTGCCCACTGTGACATGGACCCCATAGTGACATGGCCACCACTGACCTGCTGCCCACTGTGACATGGCCCCCATAGTGACATGGCCAGAACTGACCTGCTGCCCACTGTGACATACCCCCCACAGTGACATGGCCACCAGTGGACTGTTGCTCATTGTGACATGGCCACAACTGATCTGCTGCCCATTGTGACATGACCTCACAGTGACATGGCCACCACTGACCCGCTGACCACTGTGACATGGCCCCCACAGTGACATGGCCACCACTGACCTGCTGCCCACTGTGACATGGCCCCCATAGTGACATGGCCACCACTGACCTGCTGCCCACTGTGACATGGCCCCCATAGTGACATGGCCGCCACTGACCTGCTGCCCACTGTGACATGGCCCCCATAGTGACATGGCCACCACTGACCTGCTGCCCACTGTGACATGGCCCCCATAGTGACATGGCCACCACTGACCTGCTGCCCACTGTGACATGGCCCCCATAGTGACATGGCCACAACTGACCTGCTGCCCACTGTGACATACCCCCCACAGTGACATGGCAACCAGTGGCCTGTTGCTCACTGTGACATGGCCACCACTGACCTGCTGCAGACTGTGACATGCACTCACAGTGACATGGCCACCACTGACCTGCTCCCCACTGTGACATGGGCCATACAGTAACATGATCACTACTGACATGCTGCCCTTTGTCACATGGCCCCACAGTGACGTGGCCACCGCTAACCTGCTGCCCACTGTGACATGGCCCCCATAGTGACATGGCCTCAACTGACCTGCTGCCCACTGTGACATACCCCTCACAGTGACATGGCAACCACTGACCCGCTGACCACTGTGACATGGCCCCCACAGTGACATGGCCAGCACTGACCCGCTGACCACTGTGACATGGCCCCCACAGTGACATGGCCACCACTGACCCGCTGACCACTGTGACGTGGCCCCCACAGTGACACGGCCACCACTGACCCGCTGACCACTGTGACATGGCCCTCACAGTGACATGGCCACCACTGACCTGCTGCCCACTGTGACATGGCCCCCATAGTGACATGGCCACCACTGACCTGCTGCCCACTGTGACATGGCCCCCATAGTGACATGGCCACCACAGACCTGCTGCCCACTGTGACATGGCCCCCATAGTGACATGGCCAAAACTGACCTACTGCCCACTGTGACATACCCCTCACAGTGACATGGCAACAATTGGCCTGTTGCTCCTGTGACATGGCCACCACTGACCTGCTGCCCACTGTGACATGGACCCCATAGTGACATGGCCACCACTGACCTGCTGCCCACTGTGACATGGCCCCCATAGTGACATGGCCAGAACTGACCTGCTGCCCACTGTGACATAGCCCCCACAGTGACATAACAACCAGTGCCCTGTTGCTCCTGTGACATGGCCACCACTGACCTGGTGCACACTGTGACATGGCCCATACAGTAACATGATCACTACTGACATGCTGCCCACTGTCACATGGCCCCAGAGTGACGTGGCCACCACTGACGTGCTGCCCACTGTGACTGGCCACCACAGTGACATGGCCACCATTGACCCGCTGACCACTGTGACATAGCCCCCATAGTGACATGGCCACAACTACACCTGCTGCCCACTGTGACATACCCCCCACAGTGACATGGCAACCAGTGGCCTGCTGCTCACTGTGACATGGCCACCACTGACCTGCTGCACACTGTGACATGACCTCACAGTGACATGGCCACCACTGACCTGCTCCCCACTGTGACATGACCCCCACAGTGACATGGCCACCACTGAGCTGCTGCCCACTGTGACTGGCCACCACAGTGACATGGCCACCAGTGGACTGTTGCTCATTGTGACATGGCCACAACTGATCTGCTGCCCACTGTGACATGACCTCACAGTGACATGGCCACCACTGACCCGCTGACCACTGTGACATGGCCCCCACAGTGACATGGCAACCAGTGGCCTGTTGCTCACTGTGACATGGCCACCACTGACCTGCTGCACACTGTGACATGACGTCACAGTGACATGGCCACCACTGACCTGCTCCCCACTGTGACATGGCCCATACAGTAACATGATCACTACTGACATGCTGCCCTTTGTCACATGGCCCCACAGTGACGTGGCCACCACTAACCTGCTGCCCGCTGTGACTGGCCACCACAGTGACATGGCCACCAGTGGACTGTTGCTCATTGTGACATGGCCACAACTGATCTGCTGCCCACTGTGACATGACCTCACAGTGACATGGCCACCATTGACCCGCTAACACCTGTGACATGGCCCCCACAGTGACATGGCTACCGCTGACCCGCTGACCACTGTGACATGGCCCCCACAGTGACATGACCACCACTGACCCGCTGACCACTGTGACATGGCCCCCATAGTGACATGGTCACCACTGAACTGCTGCCCACTGTGACATAGCCCCCATAGTGACATGGCCACCACTGACCTTCTGCCCACTGTGACATGGCCCCCACAGTGACATGGCCACCACTGACCTGCTGCCCACTGTGACATGGCCCCCATAGTGACATGGCCACAACTGACCTGCTGCCCACTGTGACATACCCCTCACAGTGACATGGCAACCAGTGCCCTGTTGCTCCTGTGACATGGCCACCACTGACCTGGTGCACACTGTGACATGACCTAACAGTGACATGGCCACCACTGACCTGCTCCCACCTGTGACATGGCCCATACAGTAACATTATCACTACTGACATGCTGCCCACTGTCACATGGCCCCACAGTGACGTGGCCACCACTGACGTGCTGCCCACTGTGACTGGCCACCACAGTGACATGGCCACCATTGACCCGCTGACCACTGTGACATAGCCCCCATAGTGACATGGCCACAACTACACCTGATGCCCACTGTGACATAGCCCCCACAGTGACATGGCAAGCAGTGGCCTGCTGCTCACTGTGACATGGCCACCACTGACCTGCTGCACACTGTGACATGACCTCACTGTGACATGGCCACCACTGACCTGCTGACAACTGTGACATGACCTCCACAGTGAAATGGCCACCACTGACCTGCTGCCCACTGTGACATGGTCCCCATAGTGACATGGCCACCACTGACCTGCTGCCCACTGTGACATGGCCCCCATAGAGACATGGCCACAACTGACCTGCTGCCCACTGTGACATAGCCCCCACAGTGACATGGCAACCAGTGGCCTGTTGCTCACTGTGACATGGCCACCACTGACCTTCTGCACACTGTGACATAACCTCACAGTGACATGGCCACCACTGACCTGCTGACAACTGTGACATGGCCCCCACAGTGACATGGCCACCACTGACCCGCTGACCACTGTGACATGGCCCCCATAGTGACATGGCCACCACTGACCTGTTGCCCACTGTGACATGAACCCCATAGTGACATGGCCGCCTCTGACCTGCTGCCCGCTGTGACATGGCCCCCATAGTGACATGGCCACCACTGACCTGCTGCCCACTGTGACATGGCCCCCACAGTGACATGGCCACCACTGACCTGCTGCCCACTGTGACATGGCCCCCATAGTGACATGGCCACAACAGACCTGCTACCCACTGTGACATACCCCCCACAATGACATGGCCACCAGTGGACTGTTGCTAATTGTGACATGGCCACAACTGATCTGCTGCCCACTGTGACATGACCTCACAGTGACATGGCCACCACTGACCCGCTGAACACTGTGACATGGCCCCCACAGTGACATGGCCACCACTGACCTGCTGCCCACTGTGACGTGGCCCCCAGAGTGACATGGCCACCACTGACCTGCTGCCCACTGTGACATAGCCCCCATAATGACATGGCCACCACTGACATGCTGCCCACTGTGACATGGCCCCCATAGTGACATGGCCACCACAAACCTGATGCCCACTGTGACATGGCCCCCACAGTGACATGGCAACCAGTGGCCTGTTGCTCACTGTGACATGGCCACCACTGAACTGCTCCCCACTGTGACATGGCCCATACAGTAACATGATCACTACTGACATGCTGCCCTTTGTCACATGGCCCCACAGTGACGTGGCCACCACTAACCTGCTGCCCGCTGTGACTGGCCACCACAGTGACATGGCCACCAGTGGACTGTTGCTCATTGTGACATGGCCACAACTGATCTGCTGCCCACTGTGACATGACCTCACAGTGACATGGCCACCATTGACCCGCTAACACCTGTGACATGGCCCCCACAGTGACATGGCTACCGCTGACCCACTGACCACTGTGACATGGCCCCCACAGTGACATGACCACCACTGACCCGCTGACCACTGTGACATGGCCCCCATAGTGACATGGTCACCACTGAACTGCTGCCCACTGTGACATAGCCCCCATAGTGACATGGCCACCACTGACCTTCTGCCCACTGTGACATGGCCCCCACAGTGACATGGCCACCACTGACCTGCTGCCCACTGTGACATGGCCCCCATAGTGACATGGCCACAACTGACCTGCTGCCCACTGTGACATACCCCTCACAGTGACATGGCAACCAGTGCCCTGTTGCTCCTGTGACATGGCCACCACTGACCTGGTGCACACTGTGACATGACCTAACAGTGACATGGCCACCACTGACCCGCGTAACACTGTGACATGGCCCATACAGTAACATTATCACTACTGACATGCTGCCCACTTTCACATGGCCCCACAGTGACGTGACCACCACTGACGTGCTGCCCACTGTGACTGGCCACCACAGTGACATGGCCACCATTGACCCGCTGACCACTGTGACATAGCCCCCATAGTGACATGGCCACAACTACACCTGATGCCCACTGTGACATAGCCACCACAGTGACATGGCAAGCAGTGGCCTGCTGCTCACTGTGACATGGCCACCACTGACCTGCTGCACACTGTGACATGACCTCACTGTGACATGGCCACCACTGACCTGCTGACAACTGTGACATGACCTCCACAGTGAAATGGCCACCACTGACCTGCTGCCCACTGTGACATGGTCCCCATAGTGACATGGCCACCACTGACGTGCTGCCCACTGTGACATGGCCCCCATAGAGACATGGTCACAACTGACCTGCTGCCCACTGTGACATAGCCCCCACAGTGACATGGCAACCAGTGGCCTGTTGCTCACTGTGACATGGCCACCACTGACCTTCTGCACACTGTGACATAACCTCACAGTGACATGGCCACCACTGACCTGCTGACCACTGTGACATGGCCCCCACAGTGACATGGCCACCACTGACCCGCTGACCACTGTGACATGGCCCCCACAGTGACATGGCCACCACTGACATGTTGCCCACTGTGACATGAACCCCATAGTGACATGGCCACCACTGACCTGCTGCCCACTGTGACATAGCCCCCATAGTGACATGGCCACAACTGACCTGCTGCCCACTCTTACATAGCCCCCACAGTGACATGGCAACCAGTGGCCTGCTGTTCACTGTGACATGGCCACCACTGACCTTCTGCACACTGTGACATGACCTCACAGTGACATGGCCACCAGTGACCCGATGACCACTGTGACATGGCCCCCACAGTGACATGGCCACCACTAACCTGCTGCCCACTGTGACTGGCCACCACAGTGACATGGCCACCAGTGGACTGTTGCTCATTGTGACATGGCCACAATTGATCTGCTGCCCTATGTGACATGACCTCACAGTGACATGGCCACCACTGACCTGCTGACCACTGTGACATGGCCCCCACAGTGACATGGCCACCACTGACCCGCTGACCACTGTGACATGGCCCCCACAGTGACATGGCAACCAGTGGCCTGTTGCTCACTGTGACATGGCTACCACTGACCTGCTGCACACTGTGACATGACCTCACAGTGACATGGCCACCACTGACCTGCTCCCCACTGTGACATGGCCCATACAGTAACATGATCACTACTGACATGCTGCCCTTTGTCACATGGCCCCACAGTGACGTGGCCACCACTAACCTGCTGCCCGCTGTGACTGGCCACCACAGTGACATGGCCACCAGTGGACTGTTGCTCATTGTGACATGGCCACAACTGATCTGCTGCCCACTGTGACATGACCTCACAGTGACATGGCCACCATTGACCCGCTAACACCTGTGACATGGCCCCCACAGTGACATGGCTACCGCTGACCCGCTGACCACTGTGACATGGCCCCCACAGTGACATGACCACCACTGACCCGCTGACCACTGTGACATGGCCCCCATAGTGACATGGTCACCACTGAACTGCTGCCCACTGTGACATAGCCCCCATAGTGACATGGCCACCACTGACCTTCTGCCCACTGTGACATGGCCCCCACAGTGACATGGCCACCACTGACCTGCTGCCCACTGTGACATGGCCCCCATAGTGACATGGCCTCAACTGACCTGCTGCCCACTGTGACATACCCCTCACAGTGACATGGCAACCAGTGCCCTGTTGCTCCTGTGACATGGCCACCACTGACCTGGTGCACACCTTGACATGACCTAACAGTGACATGGCCACCACTGACCTGATCCCCACTGTGACATGGCCCATACAGTAACATTATCACTACTGACATGCTGCCCACTGTCACATGGCCCCACAGTGACGTGGCCACCACTGACGTGCTGCCCACTGTGACTGGCCACCACAGTGACATGGCCACCATTGACCCGCTGACCACTGTGACATAGCCCCCATAGTGACATGGCCACAACTACACCTGATGCCCACTGTGACATAGCCCCCACAGTGACATGGCAAGCAGTGGCCTGCTGCTCACTGTGACATGGCCACCACTGACCTGCTGCACACTGTGACATGACCTCACTGTGACATGGCCACCACTGACCTGCTGACAACTGTGACATGACCTCCACAGTGAAATGGCCACCACTGACCTGCTGCCCACTGTGACATGGACCCCATAGTGACATGGCCACCACTGACCTGCTGCCCACTGTGACATGGCCCCCATAGAGACATGGCCACAACTGACCTGCTGCCCAAGGTGACATAGCACCCACAGTGACATGGCAACCAGTGGCCTGTTGCTCACTGTGACATGGCCACCACTGACCTTCTGCACACTGTGACATGACCTCACAGTGACATGGCCACCACTGACCTGCTGACCACTGTGACATGGCCCCCACAGTGACATGGCCACCACTGACACGCTGACCACTGTGACATGGCCCCCACAGTGACATGGCCACCACTGACCTGCTGCCCACTGTGACATGGCCCCCATAGTGACATGGCCACAACTGACCTGCTGCCCACTCTGACATAGCCCCCACAGTGACATGGCAACCAGTGGCCTGCTGTTCACTGTGACATGGCCACCACTGACCTTCTGCACACTGTGACATGACCTCACAGTGACATGGCCACCAGTGACCCGATGACCACTGTGACATGGCCCCCACAGTGACATGGCCACCACTAACCTGCTGCCCACTGTGACTGGCCACCACAGTGACATGGCCACCAGTGGACTGTTGATCATTGTGACATGGCCACAATTGATCTGCTGCCCAATGTGACATGACCTCACAGTGACATGGCCACCACTGACCCGCTGACCACTGTGACATGGCCCCCACAGTGACATGGCCAGCACTGACCCGCTGACCACTGTGACATGGCCCCAACAGTGACATGGCCACCACTTACCCGCTGACCACTGTGACATGGCCACCACAGTGACATGGCCACCACTGACTCGCTGACCACTGTGACATGGCCCCCACAGTGACATGGCCACCACTGACCCGCTGACCACTGTGACATGGCCCCCACAGTGACATGGCCACCACTGACCTGCTGCCCGCTGTGACATGGCCCCCATAGTGACATGGCCACCACTGACCTGCTGCCCACTGTGACATGGCCCCCACAGTGACATGGCCACCACTGACCTGCTGCCCGCTGTGACATGGCCCCCATAGTGACATGGCCACCACTGACTCGCTGACCACTGTGACATGGCCCCCACAGTGACATGGCCACCACTGACCCGCTGACCACTGTGACATGGCCCCCACAGTGACATGGCCACCACTGACCTGCTGCCCACTGTGACATGGCCCCCATAGTGACATGGCCACCACTGACCTGCTGCCCACTGTGACATGGCCCCCATAGTGACATGGCCACAACTGACCTGCTGCACACTGTGACATACCCCCCACAGTGACATGGCAACCATTGGCCTGTTGCTCCTGTGACATGGCCACTACTGACCTGCTGCACATTGTGACATGACCTCACAGTGACATGGCCACCACTGACCCGCTGACCACTGTGACATGGCCCCCACAGTGATATGGCCACCACTGACCTGCTGCCCACTGTGACATAGTTCCGATATTGACATGGCCACCATTGACCTGCTGCCCAGTGTGACATAGCACCCACAGTGACATGGCCAGAACTGACATGCTGACCACTGTGACATGGCCCCCACAGTGACATGGCCACAACTGACCTGCTGCCCACTGTGACATAGCCCCCACAGTGACATGGCAATCAGTGGCCTGTTGCTCACAGTGACATGGCCACCACTGAACTGCTCCGCACTGTGACATGGCCCATACAGTAACATGATCACTACTGACATGCTGCCCTTTGTCACATGGCCCCACAGTGACGTGGCCACCGCTAACCTGCTGCCCGCTGTGACTGGCCACCACAGTGACATGGCCACCAGTGGAATGTTGCTCATTGTGACATGGCCACAACTGATCTGCTGCCCACTGTGACATGACCTCACAGTGACATGGCCACCATTGACCCGCTGACACCTGTGACATGGCCCCCACAGTGACATGGCTACCGCTGACACGCTGACCACTGTGACATGGCCCCCTCAGTGACATGGCCACCACTGACCCGCTGACCACTGTGACATGGCCCCCATAGTGACATGGTCACCACTGAACTGCTGCCCACTGTGACATAGCCCCCATAGTGACATGGCCACCACTGACATTCTGCCCACTGTGACATGGCCCCCACAGTGACATGGCCACCACTGACCTGCTGCCCACTGTGACATGGCCCCCATAGTGACATGGCCTCAACTGACCTGCTGCCCACTGTGACATACCCCTCACAGTGACATGGCAACCACTGACCCGCTGACCACTGTGACATGGCCCCCACAGTGACATGGCCAGCACTGACCCGCTGACCACTGTGACATGGCCCCCACAGTGACATGGCCACCAGTGACCCGCTGACCACTGTGACATGGCCCCCACAGTGACATGGCCACCACTGACCCGCTGACCACTGTGACGTGGCCCCCACAGTGACACGGCCACCACTGACCCGCTGACCACTGTGACATGGCCCTCACAGTGACATGGCCACCACTGACCTGCTGCCCACTGTGACATGGCCCCCATACTGACATGGCCAACACTGACCTGCTGCCCACTGTGACATGGCCCCCATAGTGACATGGCCACCACAGACCTGCTGCCCACTGTGACATGGCCCCCATAGTGACATGGCCACAACTGACCTGCTGCCCACTGTGACATACCCCTCACAGTGACATGGCAACAATTGGCCTGTTGCTCCTGTGACATGGCCACCACTGACCTGCTGCCCACTGTGACATGGACCCCATAGTGACATGGCCAGAACTGACCTGCTGCCCACTGTGACATAGCCCCCACAGTGACATGGCAACCAGTGCCCTGTTGCTCCTGTGACATGGCCACCACTGACCTGGTGCACACTGTGACATGGCCCATACAGTAACATGATCACTACTGACATGCTGCCCACTGTCACATGGCCCCAGAGTGACGTGGCCACCACTGACGTGCTGCCCACTGTGACTGGCCACCACAGTGACATGGCCACCATTGACCCGCTGACCACTGTGACATAGCCCCCATAGTGACATGGCCACAACTACACCTGCTGCCCACTGTGACATAGCCACCACAGTGACATGGCAACCAGTGGCCTGCTGCTCACTGTGACATGGCCACCACTGACCTGCTGCACACTGTGACATGACCTCACAGTGACATGGCCACCACTGACCTGCTCCCCACTGTGACATGACCTCCACAGTGACATGGCCACCACTGACCTGCTGCCCACTGTGACATGGCCCCCATAGTGACATGGCCACCACTGAGCTGCTGCCCACTGTGACATGGCCCCCACAGTGACATGGCCACCACTAACCTGCTGCCCACTGTGACTGGCCACCACAGTGACATGGCCACCAGTGGACTGTTGCTCATTGTGACATGGCCACAACTGATCTGCTGCCCACTGTGACATGACCTCACAATGACATGGCCACCACTGACCTGGTGCACACTGTGACATGGCCCATACAGTAACATGATCACTACTGACATGCTGCCCACTGTCACATGGCCCCAGAGTGACGTGGCCACCACTGACGTGCTGCCCACTGTGACTGGCCACCACAGTGACATGGCCACCATTGACCCGCTGACCACTGTGACATGACCTCCACAGTGAAATGGCCACCACTGACCTGCTGCCCACTGTGACATGGACCCCATAGTGACATGGCCACCACTGACCTGCTGCCCACTGTGACATGGCCCCCATAGAGACATGGCCACAACTGACCTGCTGCCCACTGTGACATAGCCCCCACAGTGACATGGCAACCAGTGGCCTGTTGCTCACTGTGACATGGCCACCACTGACCTTCTGCACACTGTGACATGACCTCACAGTGACATGGCCACCACTGACCTGCTGACCACTGTGACATGGCCCCCACAGTGACATGGCCACCACTGACCCGCTGACCACTGTGACATGGCCCCCACAGTGACATGGCCACCACTGACCTGCTGCCCACTGTGACATGAACCCCATAGTGACATGGCCACCACTGACCTGCTGCCCACTGTGACATGGCCCCCATAGTGACATGGGCACAACTGACCTGCTGCCCACTCTGACATAGCCCCCACAGTGACATGGCAACCAGTGGCCTGCTGTTCACTGTGACATGGCCACCACTGACCTGCTGCACACTGTGACCTGACCTCACAGTGACATGGCCACCAGTGACCCGATGACCACTGTGACATGGCCCCCACAGTGACATGGCCACCACTGACCTGCTGCCCACTGTGACATGGCCCCCATAGTGACATGGCCACCACAGACCTGCTGCCCACTGTGACATGGCCCCTATAGTGACATGGCCACCACTGACCTGCTGCCCACTGTGACATACCCCTCACAGTGACATGGCAACAATTGGCCTGTTGCTCCTGTGACATGGCCACCACTGACCTGCTGCCCACTGTGACATGGCCCCCATAGTGACATGGCCACCACTGACCTGCTGCCCACTGTGACATAGCCCCCATAGTGACATGGCCACAACTGACCTGCTGCCCACTGTGACATAGACCCCACAGTGACATGGCAACCAGTGGCCTGCTGCTCATTGTGACGTGGCCACCACTGACCTTCTGCACACTGTGACATGACCTCACAGTGACATGGCCACCAGTGACCCGCTGACCACTGTGACATGGCCCCCACAGTGACATGGCCACCACTATCCTGCTGACCACTGTGACTGGCCACCACAGTGACATGGCCACCAGTGGACTGTTGCTCATTGTGACATGGCCACAACTGATCTGCTGCCCACTGTGACATGACCTCACAGTGACATGGCCACCACTGACCCGCTGACCACTGTGACATGGCCCCTAGAGTGACATGGCCAGCACTGACGCGCTGCCCACTGTGACATGGCCCCCACAGTGACACGGCCACCAGTGACACGCTGACCACTGTGACATGGCCCCCACAGTGACATGGCCACCACTGACCTGCTGCCCACTGTGACTGGCCACCACAGTGACATGGCCACCAGTGGACTGCTGCTCATTGTGACATGGCCACAATTGACCTGCTGCCCACTGTGACATGGCCCCCACAGTGACATGGCCACCACTGACCTGCTGCCCGCTGTGACATGGCCCCCATAGTGACATGGCCACCACTGACTCGCTGACCACTGTGACATGGCCCCCACAGTGACATGGCCACCACTGACCCGCTGACCACTGTGACATGGCCCCCACAGTGACATGGCCACCACTGACCTGCTGCCCACTGTGACATGGCCCCCATAGTGACATGGCCACCACTGACCTGCTGCCCACTGTGACATGGCCCCCATAGTGACATGGCCACCACTGACCTGCTGCCCACTGTGACATGGCCCCCATAGTGACATGGCCACAACTGACCTGCTGCACACTGTGACATACCCCCCACAGTGACATGGCAACCATTGGCCTGTTGCTCCTGTGACATGGCCACTACTGACCTGCTGCACATTGTGACATGACCTCACAGTGACATGGCCACCACTGACCCGCTGACCACTGTGACATGGCCCCCACAGTGATATGGCCACCACTGACCTGCTGCCCACTGTGACATAGTTCCGATATTGACATGGCCACCATTGACCTGCTGCCCAGTGTGACATAGCACCCACAGTGACATGGCCAGAACTGACATGCTGACCACTGTGACATGGCCCCCACAGTGACATGGCCACAACTGACCTGCTGCCCACTGTGACATAGCCCCCACAGTGACATGGCAATCAGTGGCCTGTTGCTAACAGTGACATGGCCACCACTGAACTGCTCCGCACTGTGACATGGCCCATACAGTAACATGATCACTACTGACATGCTGCCCTTTGTCACATGGCCCCACAGTGACGTGGCCACCGCTAACCTGCTGCCCACTGTGACTGGCCACCACAGTGACATGGCCACCAGTGGAATGTTGCTCATTGTGACATGGCCACAACTGATCTGCTGCCCACTGTGACATGACCTCACAGTGACATGGCCACCATTGACCCGCTGACACCTGTGACATGGCCCCCACAGTGACATGGCTACCGCTGACACGCTGACCACTGTGACATGGCCCCCTCAGTGACATGGCCACCACTGACCCGCTGACCACTGTGACATGGCCCCCATAGTGACATGGTCACCACTGAACTGCTGCCCACTGTGACATAGCCCCCATAGTGACATGGCCACCACTGACATTCTGCCCACTGTGACATGGCCCCCACAGTGACATGGCCACCACTGACCTGCTGCCCACTGTGACATGGCCCCCATAGTGACATGGCCTCAACTGACCTGCTGCCCACTGTGACATACCCCTCACAGTGACATGGCAACCACTGACCCGCTGACCACTGTGACATGGCCCCCACAGTGACATGGCCAGCACTGACCCGCTGACCACTGTGACATGGCCCCCACAGTGACATGGCCACCAGTGACCCGCTGACCACTGTGACATGGCCCCCACAGTGACATGGCCACCACTGACCCGCTGACCACTGTGACGTGGCCCCCACAGTGACACGGCCACCACTGACCCGCTGACCACTGTGACATGGCCCTCACAGTGACATGGCCACCACTGACCTGCTGCCCACTGTGACATGGCCCCCATACTGACATGGCCAACACTGACCTGCTGCCCACTGTGACATGGCCCCCATAGTGACATGGCCACCACAGACCTGCTGCCCACTGTGACATGGCCCCCATAGTGACATGGCCACAACTGACCTGCTGCCCACTGTGACATACCCCTCACAGTGACATGGCAACAATTGGCCTGTTGCTCCTGTGACATGGCCACCACTGACCTGCTGCCCACTGTGACATGGACCCCATAGTGACATGGCCAGAACTGACCTGCTGCCCACTGTGACATAGCCCCCACAGTGACATGGCAACCAGTGCCCTGTTGCTCCTGTGACATGGCCACCACTGACCTGGTGCACACTGTGACATGGCCCATACAGTAACATGATCACTACTGACATGCTGCCCACTGTCACATGGCCCCAGAGTGACGTGGCCACCACTGACGTGCTGCCCACTGTGACTGGCCACCACAGTGACATGGCCACCATTGACCCGCTGACCACTGTGACATAGCCCCCATAGTGACATGGCCACAACTACACCTGCTGCCCACTG
Source organism: Strix aluco (assembly GCF_031877795.1). Classification (NCBI taxonomy): domain Eukaryota; kingdom Metazoa; phylum Chordata; class Aves; order Strigiformes; family Strigidae; genus Strix; species Strix aluco. The sequence goes on from NW_027436660.1 coordinate 490,487, forward strand.
TGACATAGCCACCACAGTGACATGGCAACCAGTGGCCTGCTGCTCACTGTGACATGGCCACCACTGACCTGCTGCACACTGTGACATGACCTCACAGTGACATGGCCACCACTGACCTGCTCCCCACTGTGACATGACCTCCACAGTGACATGGCCACCACTGACCTGCTGCCCACTGTGACATGGCCCCCATAGTGACATGGCCACCACTGAGCTGCTGCCCACTGTGACATGGCCCACACAGTGACATGGCCACCACTAACCTGCTGCCCACTGTGACTGGCCACCACAGTGACATGGCCACCAGTGGACTGTTGCTCATTGTGACATGGCCACAACTGATCTGCTGCCCACTGTGACATGACCTCACAATGACATGGCCACCACTGACCTGGTGCACACTGTGACATGGCCCATACAGTAACATGATCACTACTGACATGCTGCCCACTGTCACATGGCCCCAGAGTGACGTGGCCACCACTGACGTGCTGCCCACTGTGACTGGCCACCACAGTGACATGGCCACCATTGACCCGCTGACCACTGTGACATGACCTCCACAGTGAAATGGCCACCACTGACCTGCTGCCCACTGTGACATGGACCCCATAGTGACATGGCCACCACTGACCTGCTGCCCACTGTGACATGGCCCCCATAGAGACATGGCCACAACTGACCTGCTGCCCACTGTGACATAGCCCCCACAGTGACATGGCAACCAGTGGCCTGTTGCTCACTGTGACATGGCCACCACTGACCTTCTGCACACTGTGACATGACCTCACAGTGACATGGCCACCACTGACCTGCTGACCACTGTGACATGGCCCCCACAGTGACATGGCCACCACTGACCCGCTGACCACTGTGACATGGCCCCCACAGTGACATGGCCACCACTGACCTGCTGCCCACTGTGACATGAACCCCATAGTGACATGGCCACCACTGACCTGCTGCCCACTGTGACATGGCCCCCATAGTGACATGGGCACAACTGACCTGCTGCCCACTCTGACATAGCCCCCACAGTGACATGGCAACCAGTGGCCTGCTGTTCACTGTGACATGGCCACCACTGACCTGCTGCACACTGTGACCTGACCTCACAGTGACATGGCCACCAGTGACCCGATGACCACTGTGACATGGCCCCCACAGTGACATGGCCACCACTGACCTGCTGCCCACTGTGACATGGCCCCCATAGTGACATGGCCACCACAGACCTGCTGCCCACTGTGACATGGCCCCTATAGTGACATGGCCACCACTGACCTGCTGCCCACTGTGACATACCCCTCACAGTGACATGGCAACAATTGGCCTGTTGCTCCTGTGACATGGCCACCACTGACCTGCTGCCCACTGTGACATGGCCCCCATAGTGACATGGCCACCACTGACCTGCTGCCCACTGTGACATAGCCCCCATAGTGACATGGCCACAACTGACCTGCTGCCCACTGTGACATAGACCCCACAGTGACATGGCAACCAGTGGCCTGCTGCTCATTGTGACGTGGCCACCACTGACCTTCTGCACACTGTGACATGACCTCACAGTGACATGGCCACCAGTGACCCGCTGACCACTGTGACATGGCCCCCACAGTGACATGGCCACCACTATCCTGCTGACCACTGTGACTGGCCACCACAGTGACATGGCCACCAGTGGACTGTTGCTCATTGTGACATGGCCACAACTGATCTGCTGCCCACTGTGACATGACCTCACAGTGACATGGCCACCACTGACCCGCTGACCACTGTGACATGGCCCCTAGAGTGACATGGCCAGCACTGACGCGCTGCCCACTGTGACATGGCCCCCACAGTGACACGGCCACCAGTGACACGCTGACCACTGTGACATGGCCCCCACAGTGACATGGCCACCACTGACCTGCTGCCCACTGTGACTGGCCACCACAGTGACATGGCCACCAGTGGACTGCTGCTCATTGTGACATGGCCACAATTGATCTGCTGCCCACTGTGACATGACCTCACAGTGACATGGCCACCACTGACCTGCTGACCACTGTGACATGGCCCCCATAGTGACATGGCCACCACTGACTCGCTGACCACTGTGACATGGCCCCCACAGTGACATGGCCACCACTGACCCGCTGACCACTGTGACATGGCCCCCACAGTGACATGGCCACCACTGACCTGCTGCCCACTGTGACATGGCCCCCATAGTGACATGGCCACCACTGACCTGCTGCCCACTGTGACATGGCCCCCATAGTGACATGGCCACCACTGACCTGCTGCCCACTGTGACTGGCCACCACAGTGACATGGCCACCAGTGGAATGTTGCTCATTGTGACATGGCCACAACTGATCTGCTGCCCACTGTGACATGACCTCACAGTGACATGGCCACCATTGACCCGCTGACACCTGTGACATGGCCCCCACAGTGACATGGCTACCGCTGACCCGCTGACCACTGTGACATGGCCCCCTCAGTGACATGGCCACCACTGACCCGCTGACCACTGTGACATGGCCCCCATAGTGACATGGTCACCACTGAACTGCTGCCCACTGTGACATAGCCCCCATAGTGACATGGCCACCACTGACATTCTGCCCACTGTGACATGGCCCCCACAGTGACATGGCCACCACTGACCTGCTGCCCACTGTGACATGGCCCCCATAGTGACATGGCCTCAACTGACCTGCTGCCCACTGTGACATACCCCTCACAGTGACATGGCAACCACTGACCCGCTGACCACTGTGACATGGCCCCCACAGTGACATGGCCACCACTGACCCGCTGACCACTGTGACATGGCCCCCACAGTGACATGGCCACCAGTGACCCGCTGACCACTGTGACATGGCCCCCACAGTGACATGGCCACCACTGACCCGCTGACCACCTTGACGTGGCCCCCACAGTGACACGGCCACCACTGACCCGCTGACCACTGTGACATGGCCCTCACAGTGACATGGCCACCACTGACCTGCTGCCCACTGTGACATGGCCCCCATAGTGACATGGCCACCACTGACCTGCTGCCCACTGTGACATGGCCCCCATAGTGACATGGCCACCACAGACCTGCTGCCCACTGTGACATGGCTCCCATAGTGACATGGCCACAACTGACCTGCTGCCCACTGTGACATACCCCTCACAGTGACATGGCAACAATTGGCCTGTTGCTCCTGTGACATGGCCACCACTGACCTGCTGCCCACTGTGACATGGACCCCATAGTGACATGGCCACCACTGACCTGCTGCCCACTGTGACAAGGCCCCCATAGTGACATGGCCAGAACTGACCTGCTGCCCACTGTGACATAGCCCCCACAGTGACATGGCAACCAGTGCCCTGTTGCTCCTGTGACATGGCCACCACTGACCTGGTGCACACTGTGACATGGCCCATACAGTAACATGATCACTACTGACATGCTGCCCACTATCACATGGCCCCAGAGTGACGTGGCCACCACTGACGTGCTGCCCACTGTGACTGGCCACCACAGTGACATGGCCACCATTGACCCGCTGACCACTGTGACATAGCCCCCATAGTGACATGGCCACAACTACACCTGCTGCCCACTGTGACATAGCCACCACAGTGACATGGCAACCAGTGGCCTGCTGCTCACTGTGACATGGCCACCACTGACCTGCTGCACACTGTGACATGACCTCACAGTGACATGGCCACCACTGACCTGCTCCCCACTGTGACATGACCTCCACAGTGACATGGCCACCACTGACCTGCTGCCCACTGTGACATGGCCCCCATAGTGACATGGCCACCACTGAGCTGCTGCCCACTGTGACATGGCCCCCACAGTGACATGGCCACCACTAACCTGCTGCCCACTGTGACTGGCCACCACAGTGACATGGCCACCAGTGGACTGTTGCTCATTGTGACATGGCCACAACTGATCTGCTGCCCACTGTGACATGACCTCACAATGACATGGCCACCACTGACCTGGTGCACACTGTGACATGGCCCATACAGTAACATGATCACTACTGACATGCTGCCCACTGTCACATGGCCCCAGAGTGACGTAGCCACCACTGACGTGCTGCCCACTGTGACGGGCCACCACAGTGACATGGCCACCATTGACCCGCTGACCACTGTGACATGACCTCCACAGTGAAATGGCCACCACTGACCTGCTGCCCACTGTGACATGGACCCCATAGTGACATGGCCACCACTGACCTGCTGCCCACTGTGACATGGCCCCCATAGAGACATGGCCACAACTGACCTGCTGCCCACTGTGACATAGCCCCCACAGTGACATGGCATCCAGTGGCCTGTTGCTCACTGTGACATGGCCACCACTGACCTTCTGCACACTGTGACATGACCTCACAGTGACATGGCCACCACTGACCTGCTGACCACTGTGACATGGCCCCCACAGTGACATGGCCACCACTGACCCGCTGACCACTGTGACATGGCCCCCACAGTGACATGGCCACCACTGACCTGCTGCCCACTGTGACATGAACCCCATAGTGACATGGCCACCACTGACCTGCTGCCCACTGTGACATGGCCCCCATAGTGACATGGGCACAACTGACCTGCTGCCCACTCTGACATAGCCCCCACAGTGACATGGCAACCAGTGGCCTGCTGTTCACTGTGACATGGCCACCACTGACCTGCTGCACACTGTGACATGACCTCACAGTGACATGGCCACCAGTGACCCGATGACCACTGTGACATGGCCCCCACAGTGACATGGCCACCACTGACCTGCTGCCCACTGTGACATGGCCCCCATAGTGACATGGCCACCACAGACCTGCTGCCCACTGTGACATGGCCCCTATAGTGACATGGCCACAACTGACCTGCTGCCCACTGTGACATACCCCTCACAGTGACATGGCAACAATTGGCCTGTTGCTCCTGTGACATGGCCACCACTGACCTGCTGCCCACTGTGACATGGACCCCATAGTGACATGGCCACCACTGACCTGCTACCCACTGTGACATGGCCCCCATAGTGACATGGCCACAACTGACCTGCTGCCCACTGTGACATAGACCCCACAGTGACATGGCAACCAGTGGCCTGCTGCTCATTGTGACGTGGCCACCACTGACCTTCTGCACACTGTGACATGACCTCACAGTGACATGGCCACCAGTGACCCGCTGACCACTGTGACATGGCCCCCACAGTGACATGGCCACCACTATCCTGCTGACCACTGTGACTGGCCACCACAGTGACATGGCCACCAGTGGACTGTTGCTCATTGTGACATGGCCACAACTGATCTGCTGCCCACTGTGACATGACCTCACAGTGACATGGCCACCACTGACCCGCTGACCACTGTGACATGGCCCCTAGAGTGACATGGCCAGCACTGACGCGCTGCCCACTGTGACATGGCCCCCACAGTGACACGGCCACCAGTGACACGCTGACCACTGTGACATGGCCCCCACAGTGACATGGCCACCACTGACCTGCTGCCCACTGTGACTGGCCACCACAGTGACATGGCCACCAGTGGACTGTTGCTCATTGTGACATGGCCACAATTGATCTGCTGCCCACTGTGACATGACCTCACAGTGACATGGCCACCACTGACCTGCTGACCACTGTGACATGGCCCCCACAGTGACATGGCCAGCACTGACCCGCTGACCACTGTGACATGGCCCCAACAGTGACATGGCCACCAATTACCCGCTGACCACTGTGACATGGCCCCCACAGTGACATGGCAACCATTGGCCTGTTGCTCCTGTGACATGTCCACCACTGACCTGCTGCACATTGTGACATGACCTCACAGTGACATGGCCACCTCTGACCCGCTGACCACTGTGACATGGCCCCCACAGTGATATGGCCACCACTGACCTGCTCCCCACTGTGACGTGGCCCCCACAGTGAGATGGCCACCACTGACCTGCTGCCCACTGTGAGATGGCCCCCATAGTGACATGGTCACCACTGAACTGCTGCCCACTGTGACATAGCCCCATAGTGACATGGCCACCACTGACCTTCTGCCCACTGTGACATGGCCACCACAGTGACATGGCCACCATTGACCCGCTGACCACTGCGACATAGCCCCCATAGTGACATGGCCACAACTACACCTGCTGCCCACTGTGACATACCCCCCACAGTGACATGGCAACCAGTGGCCTGCTGCTCACTGTGACATGGCCACCACTGACCTGCTCCCCACTGTGACATGACCTCCACAGTGACATGGCCACCACTGACCGGCAGCCCACTGTGACATGGACCCCATAGTGACATGGCCACCACTAAGCTGCTGCCCACTGTGACATGGCCCCCACAGTGACATGGCCACCACTAACCTGCTGCCCACTGTGACTGGCCACCACAGTGACATGGCCACCAGTGGACTGTTGCTCATTGTGACATGGCCACAACTGATCTGCTGCCCACTGTGACATGACCTCACAGTGACATGGCCACCACTGACCCGCTGACCACTGTGACATGGCCCCCACAGTGACAAGGCCACCACTGACCCGCTGACCACTGTGACATGGCCCCCACAGTGACATGGCCACCACTGACCCGCTGAACACTGTGACATGGCCCCCACAGTGACATGGCCACCACTGACCCGCTGACCACTGTGACATAGCCCCCACAGTGATATGGCCACCACTGACCTGCTGCCCACTGTGACGTGGCCCCCAGAGTGACATGGCCACCACTGACCTGCTGCCCACTGTGACATAGCCCCCATAATGACATGGCCACCACTGACCTGCTGCCCACTGTGACATGGCCCCCATAGTGACATGGCCACCACAAACCTGCTGCCCACTGTGACATGGCCCCCACAGTGACATGGCAACCAGTGGCCTGTTCCTCACTGTGACATGGCCACCACTGACCTGCTGCACACTGTGACATGACCTCACTGTGACATGGCCACCACTGACCTGCTCCCCACTGTGACATGGCCCATACAGTAACATGATCACTACAGACATGCTGCCCTTTGTCACATGGCCCCACAGTGACGTGGCCACCACTGACCTGCTGCCCACTGTGACTGGCTACCACAGTGACATGGCCACCAGTGGACTGTTGCTCATTGTGACATGGCCACAACTGATCTGCTGCCCACTGTGACATGACCTCACAGTGACATGGCCACCACTGACACACTCATCACTGTGACATGGCCCCCACAGTGACAAGGCCACCACTGACCCGCTGACCACTGTGACATGGCCCCCACCGTGACATGGCCACCACTGACCTGCTGCCCACTGTGACATGGCCCCCATAGTGACATGGGCACCACTGACCTGCTGCCCACTGTGACATGGCCTCCACAGTGACATGGCCACAACTGACCTGCTGCCCACTGTGACATACCCCCCACAGTGTCATGGCAACCAGTGGCCTGTTGCTCACTGTGACATGGCCACCACTAACCTTCTCCCCACTGTGACATGTCCCATAAAGTAACTTGACCACTACTGGCATGCTGCCCACTGTCACATGGCCCCACAGTGACGTGGCCACCACTGACCTGCTTACCACTGTGACATGTCCCATACAGTAACATGATCACTACTGACATGCTGCCCACTGTCACATGGCCCCACAGTGACGTGGCCACCACTGACCTGCTGCCCACTGTGACTGGCCACCACAGTGACATGGCCACCAGTGGACTGTTGCTCATTGTGACATGGCCACAACTGATCTGCTGCCCACTGTGACATGACCTCACAGTGACATGGCCACCACTGACCTGCTGCCCACTGTGACATGGCCCCCATAGTGACATGGCTACAACTGACCTGCTGCCCACTGTGACATAGCCCCCACAGTGATATGGCAACCAGTGGCCTGTTGCTCACTGTGACATGGCCACCACTGACCTGCTCCCCACTGTGACATGACCTATACAGTAACATGATCACTACTGACATGCTGCCCACTGTCACATGGCCCCACAGTGACGTGGCCACCACTAACCTGCTGCCCACTGTGACATGGCCCCCATAGTGACATGGCCACAACTACACCTGCTGCCCACTTTGAAATACCCCCCACAGTGACATGGCAACCAGTGGCCTGCTGCACACTGTGACATGACCTCACAGTGACATGGCCACCAGTGACCCGCTGACCACTGTGACATGGCCCCCACAGTGACATGGCCACCACTGACCCGCTGACCACTGTGACTGGCCACCACTGTGACATGGCCACCAGTGGACTGTTGCTCATTGTGACATGGCCACAAATGATCTGCTGCCCACTGTGACATGACCTCACAGTGACATGGCCACCACTGACCCGCTGACCACTGTGACATGGCCCCCACAGTGACATGGCCACCAGTGACACGCTGATCACTGTGACATGGCCCCCACAGTGACATGGCCACCACTGACCCGCTGACCACTGTGACATGACCCCTACAGTGACATGGCCACCACTGACCTTCTGCACACTGTGACATGACCTCACAGTGACATGGCCACCACTGACCTGCTGACCATTGTGACATGGCCCCCACAGTGACATGGCCACCACTGACCCGCTGACCACTGTGACATGGCCCCCACAGTGACATGGCCACCACTGACCTGCTGCCCACTGTGACATGAACCCCATAGTGACATGGCCACCACTGACCTGCTGCCCACTGTGACATGGCCCCCATAGTGACATGGCCACAACTGACCTGCTGCCCACTCTGACATAGACCCCACAGTGACATGGCAACCAGTGGCCTGCTGTTCACTGTGACATGGCCACCACTGACCTTCTGCACACTGTGACATGACCTCACAGTGACATGGCCACCAGTGACCCGATGACCACTGTGACATGGCCCCCACAGTGACATGGCCACCACTAACCTGCTGCCCACTGTGACTGGCCACCACAGTGACATGGCCACCAGTGGACTGTTGCTCATTGTGACATGGCCACAATTGATCTGCTGCCCACTGTGACATGACCTCACAGTGACATGGCCACCACTGACCTGCTGACCACTGTGACATGGCCCCCACAGTGACATGGCCACCACTGATCAGCTGACCACTGTGACATGGCCCCCACAGTGACATGGCAACCATTGGCCTGTTGCTCCTGTGACATGGCCACCACTGACCTGCTGCACATTGTGACATGGCCCCCACACTGACATGGCCACCACTGACCCGCTGCCCACTGTGACATGGCCCCCACAGTGACATGGCCACTACTGAGCTGCTGCCCACTGTGACATGGCCCCCATAGTGCCATGGCCACCACTGACCTGCTGCCCACTGTGACATGGCCTCGACAGTGACATGGCCACAACTGACCTGCTGCCCACTGTGACATACCCCCCACAGTGACATGGCAACCAGTGGCCTGTTGCTCACTGTGACATGGCCACCACTAACCTTCTCCCCACTGTGACATGTCCCATAATGTAACTTGACCACTACTTCATGCTGCCCACTGTCACATGGCCCCACAGTGACGTGGCCACCACTGACCTGCTGCCAACTGTGAGTGGCCACCACAGTGACATGGCCACCAGTGGACTGTTGCTCATTGTGACATGGCCACCACTGACCTGCTGCACACTGTGACATGACCTCACAGTGACATGGGCACCACTGACCTGCTGCCCACTGTGACATACCCCCCACAGTGACATGGCCACCAGTGGACTGTTGCTCATTGTGACATGGCCACAACAGATCTGCTGCCCACTGTGACATGACCTCACTGTGACATGGCCACCACTGACCCGCTGACTACTGTGACATGGCCCCCATAGTGACATGGCCACCACTGACATGCTGCCGAATGTGACATGGCCTCCACAGTGACTTGGCCACAACTGACCTGCTGCCCACTGTGACATACCCCCCACAGTGACATGGCAACCAGTGGCCTGTTGCTCACTGTGACATGGCCACCACTAACCTTCTCCCCACTGTGACATGTCCCATAAAGTAACTTGACCACTACTGTCATGCTGCCCACTGTCACATGGCCCCACAGTGACGTCGCCACCACTGACCTGCTGCCCACTGTGACTGGCCACCACAGTGACATGGCCACCAGTGGACTGTTGCTCATTTTGACATGGCCACAATTGATCTGATGCCCACTGTGACATGACCTCACAGTGACATGGCCACCACTGACCTGCTGCCCACTGTGACATGGCCCCCATAGTGACATGGCCACCACTGACCTGCTGCACACTGTGACAGGGACCCCACAGTGACATGGCCACCACTGACCCGCTGACCACTGTGACATGACCTCCACAGTGACATGGCCACCACTGACCCGCTGACCACTGTGACATGGCCCCCACAGTGACATGGTCACCACGGACCTGCTGCCAACTGTGACATGGCCCCCATAGTGACATGGCCACCACTGACGTGCTGCCCACTGTGACATGTCCCCCATAGTGACATGGCCACCACTGACCTGCTGCCCACTGTGACATGGCCCCCATAGTGACATGGCCACCACTGACCTGCTGCCCACTGTGACATAGCCCCCACAGTGACATGGCAACCAGTGGCCTGTTGCTCACTGTGACATGGCCACCACTGTCCTGCTGCACACTGTGACATGACCTCACTGTGACATGGCCACCACTGACCTGCTGCCCACTGTGACATGGCCTCCACAGTGACATGGCCACCACTGACCTGCTGCCGAATGTGACATACCCCCCACAGTGACATAGCAACCAGTGGCCTGTTGCTCACTGTGACATGGCCACCACTAACCTTCTCCCCACTGTGACATGTCCCATAAAGTAACTTGACCACTACTGTCATGCTGCCCACTGTCACATGGACCCATAGTGACGTGGCCACCACTGACCTGCTGCCCACTGTGACTGGCCACTGCAGTGACATGGCCAGCAGTGGACTGTTGCTCATTGTGACATGGCCACCACTGACCTGCTGCCTACTGTGACATGGCCCCCATAGTGACATGGCCACCACTGACCTGCTCCCCACTGTGACATGTCCCATACAGTAACATGATCACTACTGACATGTTGCCCTTTGTCACATGGCCCCACAGTGACGTGGCCACCACTAACCTGCTGCCCACTGTGACTGGCCACCACAGTGACATGGCCACCAGTGGACTGTTGCTCATTGTGACATGGCCACAAATGATCTGCTGCCCACTGTGACATCACCTCACAGTGACATGGCCACCACTGACCCGCTGACACCTGTGACGTGGCCCCCATAGTTACGTGGACACCACTGACCTGCTGCCCACTGTGACATGGCCCCCAAACTGACATGGCCAGCACTGACCCGCTGCCCACTGTAACATGGCCCCCACAGTGAAATGGCCACCACTGACCCGCTGACTACTGTGACATGGCCCCCACAGTGACATGGCCACCACTGAGCTGCTGCCCACTGTGACAGGGCCCCCATAGTGACATGGCCACCACTGAGCTGCTGCCCACTGTGACATGTCCCAAACTGTTACATAATCACCAATGACATGCTGACCATTATGACATGGCCCCCACAGTGACATGGCCACCACTGACCTGCTACCCACTGTGACATAGCCCCCACAGTGACATGGCCACCACTGACCCGCTGACCACTGTGACATCGCCCCCACAGTGACATGGCCAGCACTGACCTGCTTCCCACTGTGACATAGCACCCACAGTGAAATGGCCACCACTGACCTGCTGCCCACTGTGACATGGCCCCACAGTGACATGGCCACCACTGACCTGCTTCCGACTGTGACATAGCGCCCACAGTGACATGGCCACCACTGACCTGCTACCCACTGTGACATAGCCCCCATAGTGACATGGCCACCACTGACCCGCTGACCTCTGTGACATAGCCTGCACAGTGACATGGCCACCACTGACCTGCTACCCACTGTGACATAGCCCCCATAGTGACATGGCCACCACTGACCTGCTGCCCACTGTGACATGACCCCACAGTGACCTGGCGAGCACTGACCTGCTGCCGACGGTGACATGGCACCCATAGTGACATGGCCACAACTGACCTGCTTCACACTGTGACATGACCTCACAGTGACATGGCCACCACTCACCTGCTGCACACTGTGACATGGCCCCCACAGTGACATGGCCACCACTGACCTGCTGCCCACTGTGACATGGGCTACCAGTGGCCTGTTTCTCACTGTGACATGGCCACAACTGATCTGCTACCCACTGTGACATGACCTCACAGTGACATGGCCACCACTGAACCGCAGCCCACTGTGATGTAGCCCCCATAGTGACATGGCCACAACTGACCTGCTCCCCACTGTGACATGTCCCAAACAGTAACATGATCACCACTGACCTGCTGCCCACTGTGACATAGCCCCCACAGTGACATGGCAACCAGTGGTCTGTTGCTCACTGTGACATGGCCCCCAGAGTGACATGGCCACCACTGACCTGCTGCCCACTGTGACATAGACCCCACAGTGACATGGCCACCACTGACCTGCTGACCACTGTGACATGGCCCCCACAGTGACATGGCCACCACTGACCTGCTGACCACTGTGACATGGCCCCCATAGTGACATGGCCACCACTGACCTGCTGACCACTGTGACATGGCCCCCACAGTGACATGGCAACCACTGACCTGCTGCCCACTCTGACATAGCCCCCATAGTGACATGGCCACCACTGACCTGCTGCCCACTATGACATGGCACCCACTGTGACATGGCCACCAGTGACCTGCTTCACATTGTGATATGACCTCACAGTGACATGGCCACCACTGACCTGCTGCCCACTGTGTCATAGCCCCCACATTGACATGGCAACCAGTGGCCTATTGCTCACTGTGACATGGCCAACACTGACCTGCTGCACACTGTGACATGACCTCACAGTGACATGGCCACCACTGACCTGCTGCCCACTGTGACATGGCCCCCACAGTGACATGGCCACCACTGACCTGCTCCCCAATGTGACATGACCTCACAGTGACATGGCCACCACTGACCTGCTACCCACTGTGACATGGCCCCCACAGTGACATGGCCACCACTGACCTGCTTCACACTGTGACATGACCTCACAGTGACATGGCCACCACTGACCTGCTGCCCACTGTGACATGGCCCCCACAGTGACATGGCCACCACTGACCTGCTGCCCACTGTGACATGGGCTACCAGTGGCCTGTTTCTCACTGTGACATGGCCACAACTGATCTGCTACCCACTGTGACATGACCTCACAGTGACATGGCCACCACTGAACCGCAGCCCACTGTGATGTAGCCCCCATAGTGACATGGCCACAACTGACCTGCTGCCCACTGTGACATAGCCCCGATATTGACATGGCCACCATTGACCTGCTGCCCAGTGTGACATAGCCCCCACAGTGACATGGCCACCACTGACCCGCTTACCACTGTGATGTAGCACCCACAGTGACATGGCCACAACTGACCTGCTCCCCACTGTGACATGTCCCAAACAGTAACATGATCACCACTGACCTGCTGCCCACTGTGACATAGCCCCCACAGTGACATGGCAACCAGTGGTCTGTTGCTCACTGTGACATGGCCCCCACAGTGACATGGCCAGCTGAAGTGCTAAGGCTTGGACAATAAGCCCAAGCCAGACTTGACCTATAGATGAATCCTGTACGTTTTATAACTAATAATCATTGTACTAATAGGTATTTTACTAAGTTATAGCAAACCACCTATTTTGATGTAAAAGGTGGAAATACTGAAGCCTGAGCAACAGGCCTTGAACTGAAACTGCTAACTCTGTATGTAGTCATTAGTGAAATATGCATAGAAGATGTAGTTTAAACAGCATAAAACATGTCTATCCTGAATATATCCTTATATTTCTTTATGTGTGAGCAAGATAACAAGGCCACAGAAACAGTTGTCTGGCCTTGTGACCTTGCTCATAAATTAACTAGATAAGCAGGGAAACTCCCTTAGCTTCTCCCTTAAGCCCTGGCCAGGCTCTGGGGGGAACCTAACGTGAGATGAAAACCAGATATTTCTGCTTAAAACAAAGGTGTCAGCTATTCTGGCTTACTGATTTTTAGGTATATAAGGCTGGGCCCGCTCACAGCGACTTTGGAAGCCTCACCTACGGGTGGACGCACCGCGTAGGATTTCCCACTTGCAGGGAAAGGTTCTCCAAATCCTCGCTGTAACCGGGGCTCCCCAGCGACTGCGGATCTGGATGATGGTAAAGTGTGCAAGTGGTGATGTATCTTTCTTAATCACTATTCTCTCTCTCTCTCAAGTAGTAATGATTTGATGCATTACCCTGTATTTTCCTATTTGTTTAACTGCACTATTCTGTCTTTTCTTACTGTATGTTTTCTGTATTATTCTGTTACATTATTTAGTTATTTCTAGTAAAATATGCCTGCTCTTTTCACTCTGGTGTCTGAGTTTAATTGATATCCCTGATCAGCAAAACACCAGCACTGACCTGTTCCCCACGGTGACATAGCCCCGATATTGACATGGCCACCACTGACCTGCTGCCCACTGTGACATAGCCCCCACAGTGACATGGCCACCACTGACCTGTTACCCACGGTGACATGGCTCCCACAGTGACATGGCCACCACTGACCTGCTACCCACTATGACATAGCCCCCACAGTGACATGGCCACCACTGACCTGCTACCCACTGTGACATAGCCCCCATAGTGACATGGCCACCACTGACCTGCTAGCCACTGTGATATAGCCCCCACAGTGACATGGCCACCACTGACCTGCTACCCACGGTGACATGGCCCCCACAGTGACATGGCCACCACTGACCTGCTACCCACTGTGACATAGCCCCCATAGTGACACGGCCACCACTGACCTGCTGCCCACTATGACATAGCCCCCACAGTGACATGGCAACCACTGACCCGCTGACCACTGTGACATGGCCCCCACAGTGACATGGCCACCACTGACCTGCTGCCCACTCTGACATAGCCCCCATAGTGACATGGCCACCACTGACCTGCTGCCCACTGTGACATAACCCCCACAGTGACATGGTAACCAGTGGCCTGTTGCTCACTGTGACATGGCCACCACTGACCTGCTGCACACTGTGACATGACCTCACAGTGATACGGCCACCACTGACCTGCTGCCCACTATGACATGGCACCCACAGTGACATGGCCACCACTGACCTGCTTCACACTGTGACATGACCTCACAGTGACATGGCCACCACTCACCTGCTGCACACTGTGACATGGCCCCCACAGTGACATGGCCACCACTGACCTGCTGCCCACTGTGACATGGGCTACCAGTGGCCTGTTTCTCACTGTGACATGGCCACAACTGATCTGCTACCCACTGTGACATGACCTCACAGTGACATGGCCACCACTGAACCGCAGCCCACTGTGATGTAGCCCCCATAGTGACATGGCCACAACTGACCTGCTCCCCACTGTGACATATCCCAAACAGTAACATGATCACCACTGACCTGCTGCCCACTCTGACATAGCACCCACAGTGACATGGCAACCAGTGGCCTGTTGCTCACTGTGACATGGCCACCACTGACCTGCTGCACACTGTGACATGGCCCCCACAGTGACATGGCCACCACTGACCTGCTTCACACTGTGACATGACCTCACAGTGACATGGCCACCACTGACCTGCTGCCCACTGTGACATGGCCCCCACAGTGACATGGCCACCACTGACCTGCTGCCCACTGTGACATGGGCTACCAGTGGCCTGTTTCTCACTGTGACATGGCCACAACTGATCTGCTACCCACTGTGACATGACCTCACAGTGACATGGCCACCACTGAACAGCAGCCCACTGTGATGTAGCCCCCATAGTGACATGGCCAAAACTGACCTGCTGCCCACTGTGACATACTTCCGATATTGACATGGCCACCATTGACCTGCTGCCCAGTGTGACATAGCCCCCACAGTGACATGGCCACAACTGACCTGCTGACCACTGTGACATGGCCCCCATAGTGGCATGGGCACCACTCACCTGCTACCCATTGTGACATAGCCCCCACAGTGACATGGCCACCACTGACCTGCTGCCCACTGTAACATAGCCCCCACAGTGACATGGCCACCAATGACACTCTGACCACTGTGACATGGCCCCCACAGTGACATGGCCACCACTGACCTGCTACCCACTATGACATAGCCCCCATAGTGACATCGCCACCACTGACCTGCTGCCCACTCTGACATAGCCCCCACAGTGACATGGCAACCAGTGGCCTGTTGCTCACTGTGACATGGCCCCCACAGTGACATGGCCACAACTGACCTGCTGCCCACTGTGACATGACCCCCACAGTGACATAGCCACCACTGACCTGCTGCCCACTCTGAAATGGCCCCCACAGTGACATGGCCAGCACTGACCTGCTACCCACTGTGACATAGCCCCCACAGTGACATGGCAACCAGTGGCCTGTTGCTCACTGTGACATGGCCACCACTGACCTGCTGCACACTGTGACATATCCCCACAGTGACATGGCCACCAATGACCCGTTGACCACTGTAACATGGCCCCCACAGTGACATGGCCACCACTGACCTGCTATCCACTCTTACATAGCCCCCATAGTGACATGACCACCACTGACCTACTGCCCACTGTGACATAAACCCCACAGTGACATGGCAACAAGTGGCCTGTTGCTCACTGTGACATGGCCACCACAGACCTGCTGCACACTCTGACATGACCTCACAGTGACATGGCCACCACTGACCTGCTGCCCACTGTGACATGGCACTCACAGTGACATGGCCACCACTGACCTGCTTCACACTGTGACATGACCTCACAGTGAAATGGCCACCACTGACCTGCTGCCCACTGTGACATAGCCCCCACAGTGACATGGCCAACACTGACACGCTGACCACTGTGACATGGCCCCCATAGTGGCATGGCCACCACTCACCTGCTACCCATTGTGACATAGCCCCCACAGTGACATGGCACCACTAGACCTGCTGCCCACTGTGACATAGCCCCCACAGTGACATGGCAACCAATGACCATCTGACCACTGTGACATGGCCCCCACAGTGACATGGCCACCACTGACCTGCTACCCACTATGACATAGCCCCCATAGTGACATCGCTACCACTGACCTGCTGCCCACTCTGACATAGCCCCCATAGTGACATGGCCACCACTGACCTACTGCCCACTCTGACATAGCCCCCACAGTGACATGGCAACCAGTGGCCTGTTGCTCACTGTGACATGGCCACCACTGACCTGCTGCCCACTGTGACAGGGCCCCCACAGTGACATGGCCACCACTGACCTGCTGCCCACTGTGACATGGGCTACCAGTGGCCTGTTTCTCCCTGTGACATGGCCACAACTGATCTGCTACCCACTGTGACATGACCTCACAGTGACATGGCCACAACTGAACCGCAGCCCACTGTGATGTAGCCCCCATAGTGACATGGCCACAACTGACCTGCTGCCCACTGTGACATAGTTCCGATATTGACATGGCCACCATTGACCTGCTGCCCAGTGTGACATAGCACCCACAGTGACATGGCCACAACTGACATGCTGACCACTGTGACATGGTCCCCACAGTGACATGGCCACCACTGAACTGCTGCACACTGTGAAATGACCTCACAGTGACATGGCCACCACTGACCTGCTGCCCACTGTGACATGGCCCCCACAGTGACAGGGCCACCACTGACCTCCTACCAACTCTGACATAGCCCCCACAGTGACATGGCCACGACTGACCTGCTATCCACTGTGACTTAGCCCCCACAGTGACATGGCAACCATTGGCCTGTTGCTCACTGTGACATGGCCACCACTGACCTGCTGCACACTGTGACATAGACCCCATAGTGACATGGCCACCACTGACCTGCTGCCCACTGTGACATAGCCCCCATTGTGACATGGCCACCACTGACCTGCTGCCAGCTGTGACATATCCCCACAGTGACATGGCCAGCAATGACCTGCTATCCACTCTTACATAGCCCCCATAGTGACATGGCCACCACTGACCTACTGCCCACTGTGACATAGCCCCCACAGTGAAATGGCAACCAGTGGCCTGTTGCTCACTGTGACATGGCCACCACTGACCTGCTGCACACTGTGACATGACCTCACAGTGACATGGCCACCACTGACCTGCTGCCCACTGTGACATAGCCCCCACAGTGACATGACAACCAGTGATCTGTTACTCACTGACATGGCCCCCAGAGTAACATGGCCACCACTGACCTGCTGCCCACTGTGACATAGCCCCCACAGTGACATGGCCACCAATGACACTCTGACCACTGTGACATGGCCCCCATAGTGACATGGCCACCACTGACCTGCTACCCAATATGACATAGCCCCCATAGTGACATCGCCACCACTGACCTGCTGCCCACTCTGACATAGCCCCCATAGTGACATGTCCACAACTGACCTGCTGCCCACTCTGACATAGCCCCGATATTGACATGGCCACCATTGACCTTCTGCCCACTGTGACATAGCCCCCACAGTGACATGGCCACAACTGACATGCTGACCACTGTGACATGGTCCCCACAGTGACATGGCCACCACTGAACTGCTGCACACTGTGACATGACCTCACAGTGACATGGCCACCACTGACACGCTGACCACTGTGACATGGCCCCCACAGTGACATGACCACCACTGACCTGCTTCTTACTGTGACATGACCTCATAGTGACATGGCCACCACTCACCTGCTGCCCACGGTGACATGGCACCCACTGTGACATGGCTACCAGTGACCTGCTATCCAATGTGACATAGCTCCCACTGTGACATGGGCTACCACTGGCCTGTTGCTCACTGTGACATGGCCACCACTGACCTGCTGCACACTGTGACATGACCTAACAGTGACATGGACACCACTGACCTGCTGCCCACTGTGACATAGCCCCCACAATGACATGGCAACCAGTGGTCTGTTGCTCACTGTGACATGGCCCCCAGAGTGACATGGCCACAACTGATCTGCTGCCCACTGTGACAAAGACCCCACAGTGACATGGCCACCACTGACCTGCTGAACAATGTGACATGGCCCCCACAGTGACATGGCCACCAGTGACCTGCTATCCACTGTGACATAGCCCCCACAGTGACATGGGAACCAGTGGTCTGTTGCTCACTGTGACATGGCCCCCACAGTGACATGGCCAGCACTGACCTGCTAGCCACTGTGACATAGCCCCGATATTGACATGGCCACCACTGACATGCTGCCCACTGTGACATGGCCCCCACATTGACATGGCCACCACTGACCTGCTCCCCACTGTGACATGACCTCACAGTGACATGGCCACCACTGACCTGCTACCCACTGTGACATGGCCCCCACAGTGACATGGCCACCACTGACCTGCTTCACACTGTGACATGACCTCACAGTGACATGGCCACCACTGACCTGCTGCCCACTGTGACATGGCCCCCACAGTGACATGGCCACCACTGACCTGCTGCCCACTGTGACATGGGCTACCAGTGGCCTGTTTCTCCCTGTGACATGGCCACAACTGATCTGCTACACACTGTGACATGACCTCACAGTGACATGGCCACCACTGAACCACAGCCCACTGTGATGTAGCCCCCATAGTGACATGGCCACAACTGACCTGCTGCCCACTGTGACATAGCCCCGATATTGACATGGCCACCATTGACCTGCTGCCCAGTGTGACATAGCCCCCACAGTGGACATGGCCACCACTGACCCGCTGAACACTGTGATGTAGCACCCACAGTGACATGGCCACAACTGACCTGCTTCCCACTGTGACATGTCCCAAAGAGTAATATGATCACCACTGACATGCTGCCCACTGTGACATAGCCCCCACAGTGACATGGCCACCACTGACCCGCTGACCACTGTGATGTAGCACCCACAGTGACATGGCCACCACTGACCCGCTGACCACTGTGATGTAGCACCCACAGTGACATGGCCACCACTGACCTGCTAGCCACTGTGATATAGCCCCCACAGTGACATGGCCACCACTGACCTGCTACCCACGGTGACATGGCACCCACTGTGACATGGCCACCACTGACATGCTATCCACTGTGACATAGCCCCCACAGTGACATGGCAACCATTGGCCTGTTGCTCACTGTGACATGGCCACCACTGACCTGCTGTACACTGTGACATGACCTCACAGTGACATGGCCACCACTGACCCGCTGCCCACTGTGACATGGCACCCACAGTGACATGGCCACCACTGACCTGCTGCTCACTGTGACATGGCCCCCACAGTGACATGGCCACCACTGACCTGCTACCCACTGTGACATAGCCCCCATAGTGGCATGGCCACCTCTGACCTGCTAGCCACTGTGATATAGCCCCCACAGTGACATGGCCACCACTGACCTGATATCCACTCTGACATAGCCCCCATAGTGACATGGCCACCACTGACCTACTGCCCACTGTGACATGACCTCACAGTGACATGGCCACCACTGACCTGCTGCCCACTGTGACATAGCCCCCACAGTGACATGGCCACCACTGACACGCTGACCACTGTGACATGGCCCACATAGTGGCATGGCCACCACTCACCTGCTACCCATTGTGACATAGCCCCCACAGTGACATGGCCACCACTGACCTGCTGCCCACTGTGACATAGCCCCCACAGTGACATGCCCACCAATGACCCTCTGACCACTGTGACATGGCCCCCACAGTGACATGGCCACCTCTGACCTGCTACCCACTCTGACATAGCCCCCATAGTGACATGGCCACCACTGACCTACTGCCCACTCTGACATAGCCCCCACAGTCACATGGCAACCAGTGGCCTGTTGCTCACTGTGACATGGCCACCACTGACCTGCTGCACACTGTGACATGGCCCCCACAGTGACATGGCCACCACTGACCTGCTTCACACTGTGACATGACCTCACAGTGACATGGCCACCACTGACCTACTGCCCACTGTGACATGGCCCCCACAGTGACATGGCCAGCACTGACCTGCTGCCCACTGTGACATGGGCTACCAGTGGCCTGTTTCTCACTGTGACATGGCCACAACTGATCTGCTACCCACTGTGACATGACCTCACAGTGACATGGCCACCACTGAACCGCAGCCCACTGTGATGTAGCCCCCATAGTGACATGGCCAAAAGTGACCTGCTGCCCACTGTGACATACTTCCGATATTGACATGGCCACCATTGACCTGCTGCCCAGTGTGACATAGCCCCCACAGTGACATGGCCACAACTGACCTGCTGACCACTGTGACATGGCCCCCATAGTGGCATGGGCACCACTCACCTGCTACCCATTGTGACATAGCCCCCACAGTGACATGGCCACCACTGACCTGCTGCCCACTGTAACATAGCCCCCACAGTGACATGACCACCAATGACACTCTGACCACTGTGACATGGCCCCCAAATTGACATGGCCACCACTGACCTGCTACCCACTATGACATAGCCCCCATAGTGACATCGCCAACACTGACCTGCTGCCCACTCTGATATAGCCCCCACAGTGACATGGCAACCAGTGGCCTGTTGCTCACTGTGAAATGGCCACCACTGACCTGCTGCCCACTGTGACATGGCCCCCACAGTGACATGGCCACCACTGACCTGCTGCCCACTGTGACATGGGCTACCAGTGGCCTGTTTCTCACTGTGACATGGCCACAACTGATCTGCTACCCACTGTGACATGACCTCACATTGACATGACCACCACTGAACCGCAGCCCACTGTGATGTAGCCCCCACAGTGACATGGCAACCAGTGGCCTGTTGCTCACTGTGACATGGCCCCCACAGTGACATGGCCACAACTGACCTGCTGCCCACTGTGACATGACCCCCACAGTGACATGGCCACCACTGACCTGCTGTCCACTCTGAAATGGCCCCCACAGTGACATGGCCAGCACTGACCTGCTACCCACTGTGACATAGCCCCCACAGTGACATGGCAACCAGTGGCCTGTTGCTCACTGTGACATGGCCACAACTGACCTGCTGGACACTCTTACATAGCCCCCATAGTGTCATGGCCACCACTGACCTGCTGCCCACTCTGACATGGCCCCCACATTGACATGGCCACCACTGACCTGCTGCTCACTGTGACATGGCCCCCACAGTGACATGGCCACCACTGACCTGCTGCACACTGTGACATGACCTCACAGTGACATGGCCACCGCTGACCTGCTGCACACTGTGACATGACCTCTCAGTGACATGGCCACCAGTGACCTGCTGACCACTGTGACATGGCACCACATTGACATGGCCAGCTATGACCTGCTGCCCACTGTGACATAGCCCCCACTGTGACATGGGCCACCAGTGGCCTGTTTCTCACTGTGAAATGGCAAAAACTGATCTGCTGCCCACTGTGACATGACCTCACAGTGACATGGCCAGCACTGAACCGCAGCCCACAGTGATGTAGCCCCCATAGTGACATGGCCACATCTGACCTGCTCCCCACTGTGACATGTCCCAAACAGTAACATGATCACCACTGACCTGCTGCCCACTGTGACATAGCCCCCATAGTGACATGGCCACCACTGACCTTCTACCCACGGTGACATGGCACCCACTGTGACATGGCCACCAGTGACCTGCTATCCACTGTGACATAGCCCCCACAATGACATGGCCACCAGTGGCCTGTTGCTCACTGTGACATGGCCACCACTGACCTGCTGCTCACTGTGACATGGCCGTTACAGTGACATGGCCAGCACTGACCTGCTGCCCACTGTGACATGACCTCACAATGACATGGCCACCACTGACACGCTGCCCACTGTGATGTAGCACCCACAGTGACATGGTCACAACTGACCTGCTCCCCACTGTGACATGTCCCAAACAGTAACATGATCACCACTGACATGCTGCCCATTGTGACATATCCCCCACAGTGACATGGCCACCACTGACCCGCTGACCACTGTGACATGGCCCCCACAGTGACATGGCCACCACTGACTAGCTTCACACTCTGACATGACCTCACAGTGACATGGCCACCACTGACCTGCTGCCAACTGTGACATGGCCCCCATAGTGACATGGCCACCACTGAACCGCAGCCCACTCTGTTGTAGCCCCAATAGTGACATGGCCACAACTGACCTGCTCCCCACTGTGACATGTCCCAATCAGTAACATGATCACCACTGACCTGCTGCCCACTGTGACATAGCCCCCACAGTGACATGGCAACCAGTGGTCTGTTGATCACTGTGACATGGCCCCCACAGTGACATGGCCACCACTGGCCTGCTACCCACTGTGACATAGCCCCGATATCGACATGGCCACCACTAACCTGCTGCCCACTGTTACACAGCCCCCACAGTGACATGGCCACCACTGACCTTCTGACCACTGTGACATGGCCCCCACAGTGACATGGCCACCACTGACTTGCTGCCCACTGTGACATGGCACCCACAGTGACATGGCCACCACTGACCTGCTTCACACAGTGACATGACCTCACAGTGAAATGGCCACCACTGACCTGCTGCCCACTGTGACATGGCCCCCACAGTGACATGGCCACCACTGAACCGCAGCCCACTGTGATGTAGCCCCCATAGTGACATGGCCACATCTGACCTGCTCCCCACTGTGACATGTCCCAAACAGTAACATGATCACCACTGACCTGCTGCCCACTGTGACATAGCCCCCAAGTGACATGGCCACCACTGACCTGCTAGACACTGTGATATAGCCCCCACAGTGACATGGCCACCAATGACCTGATACCCACGGTGACATTGCACCCACTTTGACATGGCCACCAGTGACATGCTATCCACTGTGACATAGCCCCCACAGTGACATGGCTACCAGTGGCCTGTTGCTCACTGTGACATGGCCACCACTGACGTGCTGCACACTTTGACATGACCTCACAGTGACATGGCCACCACTGACCTGCTCCGCACTGTGACTGGCCACCACAGTGACATGGCCACCAGTGGACTGTTGCTCATTGTGACATGGCCACCACTGACCTGCTGCCCACTGTGACTGGCCACCACAGTGACATGGCCACCAGTGGACTGTTGCTCATTGTGACATGGCCACAACTGATCTGCTGCCCACTGTGACAGGACCTCACAGTGACATGGTGTAAGGAACTGTGTTGGACTTTTGTCTCAACATTGCTGTAGCACCACCACCATTTCCTGGCCCCAGCACCCCGTTGCCATGGAGGAGTACGCCCTGAAGGAGACGAAGGGTCCCAGACAAAACCACAGCATCCGCCCGAAGCTAAATCTGGATGTGGGAGATGCGCCAGCCAGCATGACCAGCGCCTGGGCATCTGCGCATGGGGGACCATGAGACCAGGAGCCCCATGATCGGGGTGAGACGTGAAGGCTGGCACGAAATGGGCGGACTCCTTGGAAAAGATCGAGTGGACTGGGACAATAAAAGGACTGTGTACTCCTCCCAGGGGGTCTCCCCTCTTCAACACCTGCTACGTGGGGCCAGGACCTCAGCGGATCTTGGAGCACCACCACCCGCACCGAGTCCGAGCCACCAGAACATCGCTGGATCCCTGGTGGTGGTGGTAATTAGCTGCATACCTACCGTCTTTCTTGCTTAGGGTTTCTGACTTTCCCCTTCTTTTCCACTCTGTCCTATCGCTAGTACTAATTGTTATAGGAAATAAAGTTTACAAGGTTATACAGCATCTGACCTCGTTTGCGTCTTAATCTCGCTCTTGGGATCGTTTAAGAACCCGCCCCGATATTGGATCGGGACACATGGCCACCACTGACCCGCTGACCACTGTGACATGGCCCCCACAGTGACATGGCCACCACTGAGCCGCTGACCACTGTGACATGGCCCCCACAGTGACATGGCCACCACTGACCTGCTGCCCACTGTGACGTGGCCCCCATAGTGACGTGGCCACCACTGACCTGCTGCCCACTGTGACATGGCCCCCACAGTGACATGGACAGCACTGACCTGCTGCCCACTGTGACATGGCCCCCACAGTGATATGGCCACCACTGACCCACTGACCACTGTGACATGGCCCCCATAGTGACATGGCCACCACTGAACCGCAGCCCACTCTGTTGTACCCCAATAGTACACATGGCCACAACTGACCTGCTCCCCACTGTGACATGTCCCAAACAGTAACATGATCACCACTGACCTGCTGCCCACTGTGACATAGCCCCCACAGTGACATGGCAACCAGGGGTCTGTTGATCACTGTGACATGGCCCCCACAGTGACATGGCCACCACTGACCTGCTACCCACTGTGACATAGCCCCGATATCGACATGGCCACCACTAACCTGCTGCCCACTGTGACACAGCCCCCACAGTGAAATGGCCACCACTGACCTGCTCCCCACTGTGACATGGCCCCCACAGTGACATGGCCACCACTGAACTTCTGACCACTGTGACATGGCCCCCACAGTGACATGGCCACCACTGACCTGCTGCCCACTGTGACATGGCACCCACAGTGACATGGCCACCACTGACCTGCTTCACACTGTGACATGACCTCACAGTGAAATGGCCACCACTGACCTGCTGCCCACTGTGCCATGGCCCCTACAGTGACATGGCCACCACTGAACTGCTATCCACTGTGACATACCCCGCACTGTGACATGGGCCACCAGTGTCCTGTTTCTCACTGTGACATGGCCACAACTGATCTGCTGCCCACTGTGACATGACCTCACAGTGACATCGCCACCACTGAACCGCAGCCCACTGTGATGTAGCCCCCATAGTGACATGGCCACATCTGACCTGCTCCCCACTGTGACATGTCCCAAACAGTAACATGATCACCACTGACCTGCTGCCCACTGTGACATAGCCCCCAAGTGACATGGCCACCACTGACCTGCTAGACACTGTGATATAGCCCCCACAGTGACATGGCCACCAATGAGCTGATACCCACGGTGACATGGCACCCACTTTGACATGGCCACCAGTGACATGCTACCCACTGTGATATAGCCCCCACAGTGACATGGCTACCAGTGGCCTGTTGCTCACTGTGACATGGCCACCACTGACCTGCTCCGCACTGTGACATGGCCCATACAGTAACATTATCACTACTGACATGCTGCCCAGTGTCACATGGCCCCACAGTGACGTGGCCACCACTGACCTGCTGCCCACTGTGACTGGCCACCACAGTGACATGGCCACCAGTGGACTGTTGCTCATTGTGACATGGCCACAACTGGTCTGCTGCCCACCGTGACATGACCTCAGAGTGACATGGCCACCATTGACCCGCTGACCACTGTGACATGGCCCCCACAGTGACAAGGCCACCACTGACCCGCTGACCACTGTGACATGGCCCCAACAGTGACATGGCCAGCACTGACCTGCTGCCCACTGTGACATGGCCCCCATAGTGACATGGCCACCACTGACCTGCTGCCCACTGTGACATAGCCCCCATAGTGACATGGCCACCACTGACCTGCTGCCCACTGTGACATGGCCCCCATAGTGACATGGCCACAACTGACCTGCTGCCCACTCTGACATAGCCCCCACAGTGACATGGCAACCAGTGGCCTGTTGCTCACTGTGACATAGCCACCACTGACGTGCTCCACACTGTGACATGACCTCACAGTGACATGGCCACCACTGACCTACTCCCCACTGTGAAGTGGCCCCCATAGTGACGTGGCCACCACTGACCTGCTGCCCTCTGTGTCATGGCCCCCACAGTGACATGGCCACAACTGACCTGCTGCCCACTCCGACATAGCCCCCACAGTGACATGGCAACCAGTGGCCTGTTTCTCACTGTGACATGGCCACCACGGACCTGCTGCACACTGTGACATGACCTCACAGTGACATGTCCACCACTGACCCGCTGACCACTGTGAGATGGCCCCCACAGTGACATGGCCACCACTGACCACTGTGACATGGCCCATACAATAACATGATCACTACAGACATGCTGCCCACTGTCACATGGCCCCACAGTGACGTAGCCACCACTGACCTGCTGCCCACTGTGACTGGCCACCACAGTGACATGGCCACCAGTGGACTGTTGCTCATTGTGACATGGCCACAACTGATCTGCTACCCACTGTGACATGACCTCACAGTGACATGGCCACCACTGACCCGCTGACCACTGTGAGATGGCCCCCACAGTGACATGGCCACCACTGACCACTGTGACATGGCCCCCACAGTGACATGGCCACCACTGACCTGCTGCCCACTGTGACGTGGCCCCCATAGTGACGTGGACACCACTGACCTGCAGCCCACTGTGACATGACCCCACAGTGACATGGACAGCACTGACCTGCTGCCCACTGTGACATGGCCCCCACAGTGACATGGCCACCACTGACCCACTGACCACTGTGACATGGGCCCCACAGTGACATGTTCACCACTGACCTGCTGGCCACTGTGACATGGCCCCCATAGTGACATAGCCACAACTGACCTGCTGCCCACTGTGACATAGCCCCCACAGTGACATGGCAACCAGTGGCCTGTTGCTCACTGTGACATGGCCACCACTGACCTGCTCCCCACTGTGACATGTCCCATACAGTAACATGATCACTACTGACATGCTGCCTACTGTCACATGGCCCCACAGTGACGTGGCCACCACTGACCTGCTGCCCACTATGACTGGCCACCACAGTGACATGGCCACCAGTGGACTGTTGCTCATTGTAACATGGCCACAACTGATCTGCTGCCCACTGTGACATGACCTCAGGGTGACATGCCCACCACTGACCCGCTGACCACTGTGACATGGCCCCCACAGTGACAAGGTCACCACTGACCCGATGAGCACTGTGACATGGCCCCCACCGTGACATGGCCACCACTGACCTGTTGACCACTGTGATATGGCCCCCATACTGACATGGCCACCACTGATCTGCTGCCCACTGTGACATGACCTCACAATGACATGGCCACCACTGACCCGCTGACCACTGTGACATGGCCCCCACAGTGATATGGCCACCACTGACCCACTGACCACTGTGACATGGCCCCCACAGTGACATGGCCACCACAGACCTGCTGCCCACTGTGACGTGGCCGCCATAGTGACGTGGCCACCACTGACCTGCTGCCCACTGTGACATGGCCCAAAACGGTGACATGGCCACCACTGACCTGCTGCCCACTGTGACTGGCCACCACAGCGACATGGCCACCAGTGGACTGTTGCTCATTGTGACATGGCCACAACTGGTCTGCTGCCCACTGTGACATGACCTCACAGTGACATGGCCACCACTGACCCGCTGAACACTGTGACATGGCCCCCACAGTGACAAGGCCACCACTGACCTCCTTCCCACTGTGACATAGCCCCCATAGTGACATGGCCACCACTGACATGCTGCCCACTGTGACATGGCCCCCACAGTGACATGGCCACCACTGACCCGCTGACCACTGTGACATAGCCCCCATAGTGACATGGCCACCACTGACCTGCTGCCCACTGTGACATAGCCCCCACAGTGACATGGCAACCACTGGCCTTTTGCTCACTGTGACATGGCCACCACTGACCTGCTGCACACTGTGACATGACCTCACAGTGAAATGGCCACCACTGACTTGCTCCCCACTGTGACGTGGCCCCCATAGTGACGTGGCCACCACTAACCTGCTGCCTTCTGTGACATGGCACCCACAGTGACATGGCCAGCACTTACCTGCTGCCCACTGTGACATGACCCCCACAGTGACATGGCCACCACTGACATGCTGCCCACTGTGACATGTCCCATACAGTAAATTGACCACTACTGTCATGCTGCCCACTGTCACATGGCCCCACAGTGACGTGGCCACCACTGACCTACTGCCCACTGGGACTGGCCAACACAGTGACATGGCCACCAGTGGACTGTTGCTCATTGTGGCATGGTCACAACTGATCTGCTGCCCACTGTGACATGACCTCACAGTGACATGGCCACCACTGACCTGCTGCCCCCTGTGACGTGGCCCCCATAGTGACGTGGCCACCACTGACCTGCTGCCCTCTGTGATATATCCCCCACAGTGACATGGCCACCAAGACCTGCTGCCCACTGTGACATAGCCCCCACTGTGACATGGCAACCAGTGGCCTGTTGCTCACTGTGACATGGCCACCACTGATCGGCTGCACACTGTGACATGACCTCACAGTGACATGGCCACCACTGACCTTCTCCCCACTGTGACATGTCCCAGACAGTAACATGATCACTAATGACATGCTGCCCACTGTGACATGGCCCCCACAGTGACGTGGCCACCACTGACCTGATGCCCACTGTGACTGGCCACCACAGTGACATGGCCACCAGTGGAATGTTGCTCATTTTGACATGGCCACAACTGATCTGCTGCCCACTGTGACATGACCTCACAGTGACATGGCCACCACTGACCCGCTGACCACTGTGACATGGCCCCCACAGTGACAAGGCCACCACTGACGCGCTGAACGCTGTGACATGGCTCCAACAGCGACATGGCCACCACTGACTTGCTGCCCACTGTGACATGACCCCCATAGTGACATGGCCACCAGTGACCTGCTGCCCACTCTGACATAGCCATCACAGTGACATGGCAACCAGTGGCCTGTTGCTCACTGTGACATGGCCACCACTGACCTGCTGCACACTGTGACTGGCCACCACAGTGACATGGCAACCAGTGGACTGTTGCTCATTGTGACATGGCCACAACTGATCTGCTGCCTACTGTGACATGACCTCACAGTGAAATGGTCACCACTGAACCGCTGACCACTGTGACATGGCCCCCACAGTGTCATGGCAACCAGTGGCCTGTTGCTCACTGTGACATGGCCACCACAGTGACATGGCCACCACTGACCTGCTGCCCACTGTGACGTGGCCCCCATAGTGACATGGCCACCACTGACCTGCTGCCCACTGTGACATATCCCCCATAGTGACATGGCCACAACTGACCTGCTGCCCGAACTGACATAACACCCACAGTGACATGGCAACCAGTGGACTGTTGCTCACTGTGACATGGCCACCACTGACCTGCTGCACACTGTGACATGACCTCACAGTGACATGGCCACCACTGATATGCTGCCCACTGTGACATGGCCCCCATAGTGACATGGCCACAACTGACCTGCTGCCCAGTGTGACATGGCCCGTACAGTAACATGATCACTACTGACATGCTGCCCACTGTCACATTGCCCCACAGTGACGTGGCCACAACTGATCTGCTGCCCACTGTGACATGGCCCCCACAGTGACATGGCCACCACTGACCTGCTGCCCACTGTGACATGGCCCCCATAGTGACGTGGCCACCACTGACCTGCTGCCCACTGTGACATGGCCCCCACAGTGACATGGCCAGCACTGACTTGCTGCCCACTGTGACATGGCCCCCACAGTGACATGGCCACCACTGACACGCTGACCACTGTGACATGGCCCCCACAGTGACATGGCCACCACTGACCTGCTGCACACTGTGACGTGGCCCCCATAGAGACATGGCCACAACTGACCTGCTGCCCACTGTGACATATCCCCCAAAGTGACATGGCCACCAGTGGCCTGTTGCTCACTGTGACATGGCCACCACTGACCTGCTGCACACTGTGACATGACCTCACAGTGACATGGCCACCACTGACCTGCTCTTCACTGTGACATGTCCCATACAGTAACATGATCACTACTGACATGCTGCCCACTGCCACATGGCCCCACAGTGACGTGGCCACCACTGACCTGCTGCCCACTGTGACTGGCCACCACAGTGACATGGCCACCAGTGGACTGTTGCTCATTGTGACATGGCCACAACTGATCTGCTGCCCGCTGTGACATGACCTCACAGTGACATGGCCACCACTGACCCGCTGACCACTGTGACATGGCCCCCACTGTGACAAGGCCACCACTGACCCGCTGACCACTGTGACATGGCCCCCACAGTGACATGGCCACCACTGACCTGCTGCCCACTGTGACATAGCCCCCATAGTGACATGGCCACCTCTGACCTGCTGCCCACTGTGACATAGCCCCCATAGTGACATGGCCACCACTGACCTGCTGCCCACTGTGACATGGCCCCCAGAGTGACATGGCCACCACTGACCCACTGCCCACTGTGACATAGCCCCCATAGTGACATGGCTACCACTGACATGCTGCCCACTGTGACATGGCCCCCATAGTGACATGGCCACAACTGACCAGCTGCTTACTGACATGACCTCACAGTGAAATGTCCACCACTGACCTGCTCCCCACTGTGACGTGGCCCCCATAGTGACATGGCCACCACTGACCTGCTGCCCACTGTGACATGTCCCATACAGTAAATTGACCACTACTGTCATGCTGCCCACTGTCACATGGCCCCACAGTGACGTGGCCACCACTGACCTACTGCCCACTGTGACTGGCCAACACAGTGACATGGCCACCAGTGGACTGTTGCTCATTGTGGCATGGTCACAACTGATCTGCTGCCCACTGTGACATGACCTCACAGTGACATGGCCACCACTGACCTGCTGCCCCCTGTGACGTGGCCCCCATAGTGACGTGGCCACCACTGACCTGCTGCCCTCTGTGATATATCCCCCACAGTGACATGGCCACCAAGACCTGCTGCCCACTGTGACATAGCCCCCACTGTGACATGGCAACCAGTGGCCTGTTGCTCACTGTGACATGGCCACCACTGATCGGCTGCACACTGTGACATGACCTCACAGTGACATGGCCACCACTGACCTTCTCCCCACTGTGACATGTCCCAGACAGTAACATGATCACTAATGACATGCTGCCCACTGTGACATGGCCCCCACAGTGACGTGGCCACCACTGACCTGATGCCCACTGTGACTGGCCACCACAGTGACATGGCCACCAGTGGAATGTTGCTCATTTTGACATGGCCACAACTGATCTGCTGCCCACTGTGACATGACCTCACAGTGACATGGCCACCACTGACCCGCTGACCACTGTGACATGGCCCCCACAGTGACAAGGCCACCACTGACGCGCTGAACGCTGTGACATGGCTCCAACAGCGACATGGCCACCACTGACTTGCTGCCCACTGTGACATGACCCCCATAGTGACATGGCCACCAGTGACCTGCTGCCCACTCTGACATAGCCATCACAGTGACATGGCAACCAGTGGCCTGTTGCTCACTGTGACATGGCCACCACTGACCTGCTGCACACTGTGACTGGCCACCACAGTGACATGGCAACCAGTGGACTGTTGCTCATTGTGACATGGCCACAACTGATCTGCTGCCTACTGTGACATGACCTCACAGTGAAATGGTCACCACTGAACCGCTGACCACTGTGACATGGCCCCCACAGTGTCATGGCAACCAGTGGCCTGTTGCTCACTGTGACATGGCCACCACAGTGACATGGCCACCACTGACCTGCTGCCCACTGTGACGTGGCCCCCATAGTGACATGGCCACCACTGACCTGCTGCCCACTGTGACATATCCCCCATAGTGACATGGCCACAACTGACCTGCTGCCCGAAGTGACATAACACCCACAGTGACATGGCAACCAGTGGACTGTTGCTCACTGTGACATGGCCACCACTGACCTGCTGCACACTGTGACATGACCTCACAGTGACATGGCCACCACTGATATGCTGCCCACTGTGACATGGCCCCCATAGTGACATGGCCACAACTGACCTGCTGCCCAGTGTGACATGGCCCGTACAGTAACATGATCACTACTGACATGCTGCCCACTGTCACATTGCCCCACAGTGACGTGGCCACAACTGATCTGCTGCCCACTGTGACATGGCCCCCACAGTGACATGGCCACCACTGACCTGCTGCCCACTGTGACATGGCCCCCATAGTGACGTGGCCACCACTGACCTGCTGCCCACTGTGACATGGCCCCCACAGTGACATGGCCAGCACTGACTTGCTGCCCACTGTGACATGGCCCCCACAGTGACATGGCCACCACTGACACGCTGACCACTGTGACATGGCCCCCACAGTGACATGGCCACCACTGACCTGCTGCACACTGTGACGTGGCCCCCGTAGAGACATGGCCACAACTGACCTGCTGCCCACTGTGACATATCCCCCAAAGTGACATGGCCACCAGTGGCCTGTTGCTCACTGTGACATGGCCACCACTGACCTGCTGCACACTGTGACATGACCTCACAGTGACATGGCCACCACTGACCTGCTCCTCACTGTGACATGTCCCATACAGTAACATGATCACTACTGACATGCTGCCCACTGCCACATGGCCCCACAGTGACGTGGCCACCACTGACCTGCTGCCCACTGTGACTGGCCACCACAGTGACATGGCCACCAGTGGACTGTTGCTCATTGTGACATGGCCACAACTGATCTGCTGCCCGCTGTGACATGACCTCACAGTGACATGGCCACCACTGACCCGCTGACCACTGTGACATGGCCCCCACTGTGACAAGGCCACCACTGACCCGCTGACCACTGTGACATGGCCCCCACAGTGACATGGCCACCACTGACCTGCTGCCCACTGTGACATAGCCCCCATAGTGACATGGCCACCACTGACCTGCTGCCCACTGTGACATAGCCCCCATAGTGACATGGCCACCACTGACCTGCTGCCCACTGTGACATGGCCCCCGGAGTGACATGGCCACCACTGACCCACTGCCCACTGTGACATAGCCCCCATAGTGACATGGCTACCACTGACATGCTGCCCACTGTGACATGGCCCCCATAGTGACATGGCCACAACTGACCAGCTGCTTACTGACATGACCTCACAGTGAAATGTCCACCACTGACCTGCTCCCCACTGTGACGTGGCCCCCATAGTGACATGGCCACCACTGACCTGCTGCCCACTGTGACATATTCCCCATAGTGACATGGCCACCACTGACCCGCTGCCCACTGTGACATGGCCCCCACAGTGACATGGCCACCACTGACCTGCTGCCCTCTGTGATATAGCCCCCATAGTGACATGGCCACAACTGACCTGCTGCCCACTGTGACATAGCCCCCACAGTGACATGGCAACCAGTGGCCTGTTGCTCACTGTGACATGGCCACCACTGACGTGCTCCACACTGTGACATGACCTCACAGTGACATGGCCACCACTGACCTGCTCCCCACTGTGACATGTCCCATACAGTAACATGATCACTACTGACATGCTGCCCACTGTCACATGGCCCCACAGTGACGTGGCCACCACTGACCTGCTGCCCACTGTGACTGGCCACCACAGTGACATGGCCACCAGTGGACTGTTGCTCATTGTGACATGGCCACAACTGATCTGCTGCCCGCTGTGACATGACCTCACAGTGACATGGCCACCACTGACCCGCTGACCACTGTGACATGGCCCCCACTGTGACAAGGCCACCACTGACCCGCTGACCACTGTGACATGGCCCCCACAGTGACATGGCCACCACTGACCTGCTGCCCACTGTGACATATCCCCCATAGTGACATGGCCACCACTGACCTGCTGCCCACTGTGACATAGCCCCCATAGTGACATGGCCACCACTGACCTGCTGCCCACTGTGACATGGCCCCCAGAGTGACATGGCCACCACTGACCCACTGACCACTGTGACATAGCCCCCATAGTGAAATGGCCACCACTGACCTGCTCCCCACTGTGACGTGGCCCCCATAGTGACATGGCCACCACTGACCTGCTGCCCACTGTGACATATTCCCCATAGTGACATGGCCACCACTGAGCCGCTGCCCACTGTGACATGGCCCCCACAGTGACATGGCCACCACTGACATGCTGCCCTCTGTGACATAGCCCCCATAGTGACATGGCCACAACTGACCTGCTGCCCACTGTGACATAGCGCCCACAGTGACATGGCAACCAGTGGCCTGTTGCTCACTGTGACATGGCCACCACTGACGTGCTCCACACTGTGACATGACCTCACAGTGACATGGCCACCACTGACCTGCTCCCCACTGCGAAGTGGCCCCCATAGTGACGTGGCCACCACTGACCTGCTGCCTTCTGTGTCATGGCCCCCACAGTGACATGGCCACAACTGACCTGCTGCCCACTCTGACATAGCCCCCACAGTGACATGGCAACCAGTGGCCTGTTTCTCACTGTGACATGGCCACCACAGTGACATGGCCACCACTGACCTGCTGCCCACTGTGACGTGGCCCCCATAGTGACATGGCCACCACTGACCTGCTGCCCACTGTGACATATCCCCCATAGTGACATGGCCACAACTGACCTGCTGCCCGAAGTGACATAACACCCACAGTGACATGGCAACCAGTGGACTGTTGCTCACTGTGACATGGCCACCACTGACCTGCTGCACACTGTGACATGACCTCACAGTGACATGGCCACCACTGATATGCTGCCCACTGTGACATGGCCCCCATAGTGACATGGCCACAACTGACCTGCTGCCCAGTGTGACATGGCCCGTACAGTAACATGATCACTACTGACATGCTGCCCACTGTCACATTGCCCCACAGTGACGTGGCCACAACTGATCTGCTGCCCACTGTGACATGGCCCCCACAGTGACA
Source organism: Strix aluco (assembly GCF_031877795.1). Lineage (NCBI taxonomy): Eukaryota > Metazoa > Chordata > Aves > Strigiformes > Strigidae > Strix > Strix aluco. The sequence continues at coordinate 526,435 of NW_027436660.1, forward strand.
TGGCCACCACTGACCTGCTGCCCACTGTGACATGGCCCCCATAGTGACGTGGCCACCACTGACCTGCTGCCCACTGTGACATGGCCCCCACAGTGACATGGCCAGCACTGACTTGCTGCCCACTGTGACATGGCCCCCACAGTGACATGGCCACCACTGACACGCTGACCACTGTGACATGGCCCCCACAGTGACATGGCCACCACTGACCTGCTGCACACTGTGACGTGGCCCCCGTAGAGACATGGCCACAACTGACCTGCTGCCCACTGTGACATATCCCCCAAAGTGACATGGCCACCAGTGGCCTGTTGCTCACTGTGACATGGCCACCACTGACCTGCTGCACACTGTGACATGACCTCACAGTGACATGGCCACCACTGACCTGCTCCTCACTGTGACATGTCCCATACAGTAACATGATCACTACTGACATGCTGCCCACTGCCACATGGCCCCACAGTGACGTGGCCACCACTGACCTGCTGCCCACTGTGACTGGCCACCACAGTGACATGGCCACCAGTGGACTGTTGCTCATTGTGACATGGCCACAACTGATCTGCTGCCCGCTGTGACATGACCTCACAGTGACATGGCCACCACTGACCCGCTGACCACTGTGACATGGCCCCCACTGTGACAAGGCCACCACTGACCCGCTGACCACTGTGACATGGCCCCCACAGTGACATGGCCACCACTGACCTGCTGCCCACTGTGACATAGCCCCCATAGTGACATGGCCACCACTGACCTGCTGCCCACTGTGACATAGCCCCCATAGTGACATGGCCACCACTGACCTGCTGCCCACTGTGACATGGCCCCCGGAGTGACATGGCCACCACTGACCCACTGCCCACTGTGACATAGCCCCCATAGTGACATGGCTACCACTGACATGCTGCCCACTGTGACATGGCCCCCATAGTGACATGGCCACAACTGACCAGCTGCTTACTGACATGACCTCACAGTGAAATGTCCACCACTGACCTGCTCCCCACTGTGACGTGGCCCCCATAGTGACATGGCCACCACTGACCTGCTGCCCACTGTGACATATTCCCCATAGTGACATGGCCACCACTGACCCGCTGCCCACTGTGACATGGCCCCCACAGTGACATGGCCACCACTGACCTGCTGCCCTCTGTGATATAGCCCCCATAGTGACATGGCCACAACTGACCTGCTGCCCACTGTGACATAGCCCCCACAGTGACATGGCAACCAGTGGCCTGTTGCTCACTGTGACATGGCCACCACTGACGTGCTCCACACTGTGACATGACCTCACAGTGACATGGCCACCACTGACCTGCTCCCCACTGTGACATGTCCCATACAGTAACATGATCACTACTGACATGCTGCCCACTGTCACATGGCCCCACAGTGACGTGGCCACCACTGACCTGCTGCCCACTGTGACTGGCCACCACAGTGACATGGCCACCAGTGGACTGTTGCTCATTGTGACATGGCCACAACTGATCTGCTGCCTGCTGTGACATGACCTCACAGTGACATGGCCACCACTGACCCGCTGACCACTGTGACATGGCCCCCACTGTGACAAGGCCACCACTGACCCGCTGACCACTGTGACATGGCCCCCACAGTGACATGGCCACCACTGACCTGCTGCCCACTGTGACATATCCCCCATAGTGACATGGCCACCACTGACCTGCTGCCCACTGTGACATAGCCCCCATAGTGACATGGCCACCACTGACCTGCTGCCCACTGTGACATGGCCCCCAGAGTGACATGGCCACCACTGACCCACTGACCACTGTGACATAGCCCCCATAGTGAAATGGCCACCACTGACCTGCTCCCCACTGTGACGTGGCCCCCATAGTGACATGGCCACCACTGACCTGCTGCCCACTGTGACATATTCCCCATAGTGACATGGCCACCACTGAGCCGCTGCCCACTGTGACATGGCCCCCACAGTGACATGGCCACCACTGACATGCTGCCCTCTGTGACATAGCCCCCATAGTGACATGGCCACAACTGACCTGCTGCCCACTGTGACATAGCGCCCACAGTGACATGGCAACCAGTGGCCTGTTGCTCACTGTGACATGGCCACCACTGACGTGCTCCACACTGTGACATGACCTCACAGTGACATGGCCACCACTGACCTGCTCCCCACTGCGAAGTGGCCCCCATAGTGACGTGGCCACCACTGACCTGCTGCCTTCTGTGTCATGGCCCCCACAGTGACATGGCCACAACTGACCTGCTGCCCACTCTGACATAGCCCCCACAGTGACATGGCAACCAGTGGCCTGTTTCTCACTGTGACATGGCCACCACGGACCTGCTGCACACTGTGACATGACCTCACAGTGACATGTCCACCACTGACCACTGTGACATGGCCCATACAATAACATGATCACTACAGACATGCTGCCCACTGTCACATGGCCCCACAGTGACGTGGCCACCACTGACCTGCTGCCCACTGTGACTGGCCACCACAGTGACATGGCCACCAGTGGACTGTTGCTCATTGTGACATGGCCACAACTGATCTGCTACCCACTGTGACATGACCTCACAGTGACATGGCCACCACTGACCCGCTGACCACTGTGAGATGGCCCCCACAGTGACATGGCCACCACTGACCACTGTGACATGGCCCCCACAGTGACATGGCCACCACTGACCTGCTGCCCACTGTGACGTGGCCCCCATAGTGACGTGGACACCACTGACCTGCAGCCCACTGTGACATGACCCCACAGTGACATGGACAGCACTGACCTGCTGCCCACTGTGACATGGCCCCCACAGTGACATGGCCACCACTGACCCACTGACCACTGTGACATGGGCCCCACAGTGACATGGTCACCACTGACCTGCTGGCCACTGTGACATGGCCCCCATAGTGACATAGCCACAACTGACCTGCTGCCCACTGTGACATAGCCCCCACAGTGACATGGCAACCAGTGGCCTGTTGCTCACTGTGACGTGGCCACCACTGACCTGCTCCCCACTGTGACATGTCCCATACAGTAACATGATCACTACTGACATGCTGCCTACTGTCACATGGCTCCACAGTGACGTGGCCACCACTGACCTGCTGCCCACTGTGACTGGCCACCACAGTGACATGGCCACCAGTGGACTGTTGCTCATTGTAACATGGCCACAACTGATCTGCTGCCCACTGTGACATAACCTCAGGGTGACATGCCCACCACTGACCCGCTGACCACTGTGACATGGCCCCCACAGTGACAAGGTCACCACTGACCCGATGAGCACTGTGACATGGCCCCCACCGTGACATGGCCACCACTGACCTGTTGACCACTGTGATATGGCCCCCATAGCGACATGGCCACCACTGATATGCTGCCCACTGTGACATGACCTCACAATGACATGGCCACCACTGACCCGCTGACCACTGTGACATGGCCCCCACAGTGATATGGCCACCACTGACCCACTGACCACTGTGACATGGCCCCCACAGTGACATGGCCACCACAGACCTGCTGCCCACTGTGACGTGGCCCCCATAGTGACGTGGCCACCACTGACCTGCTGCCCACTGTGACATGGCCCCCACAGTGACATGGCCAGCACAGACCTGCTGCCCACTGTGACATGGCCCCCACAGTGACATGGCCACCACTGACCTGTTGACCACTGTGACATGGCCCCAAACAGTGACATGGCCACCACTGACCTGCTGCCCACTGTGACTGGCCACCACAGCGACATGGCCACCAGTGGACTGTTGCTCATTGTGACATGGCCACAACTGGTCTGCTGCCCACTGTGACATGACCTCACAGTGACATGGCCACCACTGACCCGCTGACCACTGTGACATGGCCCCCACAGTGACAAGGCCACCACTGACGCGCTGAACGCTGTGACATGGCTCCAACAGCGACATGGCCACCACTGACTTGCTGCCCACTGTGACATGACCCCCATAGTGACATGGCCACCAGTGACCTGCTGCCCACTCTGACATAGCCATCACAGTGACATGGCAACCAGTGGCCTGTTGCTCACTGTGACATGGCCACCACTGACCTGCTGCACACTGTGACTGGCCACCACAGTGACATGGCAACCAGTGGACTGTTGCTCATTGTGACATGGCCACAACTGATCTGCTGCCTACTGTGACATGACCTCACAGTGAAATGGTCACCACTGAACCGCTGACCACTGTGACATGGCCCCCACAGTGTCATGGCAACCAGTGGCCTGTTGCTCACTGTGACATGGCCACCACAGTGACATGGCCACCACTGACCTGCTGCCCACTGTGACGTGGCCCCCATAGTGACATGGCCACCACTGACCTGCTGCCCACTGTGACATATCCCCCATAGTGACATGGCCACAACTGACCTGCTGCCCGAAGTGACATAACACCCACAGTGACATGGCAACCAGTGGACTGTTGCTCACTGTGACATGGCCACCACTGACCTGCTGCACACTGTGACATGACCTCACAGTGACATGGCCACCACTGATATGCTGCCCACTGTGACATGGCCCCCATAGTGACATGGCCACAACTGACCTGCTGCCCAGTGTGACATGGCCCGTACAGTAACATGATCACTACTGACATGCTGCCCACTGTCACATTGCCCCACAGTGACGTGGCCACAACTGATCTGCTGCCCACTGTGACATGGCCCCCACAGTGACATGGCCACCACTGACCTGCTGCCCACTGTGACATGGCCCCCATAGTGACGTGGCCACCACTGACCTGCTGCCCACTGTGACATGGCCCCCACAGTGACATGGCCAGCACTGACTTGCTGCCCACTGTGACATGGCCCCCACAGTGACATGGCCACCACTGACACGCTGACCACTGTGACATGGCCCCCACAGTGACATGGCCACCACTGACCTGCTGCACACTGTGACGTGGCCCCCGTAGAGACATGGCCACAACTGACCTGCTGCCCACTGTGACATATCCCCCAAAGTGACATGGCCACCAGTGGCCTGTTGCTCACTGTGACATGGCCACCACTGACCTGCTGCACACTGTGACATGACCTCACAGTGACATGGCCACCACTGACCTGCTCCTCACTGTGACATGTCCCATACAGTAACATGATCACTACTGACATGCTGCCCACTGCCACATGGCCCCACAGTGACGTGGCCACCACTGACCTGCTGCCCACTGTGACTGGCCACCACAGTGACATGGCCACCAGTGGACTGTTGCTCATTGTGACATGGCCACAACTGATCTGCTGCCCGCTGTGACATGACCTCACAGTGACATGGCCACCACTGACCCGCTGACCACTGTGACATGGCCCCCACTGTGACAAGGCCACCACTGACCCGCTGACCACTGTGACATGGCCCCCACAGTGACATGGCCACCACTGACCTGCTGCCCACTGTGACATAGCCCCCATAGTGACATGGCCACCACTGACCTGCTGCCCACTGTGACATAGCCCCCATAGTGACATGGCCACCACTGACCTGCTGCCCACTGTGACATGGCCCCCGGAGTGACATGGCCACCACTGACCCACTGCCCACTGTGACATAGCCCCCATAGTGACATGGCTACCACTGACATGCTGCCCACTGTGACATGGCCCCCATAGTGACATGGCCACAACTGACCAGCTGCTTACTGACATGACCTCACAGTGAAATGTCCACCACTGACCTGCTCCCCACTGTGACGTGGCCCCCATAGTGACATGGCCACCACTGACCTGCTGCCCACTGTGACATATTCCCCATAGTGACATGGCCACCACTGACCCGCTGCCCACTGTGACATGGCCCCCACAGTGACATGGCCACCACTGACCTGCTGCCCTCTGTGATATAGCCCCCATAGTGACATGGCCACAACTGACCTGCTGCCCACTGTGACATAGCCCCCACAGTGACATGGCAACCAGTGGCCTGTTGCTCACTGTGACATGGCCACCACTGACGTGCTCCACACTGTGACATGACCTCACAGTGACATGGCCACCACTGACCTGCTCCCCACTGTGACATGTCCCATACAGTAACATGATCACTACTGACATGCTGCCCACTGTCACATGGCCCCACAGTGACGTGGCCACCACTGACCTGCTGCCCACTGTGACTGGCCACCACAGTGACATGGCCACCAGTGGACTGTTGCTCATTGTGACATGGCCACAACTGATCTGCTGCCCGCTGTGACATGACCTCACAGTGACATGGCCACCACTGACCCGCTGACCACTGTGACATGGCCCCCACTGTGACAAGGCCACCACTGACCCGCTGACCACTGTGACATGGCCCCCACAGTGACATGGCCACCACTGACCTGCTGCCCACTGTGACATATCCCCCATAGTGACATGGCCACCACTGACCTGCTGCCCACTGTGACATAGCCCCCATAGTGACATGGCCACCACTGACCTGCTGCCCACTGTGACATGGCCCCCAGAGTGACATGGCCACCACTGACCCACTGACCACTGTGACATAGCCCCCATAGTGAAATGGCCACCACTGACCTGCTCCCCACTGTGACGTGGCCCCCATAGTGACATGGCCACCACTGACCTGCTGCCCACTGTGACATATTCCCCATAGTGACATGGCCACCACTGAGCCGCTGCCCACTGTGACATGGCCCCCACAGTGACATGGCCACCACTGACATGCTGCCCTCTGTGACATAGCCCCCATAGTGACATGGCCACAACTGACCTGCTGCCCACTGTGACATAGCGCCCACAGTGACATGGCAACCAGTGGCCTGTTGCTCACTGTGACATGGCCACCACTGACGTGCTCCACACTGTGACATGACCTCACAGTGACATGGCCACCACTGACCTGCTCCCCACTGCGAAGTGGCCCCCATAGTGACGTGGCCACCACTGACCTGCTGCCTTCTGTGTCATGGCCCCCACAGTGACATGGCCACAACTGACCTGCTGCCCACTCTGACATAGCCCCCACAGTGACATGGCAACCAGTGGCCTGTTTCTCACTGTGACATGGCCACCACAGTGACATGGCCACCACTGACCTGCTGCCCACTGTGACGTGGCCCCCATAGTGACATGGCCACCACTGACCTGCTGCCCACTGTGACATATCCCCCATAGTGACATGGCCACAACTGACCTGCTGCCCGAAGTGACATAACACCCACAGTGACATGGCAACCAGTGGACTGTTGCTCACTGTGACATGGCCACCACTGACCTGCTGCACACTGTGACATGACCTCACAGTGACATGGCCACCACTGATATGCTGCCCACTGTGACATGGCCCCCATAGTGACATGGCCACAACTGACCTGCTGCCCAGTGTGACATGGCCCGTACAGTAACATGATCACTACTGACATGCTGCCCACTGTCACATTGCCCCACAGTGACGTGGCCACAACTGATCTGCTGCCCACTGTGACATGGCCCCCACAGTGACATGGCCACCACTGACCTGCTGCCCACTGTGACATGGCCCCCATAGTGACGTGGCCACCACTGACCTGCTGCCCACTGTGACATGGCCCCCACAGTGACATGGCCAGCACTGACTTGCTGCCCACTGTGACATGGCCCCCACAGTGACATGGCCACCACTGACACGCTGACCACTGTGACATGGCCCCCACAGTGACATGGCCACCACTGACCTGCTGCACACTGTGACGTGGCCCCCGTAGAGACATGGCCACAACTGACCTGCTGCCCACTGTGACATATCCCCCAAAGTGACATGGCCACCAGTGGCCTGTTGCTCACTGTGACATGGCCACCACTGACCTGCTGCACACTGTGACATGACCTCACAGTGACATGGCCACCACTGACCTGCTCCTCACTGTGACATGTCCCATACAGTAACATGATCACTACTGACATGCTGCCCACTGCCACATGGCCCCACAGTGACGTGGCCACCACTGACCTGCTGCCCACTGTGACTGGCCACCACAGTGACATGGCCACCAGTGGACTGTTGCTCATTGTGACATGGCCACAACTGATCTGCTGCCCGCTGTGACATGACCTCACAGTGACATGGCCACCACTGACCCGCTGACCACTGTGACATGGCCCCCACTGTGACAAGGCCACCACTGACCCGCTGACCACTGTGACATGGCCCCCACAGTGACATGGCCACCACTGACCTGCTGCCCACTGTGACATAGCCCCCATAGTGACATGGCCACCACTGACCTGCTGCCCACTGTGACATAGCCCCCATAGTGACATGGCCACCACTGACCTGCTGCCCACTGTGACATGGCCCCCGGAGTGACATGGCCACCACTGACCCACTGCCCACTGTGACATAGCCCCCATAGTGACATGGCTACCACTGACATGCTGCCCACTGTGACATGGCCCCCATAGTGACATGGCCACAACTGACCAGCTGCTTACTGACATGACCTCACAGTGAAATGTCCACCACTGACCTGCTCCCCACTGTGACGTGGCCCCCATAGTGACATGGCCACCACTGACCTGCTGCCCACTGTGACATATTCCCCATAGTGACATGGCCACCACTGACCCGCTGCCCACTGTGACATGGCCCCCACAGTGACATGGCCACCACTGACCTGCTGCCCTCTGTGATATAGCCCCCATAGTGACATGGCCACAACTGACCTGCTGCCCACTGTGACATAGCCCCCACAGTGACATGGCAACCAGTGGCCTGTTGCTCACTGTGACATGGCCACCACTGACGTGCTCCACACTGTGACATGACCTCACAGTGACATGGCCACCACTGACCTGCTCCCCACTGTGACATGTCCCATACAGTAACATGATCACTACTGACATGCTGCCCACTGTCACATGGCCCCACAGTGACGTGGCCACCACTGACCTGCTGCCCACTGTGACTGGCCACCACAGTGACATGGCCACCAGTGGACTGTTGCTCATTGTGACATGGCCACAACTGATCTGCTGCCCGCTGTGACATGACCTCACAGTGACATGGCCACCACTGACCCGCTGACCACTGTGACATGGCCCCCACTGTGACAAGGCCACCACTGACCCGCTGACCACTGTGACATGGCCCCCACAGTGACATGGCCACCACTGACCTGCTGCCCACTGTGACATATCCCCCATAGTGACATGGCCACCACTGACCTGCTGCCCACTGTGACATAGCCCCCATAGTGACATGGCCACCACTGACCTGCTGCCCACTGTGACATGGCCCCCAGAGTGACATGGCCACCACTGACCCACTGACCACTGTGACATAGCCCCCATAGTGAAATGGCCACCACTGACCTGCTCCCCACTGTGACGTGGCCCCCATAGTGACATGGCCACCACTGACCTGCTGCCCACTGTGACATATTCCCCATAGTGACATGGCCACCACTGAGCCGCTGCCCACTGTGACATGGCCCCCACAGTGACATGGCCACCACTGACATGCTGCCCTCTGTGACATAGCCCCCATAGTGACATGGCCACAACTGACCTGCTGCCCACTGTGACATAGCGCCCACAGTGACATGGCAACCAGTGGCCTGTTGCTCACTGTGACATGGCCACCACTGACGTGCTCCACACTGTGACATGACCTCACAGTGACATGGCCACCACTGACCTGCTCCCCACTGCGAAGTGGCCCCCATAGTGACGTGGCCACCACTGACCTGCTGCCTTCTGTGTCATGGCCCCCACAGTGACATGGCCACAACTGACCTGCTGCCCACTCTGACATAGCCCCCACAGTGACATGGCAACCAGTGGCCTGTTTCTCACTGTGACATGGCCACCACGGACCTGCTGCACACTGTGACATGACCTCACAGTGACATGTCCACCACTGACCACTGTGACATGGCCCATACAATAACATGATCACTACAGACATGCTGCCCACTGTCACATGGCCCCACAGTGACGTGGCCACCACTGACCTGCTGCCCACTGTGACTGGCCACCACAGTGACATGGCCACCAGTGGACTGTTGCTCATTGTGACATGGCCACAACTGATCTGCTACCCACTGTGACATGACCTCACAGTGACATGGCCACCACTGACCCGCTGACCACTGTGAGATGGCCCCCACAGTGACATGGCCACCACTGACCACTGTGACATGGCCCCCACAGTGACATGGCCACCACTGACCTGCTGCCCACTGTGACGTGGCCCCCATAGTGACGTGGACACCACTGACCTGCAGCCCACTGTGACATGACCCCACAGTGACATGGACAGCACTGACCTGCTGCCCACTGTGACATGGCCCCCACAGTGACATGGCCACCACTGACCCACTGACCACTGTGACATGGGCCCCACAGTGACATGGTCACCACTGACCTGCTGGCCACTGTGACATGGCCCCCATAGTGACATAGCCACAACTGACCTGCTGCCCACTGTGACATAGCCCCCACAGTGACATGGCAACCAGTGGCCTGTTGCTCACTGTGACGTGGCCACCACTGACCTGCTCCCCACTGTGACATGTCCCATACAGTAACATGATCACTACTGACATGCTGCCTACTGTCACATGGCTCCACAGTGACGTGGCCACCACTGACCTGCTGCCCACTGTGACTGGCCACCACAGTGACATGGCCACCAGTGGACTGTTGCTCATTGTAACATGGCCACAACTGATCTGCTGCCCACTGTGACATAACCTCAGGGTGACATGCCCACCACTGACCCGCTGACCACTGTGACATGGCCCCCACAGTGACAAGGTCACCACTGACCCGATGAGCACTGTGACATGGCCCCCACCGTGACATGGCCACCACTGACCTGTTGACCACTGTGATATGGCCCCCATAGCGACATGGCCACCACTGATATGCTGCCCACTGTGACATGACCTCACAATGACATGGCCACCACTGACCCGCTGACCACTGTGACATGGCCCCCACAGTGATATGGCCACCACTGACCCACTGACCACTGTGACATGGCCCCCACAGTGACATGGCCACCACAGACCTGCTGCCCACTGTGACGTGGCCCCCATAGTGACGTGGCCACCACTGACCTGCTGCCCACTGTGACATGGCCCCCACAGTGACATGGCCAGCACAGACCTGCTGCCCACTGTGACATGGCCCCCACAGTGACATGGCCACCACTGACCTGTTGACCACTGTGACATGGCCCCAAACAGTGACATGGCCACCACTGACCTGCTGCCCACTGTGACTGGCCACCACAGCGACATGGCCACCAGTGGACTGTTGCTCATTGTGACATGGCCACAACTGGTCTGCTGCCCACTGTGACATGACCTCACAGTGACATGGCCACCACTGACCCGCTGACCACTGTGACATGGCCCCCACAGTGACAAGGCCACCACTGACCTGCTGCCCAATGTGACATGGCCCCCATAGTGACATGGCCACCACTGACCTCCTTCCCACTGTGACATAGCCCCCATAGTGACATGGCCACCACTGACATGCTGCCCACTGTGACATGGCCCCCACAGTGACATGGCCACCACTGACCCGCTGACCACTGTGACATAGCCCCCATAGTGACATGGCCACCACTGACCTGCTGCCCACTGTGACATAGCCCCCACAGTGACATGGCAACCACTGGCCTTTTGCTCACTGTGACATGGCCACCACTGACCTGCTGCACACTGTGACATGACCTCACAGTGAAATGGCCACCACTGACCTGCTCCCCACTGTGACATGGCCCCCATAGTGACGTGGCCACCACTAACCTGCTGCCTTCTGTGACATGGCACCCACAGTGACATGTCCAGCACTTACCTGCTGCCCACTGTGACATGACCCCCACAGTGACATGGCCACCACTGACCTGCTGCCCACTGTGACATGTCCCATACAGTAAATTGACCACTACTGTCATGCTGCCCACTGTCACATGGCCCCACAGTGACGTGGCCACCACTGACCTACTGCCCACTGGGACTGGCCAACACAGTGACATGGCCACCAGTGGACTGTTGCTCATTGTGGCATGGCCACAACTGATCTGCTGCCCACTGTGACATGACCTCACAGTGACATGGCCACCACTGACCTGCTGCCCCCTGTGACGTGGCCCCCATAGTGACGTGGCCACCACTGACCTGCTGCCCTCTGTGATATATCCCCCACAGTGACATGGCCACCAAGACCTGCTGCCCACTGTGACATAGCCCCCACTGTGACATGGCAACCAGTGGCCTGTTGCTCACTGTGACATGGCCACCACTGATCGGCTGCACACTGTGACATGACCTCACAGTGACATGGCCACCACTGACCTTCTCCCCACTGTGACATGTCCCAGACAGTAACATGATCACTAATGACATGCTGCCCAATGTCACATGGTCCCACAGTGACGTGGCCACCACTGACCTGATGCCCACTGTGACTGGCCACCACAGTGACATGGCCACCAGTGGAATGTTGCTCATTTTGACATGGCCACAACTGATCTGCTGCCCACTGTGACATGACCTCACAGTGACATGGCCACCACTGACCCGCTGACCACTGTGACATGGCCCCCACAGTGACAAGGCCACCACTGACGCGCTGAACACTGTGACATGGCTCCAACAGTGACATGGCCACCACTGACTTGCTGCCCACTGTGACATGGCCCCCATAGTGACATGGCCACCACTGACCTGCTGCCCACTCTGACATAGCCATCACAGTGACATGGCAACCAGTGGCCTGTTTCTCACTGTGACATGGCCACCACTGACCTGCTGCACACTGTGACTGGCCACCACAGTGACATGGCAACCAGTGGACTGTTGCTCATTGTGACATGGCCACAACTGATCTGCTGCCTACTGTGACATGACCTCACAGTGAAATGGTCACCACTGACCCGCTGACAACTGTGACATGGCCCCCACAGTGTCATGGCAACCAGTGGCCTGTTGCTCACTGTGACATGGCCACCACAGTGACATGGCCACCACTGACCTGCTGCCCACTGTGACGTGACCCCACAGTGACATGGCCACCACTGACCTGCTGCCCACTGTGACATAGCCCCCATAGTGACATGGCCACAACTGACCTGCTGCCCGCTGTGACATAACACCCACAGTGACATGGCAACCAGTGGACTGTTGCTCACTGTGACATGGCCACCACTGACCTGCTGCACACTGTGACATGACCTCACAGTGACATGGCCACCACTGATATGCTGCCCACTGTGACATGGCCCCCATAGTGACATGGCCACAACTGACCTGCTGCCCAGTGTGACATGGCCCATACAGTAACATGATCACTACTGACATGCTGCCCACTGTCACATGGCCCCACAGTGACGTGGCCACAACTGATCTGCTGCCCACTGTGACATGACCTCACAGTGACATGGCCACCACTGACCTGCTGACCACTGTGACATGGCCCCCACAGTGACATGGCCACCACTGACCTGCTGCCCACTGTGACATGGCCCCCATAGTGACGTGGCCACCACTGACCTGCTGCCCACTGTGACATGGCCCCCACAGTGACATGGCCAGCACTGACCTGCTGCCCACTGTGACATGGCCCCCACAGTGACATGGCCACCACTGACCTGCTGCACACTGTGACATGGCCCCCATAGTGACATGGCCACAACTGACCTGCTGCCCACTGTGACATATCCCCCAAAGTGACATGGCAACCAGTGGCCTGTTGCTCACTGTGACATGGCCACCACTGACCTGCTGCACACTGTGACAATACCTCACAGTGACATGGCCTTCACTGACCTGCTCCTCACTGTGACATGTCCCATACAGTAACATGATCACTACTGACATACTGCCCACTGTCACATGGCCCCACAGTGACGTGGCCACCACTGACCTGCTGCCCACTGTGACTGGCCACCACAGTGACATGGCCACCAGTGGACTGTTGCTCATTGTGACATGGCCACAACTGATCTGCTGCCCACTGTGACATGACCTCACAGTGACATGGCCACCACTGACCCGCTGACTACTGTGACATAGCCCCCACAGTGACAAGGCCACCACTGACCTGCTGACCACTGTGACATAGCTCCCACAGTGTTATGGCACCAGTGGCCTGTTGCTCACTGTGACATGACCACCACTGACCTGCTGCACACTGTGACATGACCTCACAGTGACATAGCCACTACTGACCTGCTGCCCACTGTGACATGTCCCATACAGTAACTTGACCACTACTGTCATGCTGCCCACTGTCACATGGCCCCACAGTGACGTGGACACCACTGACCTGCTGCCCACTGTGACTGGCCACCACAGTGACATGGCCACCAGTGGACTGTTGCTCATTGTGACATGGCCACAACTGATCTGCTGCCCGCTGTGACATGACCTCACAGTGACATGGCCACCACTGACCCGCTGACCACTGTGACATGGCCCCCACTGTGACAAGGCCACCACTGACCCGCTGACCACTGTGACATGGCCCCCACAGTGACATGGCCACCACTGACCTGCTGCCCACTGTGACATAGCCCCCATAGTGACATGGCCACCACTGACCTGCTGCCCACTATGACATAGCCCCATAGTGACATGGCCACCACTGACCCGCTGACCACTGTGAAATGGCCCCCACAGTGACATGGCCACCACTGACCCACTGACCACTGTGACATAGCCCCCATAGTGACATGGCTACCACTGACATGCTGCCCACTGTGACATGGCCCCCATAGTGACATGGCCACAACTGACCAGCTGCACACTGTGACATGACCTCACAGTGAAATGGCCACCACTGACCTGCTCCCCACTGTGACGTGGCCACCATAGTGACATGGCCACCACTGACCTGCTGCCCACTGTGACATATTCCCCATAGTGACATGGCCACCACTGACCCGCTGCCCACTGTGACATGGGCCCCACAGTGACATGGCCACCACTGACCTGCTGCCCTCTGTGACATAGCCCCCATAGTGACATGGCCACAACTGACCTGCTGCCCACTGTGACATAGTCCCCACAGTGACATGGCAACCAGTGGCCTGTTGCTCACTGTGACATGGCCACCACTGACCTGCTGCACACTGTGACATGACCTCACATTGACATGGCCACCACTGACCTGCTGCCCACTGTGACATGGCCCCCATAGTGACATGGCCAGAACTGACCTGCTGCACACTGTGACATGACCTCACAGTGCAATGGCCACCACTGACCTGCTCCCCACTGTGACGTGGCCCCCATATTGACGTGGCCACCACTGACCTGCTGCCCACTGTGACATGGCCCCCACAGTGACATGGCCACCACTGACCCGCTGACCACTGTGACATGGCCCCCACAGTGACATGGCCACCACTGACTTGCTGCCCACTGTGACATGGCCCCCATACAGTAACATGATCACTACTGACATGGTGCCCACTGTCACATGGCCCCACAGTGACGTGGCCACCACTGACCTGCTGCCCACTGTGACTGGCCACCACAGTGACATGGCCACCAGTGGACTGTTGCTCATTGTGACATGGCCACAACTGATCTGCTGCCCGCTGTGACATGACCTCACAGTGACATGGCCACCACTGACCCGCTGACCACTGTGACATGGCCCCCACATTGACATGGCCACCACTGACCCGCTGACCACTGTGACATGGCCCCCACAGTGACATGGCCACCTCTGACCTGCTGCCCACTGTGACTGGCCACCACAGTGTCATGGCCACCAGTGGACTGTTGCTCATTGTGACATGGCCACAACTGATCTGCTGCCCAATGTGACATGACCTCACAGTGACATGGCCACCACTGACCCGCTGACCACTGTGACATGGCCCCCACAGTGACAAGGCCAGCACTGACCTGCTGCCCACTGTGACATGGCCCCCATAGTGACATGGCAACCACTGACCTGCTGCCCACTGTGACATGGCCCCCACAGTGACATGGCCACCACTGACCCGCTGACCACTGTGACATAGCCCCCATAGTGACATGGGCACCACTGACCTGCTGCCCACTGTGACATAGCCCCCATAGTGACATGGCCACCACTGACCTGCTGCCCACTGTGACATGGCCCCCACAGTGACATGGCCACCACTAACCCGCTGACCACTGTGACATAGCCCCCATAGTGACATGGGCACCACTGACCTGGTGCCCACTGTGACATAGCCCCCATAGTGACATGGCCACAACTGACATGCTGCCCACTGTGACATAGCCCCCACAGTGACATGGCAACCAGTGGCCTTTTGCTCACTGTGACATGTCCACCACTGACCTGCTGCACACTGTGACATGAACTCACACTGAAATGGCCATCACTGACCTCCTCCCCACTGTGACGTGGCCCCCATAGTGACGTGGCCACCACTGACCTGCTGCCCTCTGTGACATGACCCCCACAGTGACATGGCCACCACTGACCTGCTGCCCACTGTGACATGTCCCCCACAGTGACATGGCCACCACTGACCCACTGACCACTGTAACATGGCCCCCACAGTGACATGGCAACCTGTGGCCTGTTGCTCACTGTGACATGGCCACCACTGACCTGCTGCACACTGTGACATGACCTCACAGTGACGTGGCCACCACTGACCTGCTGCCCACTGTGACTGGCCACCACAGTGACATGGCCACCAGTGGACTGTTGCTCATTGTGACATGGCCACAACTGATCTGCTGCCCGCTGTGACATGACCTCACAGTGACATGGCCACCACTGACCCGCTGACCACTGTGACATGGCCCCCACAGTGACATGGCCACCACAGACCTGCTGCCCACTGTGACGTGGCCCCCATAGTGACGTGGCCATCACTGACCTGCTGCCCACTGTGACATGGCCCCCACAGTGACATGTCCAGCACTGACCTGCTGCCCACTGTGACATGGCCCCCACAGTGACATGGCCACCACTGACCCGCTGACCACTGTGACATGGCCCCCACAGTGACATGGCCACCACTGACATGCTGCCCACTGTGACTGTCCACCACAGTGACATGGCCACCAGTGGCCTGTTGCTCACTGTGACATGGCCACCACTGACCTGCTGCCCACTGTGACATGACCTCACAGTGACATGGCCACCACTGACCTTCTCCCCACTGTGACATGTCCCAGACAGTAACATGATCACTACTGACATGCTGCCCACTGTCACATGGCCCCCACAGTGACGTGGCCACCACTGACCTGCTGCACACTGTGCCATATCCCCCATAGTGACATGGCCACAACTGACCTGCTGCCCACTGTGACATAACCCCCACAGTGACATGGCAACCAGTGGCCTGTTGCTCACTGTGACATGGCCACCACTGACCTGCTGCACAGTGTGACATGACCTCACAGTGACATGGCCACCACTGACATGCTGCCCAGTGTGACATAGCCCCCACAGTGACATGGCAACCAGTGGCCTGTTTGTCACTGTGACATGGCCACCACGGACCTGCTGCACACTGTGACATGACCTCACAGTGACTTGGCCACCACTGACCTGCTCCCCACTGTTACATGGCCCATACAGTAACATGATCACTACTGACATGCTGCCCACTGTCACATGGCCCCACAGTGACATGGCCAGCACTGACCTGCTGCCCACTGTGACATGGACCCCACAGTGACATGGCCACCACTGACCTGCTGCCCACTGTGACATGGCCCCCATAGTGACATGGCCACAACTGACCTGCTGCCCACTGTGACATATCCCCCAAAGTGACATGGCAACCAGTGGCCTGTTGCTCACTGTGACATGGCCACCACTGACCTGCTGCACACTGTGACATGTCCCATACAGTAACTTGACCACTACTGACATGCTGCCCACTGTCACATGGCCCCACAGTGACGTGGCCACCACTGACCTGCTGCCCACTGTGACTGGCCACCACAGTGACATGGCCACCAGTGGAGTGTTGCACATTGTGACATGGCCACAACTGATCTGCTGCCCACTGTGACATGACCTCACAGTGACATGGCCACCACTGACACGCTGGCCACTGTGACATGGCCCCCACAGTGACAAGGCCACCACTGAACCGCTGACCACTGTGACATGGCCCGCACAGTGTTATGGCACCAGTGGCCTGTTGCTCACTGTGACATGGCCACCACTGACGTGCTGCACACTGTGACATGACCTTACAGTGACATAGCCACTATTGACCTGCTGCCCACTGTGACATGTCCCATACAGTAACTTGACCACTACTGTCATGCTGCCCACTGTCACATGGCCCCACATTGACGTGGCCACCACTGACCTGCTGCCCACTGTGACATAGCCCCCATAGTGACATGGCCACCACTGACCTGCTGCCCACTGTGACATAGCCCCCATAGTGACATGGCCACCACTGACCTGCTGCCCACTGTGACATGGCCCCCACAGTGACATGGCCACCACTGACCCACTGACCACTGTGACATAGCCCCCATAGTGACATGGCCACCACTGACATGCTGCCCACTGTGCATAGACCCCATAGTGACATGGCCACCACTGACCTGCAGCCCACTGTGACATGACCCCACAGTGACATGGACAGCACTGACCTGCTGCCCACTGTGACATGGCCCCCACAGTGACATGGCCACCACTGACTCACTGACCACTGTGACATGGGCCCCACAGTGACATGGTCACCACTGACCTGCTGGCCACTGTGACATGGCCCCCATAGTGACATAGCCACAACTGACCTGCTGCCCACTGTGACATAGCCCCCACAGTGACATGGCAACCAGTGGCCTGTTGCTCACTGTGACATGGCCACCACTGACCTGCTCCCCACTGTGACATGTCCCATACAGTAACATGATCACTACTGACATGCTGCCTACTGTCACATGGCCCCACAGTGACGTGGCCACCACTGACCTGCTGCCCACTGTGACTGGCCACCACAGTGACATGGCCACCAGTGGACTGTTGCTCATTGTAACATGGCCACAACTGATCTGCTGCCCACTGTGACATAACCTCAGGGTGACATGCCCACCACTGACCCGCTGACCACTGTGACATGGCCCCCACAGTGACAAGGTCACCACTGACCCGATGAGCACTGTGACATGGCCCCCACCGTGACATGGCCACCACTGACCTGTTGACCACTGTGATATGGCCCCCATAGTGACATGGCCACCACTGATATGCTGCCCACTGTGACATGACCTCACAATGACATGGCCACCACTGACCCGCTGACCACTGTGACATGGCCCCCACAGTGATATGGCCACCACTGACCCACTGACCACTGTGACATGGCCCCCACAGTGACATGGCCACCACAGACCTGCTGCCCACTGTGACGTGGCCCCCATAGTGACGTGGCCACCACTGACCTGCTGCCCACTGTGACATGGCCCCAAACAGTGACATGGCCACCACTGACCTGCTGCCCACTGTGACTGGCCACCACAGCGACATGGCCACCAGTGGACTGTTGCTCATTGTGACATGGCCACAACTGGTCTGCTGCCCACTGTGACATGACCTCACAGTGACATGGCCACCACTGACCCGCTGACCACTGTGACATGGCCCCCACAGTGACAAGGCCACCACTGACCTGCTGCCCAATGTGACATGGCCCCCATAGTGACATGGCCACCACTGACCTCCTTCCCACTGTGACATAGCCCCCATAGTGACATGGCCACCACTGACATGCTGCCCACTGTGACATGGCCCCCACAGTGACATGGCCACCACTGACCCGCTGACCACTGTGACATAGCCCCCATAGTGACATGGCCACCACTGACCTGCTGCCCACTGTGACATAGCCCCCACAGTGACATGGCAACCAGTGGCCTTTTGCTCACTGTGACATGGCCACCACTGACCTGCTGCACACTGTGACATGACCTCACAGTGAAATGGCCACCACTGACCTGCTCCCCACTGTGACGTAGCCCCCATAGTGACGTGGCCACCACTAACCTGCTGCCTTCTGTGACATGACCCCCACAGTGACATGGCCACCACTGACCTGCTGCCCACTGTGACATGTCCCATACAGTAAATTGACCACTACTGTCATGCTGCCCACTGTCACATGGCCCCACAGTGACGTGGCCACCACTGACCTACTGCCCACTGGGACTGGCCAACAAAGTGACATGGCCACCAGTGGACTGTTGCTCATTGTGGCATGGCCACAACTGATCTGCTGCCCACTGTGACATGACCTCACAGTGACATGGCCACCACTGACCTGCTCCCCACTGTGACGTGGCCCCCATAGTGACATGGCCACCACTGACCTGCTGCCCACTGTGACATATTCCCCATAGTGACATGGCCACCACTGACCCGCTGCCCACTGTGACATGGCCCCCACAGTGACATGGCCACCACTGACCTGCTGCCCTCTGTGACATAGCCCCCATAGTGACATGGCCACAACTGACCTGCTGCCCACTGTGACATAGTCCCCACAGTGACATGGCAACCAGTGGCCTGTTGCGCACTGTGACATGGCCACCACTGACCTGCTGCACACTGTGACATGACCTCACATTGACATGGCCACCACTGACCTGCTGCCCACTGTGACATGGCCCCCATAGTGACATGGCCAGAACTGACCTGCTGCACACTGTGACATGACCTCACAGTGCAATGGCCACCACTGACCTGCTCCCCACTGTGACGTGGCCCCCATATTGACGTGGCCACCACTGACCTGCTGCCCACTGTGACATGGCCCCCACAGTGACATGGCCACCACTGACCCGCTGACCACTGTGACATGGCCCCCACAGTGACATGGCCACCACTGACTTGCTGCCCACTGTGACATGGCCCCCATACAGTAACATGATCACTACTGACATGGTGCCCACTGTCACATGGCCCCACATTGACGTGGCCACCACTGACCTGCTGCCCACTGTGACTGGCCACCACAGTGACATGGCCACCAGTGGAGTGTTGCTCATTGTGACATGGCCACAACTGATCTGCTGCCCGCTGTGACATGACCTCACAGTGACATGGCCACCACTGACCCGCTGACCACTGTGACATGGCCCCCCTCATTGACATGGCCACCACTGACCCGCTGACCACTGTGACATGGCCCCCACAGTGACATGGCCACCTCTGACCTGCTGCCCACTGTGACTGGCCACCACAGTGTCATGGCCACCAGTGGACGGTTGCTCATTGTGACATGGCCACAACTGATCTGCTGCCCAATGTGACATGACCTCACAGTGACATGGCCACCACTGACCCGCTGACCACTGTGACATGGCCCCCACAGTGACAAGGCCAGCACTGACCTGCTGCCCACTGTGACATGGCCCCCATAGTGACATGGCAACCACTGACCTGCTGCCCACTGTGACATGGCCCCCACAGTGACATGGCCACCACTGACCCGCTGACCACTGTGACATAGCCCCCATAGTGACATGGGCACCACTGACCTGCTGCCCACTGTGACATAGCCCCCATAGTGACATGGCCACCACTGACCCTCTGCCCACTGTGACATGGCCCCCACAGTGACATGGCCACCACTAACCCGCTGACCACTGTGACATAGCCCCCATAGTGACATGGGCACCACTGACCTGGTGCCCACTGTGACATAGCCCCCATAGTGACATGGCCACAACTGACATGCTGCCCACTGTGACATAGCCCCCACAGTGACATGGCAACCAGTGGCCTTTTGCTCACTGTGACATGGCCACCACTGACCTGCTGCACACTGTGACATGAACTCACACTGAAATGGCCATCACTGACCTCCTCCCCACTGTGACGTGGCCCCCATAGTGACGTGGCCACCACTGACTTGCTGCCCTCTGTGACATGACCCCCACAGTGACATGGCCACCACTGACCTGCTGCCCACTGTGACATGTCCCCCACAGTGACATGGCCACCACTGACCCACTGACCACTGTAACATGGCCCCCACAGTGACATGGCAACCTGTGGCCTGTTGCTCACTGTGACATGGCCACCACTGACCTGCTGCACACTGTGACATGACCTCACAGTGACGTGGCCACCACTGACCTGCTGCCCACTGTGACTGGCCACCACAGTGACATGGCCACCAGTGGACTGTTGCTCATTGTGACATGGCCACAACTGATCTGCTGCCCGCTGTGACATGACCTCACAGTGACATGGCCACCACTGACCCGCTGACCACTGTGACATGGCCCCCACAGTGACATGGCCACCACAGACCTGCTGCCCACTGTGACGTGGCCCCCATAGTGACGTGGCCATCACTGACCTGCTGCCCACTGTGACATGGCCCCCACAGTGACATGTCCAGCACTGACCTGCTGCCCACTGTGACATGGCCCCCACAGTGACATGGCCACCACTGACCCGCTGACCACTGTGACATGGCCCCCACAGTGACATGGCCACCACTCACATGCTGCCCACTGTGACTGTCCACCACAGTGACATGGCCACCAGTGGCCTGTTGCTCACTGTGACATGGCCACCACTGACCTGCTGCCCACTGTGACATGACCTCACAGTGACATGGCCACCACTGACCTTCTCCCCACTGTGACATGTCCCACACAGTAACATGATCACTACTGACATGCTGCCCACTGTCACATGGCCCCCACAGTGACGTGGCCACCACTGACCTGCTGCACACTGTGCCATATCCCCCATAGTGACATGGCCACAACTGACCTGCTGCCCACTGTGACATAACCCCCACAGTGACATGGCAACCAGTGGCCTGTTGCTCACTGTGACATGGCCACCACTGACCTGCTGCACACTGTGACATGACCTCACAGTGACATGGCCACCACTGACATGCTGCCCAGTGTGACATAGCCCCCACAGTGACATGGCAACCAGTGGCCTGTTTGTCACTGTGACATGGCCACCACGGACCTGCTGCACACTGTGACATGACCTCACAGTGACTTGGCCACCACTGACCTGCTCCCCACTGTTACATGGCCCATACAGTAACATGATCACTATTGACATGCTGCCCACTGTCACATGGCCCCACAGTGACATGGCCAGCACTGACCTGCTGCCCACTGTGACATGGACCCCACAGTGACATGGCCACCACTGACCTGCTGCCCACTGTGACATGGCCCCCATAGTGACATGGCCACAACTGACCTGCTGCCCACTGTGACATATCCCCCAAAGTGACATGGCAACCAGTGGCCTGTTGCTCACTGTGACATGGCCACCACTGACCTGCTGCACACTGTGACATGTCCCATACAGTAACATTATCACTACTGACATGCTGCCCACTGTCACATGGCCCCACAGTGACGTGGCCACCACTGACCTGCTGCCCACTGTGACTGGCCACCACAGTGACATGGCCACCAGTGGAGTGTTGCACATTGTGACATGGCCACAACTGATCTGCTGCCCACTGTGACATGACCTCACAGTGACATGGCCACCACTGACACGCTGGCCACTGTGACATGGCCCCCACAGTGACAAGGCCACCACTGAACCGCTGACCACTGTGACATGGCCCGCACAGTGTTATGGCACCAGTGGCCTGTTGCTCACTGTGACATGGCCACCACTGACGTGCTGCACACTGTGACATGGCCTTACAGTGACATAGACACTATTGACCTGCTGCCCACTGTGACATGTCCCATACAGTAACTTGACCACTACTGTCATGCTGCCCACTGTCACATGGCCCCACATTGACGTGGCCACCACTGACCTGCTGCCCACTGTGACATAGCCCCCATAGTGACATGGCCACCACTGACCTGCTGCCCACTGTGACATAGCCCCCATAGTGACATGGCCACCACTGACCTGCTGCCCACTGTGACATGGCCCCCACAGTGACATGGCCACCACTGACCCACTGACCACTGTGACATAGCCCCCATAGTGACATGGCCACCACTGACATGCTGCCCACTGTGCATAGACCCCATAGTGACATGGCCACCACTGACCTGCAGCCCACTGTGACATGACCCCACAGTGACATGGACAGCACTGACCTGCTGCCCACTGTGACATGGCCCCCACAGTGACATGGCCACCACTGACCCACTGACCACTGTGACATGGGCCCCACAGTGACATGGTCACCACTGACCTGCTGGCCACTGTGACATGGCCCCCATAGTGACATAGCCACAACTGACCTGCTGCCCACTGTGACATAGCCCCCACAGTGACATGGCAACCAGTGGCCTGTTGCTCACTGTGACATGGCCACCACTGACCTGCTCCCCACTGTGACATGTCCCATACAGTAACATGATCACTACTGACATGCTGCCTACTGTCACATGGCCCCACAGTGACGTGGCCACCACTGACCTGCTGCCCACTGTGACTGGCCACCACAGTGACATGGCCACCAGTGGACTGTTGCTCATTGTAACATGGCCACAACTGATCTGCTGCCCACTGTGACATAACCTCAGGGTGACATGCCCACCACTGACCCGCTGACCACTGTGACATGGCCCCCACAGTGACAAGGTCACCACTGACCCGATGAGCACTGTGACATGGCCCCCACCGTGACATGGCCACCACTGACCTGTTGACCACTGTGATATGGCCCCCATAGTGACATGGCCACCACTGATATGCTGCCCACTGTGACATGACCTCACAATGACATGGCCACCACTGACCCGCTGACCACTGTGACATGGCCCCCACAGTGATATGGCCACCACTGACCCACTGACCACTGTGACATGGCCCCCACAGTGACATGGCCACCACAGACCTGCTGCCCACTGTGACGTGGCCCCCATAGTGACGTGGCCACCACTGACCTGCTGCCCACTGTGACATGGCCCCAAACAGTGACATGGCCACCACTGACCTGCTGCCCACTGTGACTGGCCACCACAGCGACATGGCCACCAGTGGACTGTTGCTCATTGTGACATGGCCACAACTGGTCTGCTGCCCACTGTGACATGACCTCACAGTGACATGGCCACCACTGACCCGCTGACCACTGTGACATGGCCCCCACAGTGACAAGGCCACCACTGACCTGCTGCCCAATGTGACATGGCCCCCACAGTGACATGGCCACCACTCACCTCCTTCCCACTGTGACATAGCCCCCATAGTGACATGGCCACCACTGACATGCTGCCCACTGTGACATGGCCCCCACAGTGACATGGCCACCACTGACCCGCTGACCACTGTGATATAGCCCCCATAGTGACATGGCCACCACTGAACTGCTGCCCACTGTGACATAGCCCCCACAGTGACATGGCAACCACTGGCCTTTTGCTCACTGTGACATGGACACCACTGACCTGCTGCACACTGTGACGTAGCCCCCATAGTGACGTGGCCACCACTAACCTGCTGCCTTCTGTGACATGACCCCCACAGTGACATGGCCACCACTGACCTGCTGCCCACTGTGACATGTCCCATACAGTAAATTGACCACTACTGTCATGCTGCCCACTGTCACATGGCCCCACAGTGACGTGGCCACCACTGACCTACTGCCCACTGGGACTGGCCAACACAGTGACATGGCCACCAGTGGACTGTTGCTCATTGTGGCATGGCCACAACTGAACTGCTGCCCACTGTGACATGACCTCACAGTGACATGGCCACCACTGACCTGCTGCCCCCTGTGACGTGGCCCCCATAGTGACGTGGCCACCACTGACCTGCTGCCCTCTGTGATATATCCCCCACAGTGACATGGCCACCAAGACCTGCTGCCCACTGTGACATAGCCCCCACTGTGACATGGCAACCAGTGGCCTGTTGCTCACTGTGACATGGCCACCACTGATCGGCTGCACACTGTGACATGACCTCACAGTGACATGGCCACCACTGACCTTCTCCCCACTGTGACATGTCCCAGACAGTAACATGATCACTAATGACATGCTGCCCAATGTCACATGGTCCCACAGTGACGTGGCCACCACTGACCTGATGCCCACTGTGACTGGCCACCACAGTGACATGGCCACCAGTGGAATGTTGCTCATTTTGACATGGCCACAACTGATCTGCTGCCCACTGTGACATGACCTCACAGTGACATGGCCACCACTGACACGCTGACCACTGTGACATGGCCTCCACAGTGACAAGGCCACCACTGACGCGCTGAACACTGTGACATGGCTCCAACAGTGACATGGCGACCACTGACTTGCTGCCCACTGTGACATGGCCCCCATAGTGACATGGCCACCAGTGACCTGCTGCCCACTCTGACATAGCCATCACAGTGACATGGCAACCAGTGGCCTGTTGCTCACTGTGACATGGCCACCACTGACCTGCTGCACACTGTGACATGGCCCCCATAGAGACATGGCCACAACTGACCTGCTGCCCAGTGTGACATGGCCCATACAGTAACATGATCACTACTGACATGCTGCCCACTGTCACATGGCCCCACAGTGACGTGGCCACAACTGATCTGCTGCCCACTGTGACATGACCTCACAGTGACATGGCCACCACTGACCTGCTGACCACTGTGACATGGCCCCCACAGTGACATGGCCACCACTGACCTGCTGCCCACTGTGACATGGCCCCCATAGTGACGTGGCCACCACTGACCTGCTGCCCACTGTGACATGGCCCCCACAGTGACATGGCCAGCACTGACCTGCTGCCCACTGTGACA
Organism: Strix aluco; assembly: GCF_031877795.1. NCBI lineage: Eukaryota > Metazoa > Chordata > Aves > Strigiformes > Strigidae > Strix > Strix aluco. The sequence continues at coordinate 553,195 of NW_027436660.1, forward strand.
TGGCCCCCACAGTGACATGGCCACCACTGACACGCTGACCACTGTGACATGGCCCCCACAGTGACATGGCCACCACTGACCTGCTGCACACTGTGACATGGCCCCCATAGTGACATGGCCACAACTGACCTGCTGCCCACTGTGACATATCCCCCAAAGTGACATGGCAACCAGTGGCCTGTTGCTCACTGTGACATGGCCACCACTGACCTGCTGCACACTGTGACATGACCTCACAGTGACATGGCCACCACTGACCTGCTCCCCACTGTGACATGTCCCATACAGTAACATGATCACTACTGACATGCTGCCCACTGTCACATGGCCCCACAGTGACGTGGCCACCACTGACCTGCTGCCCACTGTGACTGGCCACCACAGTGACATGGCCACCAGTGGACTGTTGCTCATTGTGACATGGCCACAACTGATCTGCTGCCCACTGTGACATGACCTCACAGTGACATGGCCACCACTGACCCGCTGACCACTGTGACATAGCCCCCACAGTGACAAGGCCACCACTGACCTGCTGACCACTGTGACATAGCCCCCACAGTGTTATGGCACCAGTGGCCTGTTGCTCACTGTGACATGACCACCACTGACCTGCTGCACACTGTGACATGACCTCACAGTGACATAGCCACTACTGACCTGCTGCCCACTGTGACATGTCCCATACAGTAACTTGACCACTACTGTCATGCTGCCCACTGTCACATGGCCCCACAGTGACGTGGCCACCACTGACCTGCTGCCCACTGTGACTGGCCACCACAGTGACATGGCCACCAGTGGACTGTTGCTCATTGTGACATGGCCACAACTGATCTGCTGCCCGCTGTGACATGACCTCACAGTGACATGGCCACCACTGACCCGCTGACCACTGTGACATGGCCCCCACTGTGACAAGGCCACCACTGACCCACTGACCACTGTGACATGGCCCCCACAGTGACATGGCCACCACTGACCTGCTGCCCACTGTGACATAGCCCCCATAGTGACATGGCCACCACTGACCTGCTGCCCACTGTGACATAGCCCCCATAGTGACATGGCCACCACTGACCTGCTGCCCACTGTGAAATGGCCCCCACAGTGACATGGACAGCACTGACCCACTGACCACTGTGACATAGCCCCCATAGTGACATGGCTACCACTGACATGCTGCCCACTGTGACATGGCCCCCATAGTGACATGGCCACAACTGACCAGCTGCACACTGTGACATGACCTCACAGTGAAATGGCCACCACTGACCTGCTCCCCACTGTGACGTGGCCACCATAGTGACATGGCCACCACTGACCTGCTGCCCACTGTGACATATTCCCCATAGTGACATGGCCACCACTGACCCGCTGCCCACTGTGACATAGCCCCCACAGTGACATGGCAACCAGTGGCCTGTTGCTCACTGTGACATGGCCACCACTGACCTGCTGCACACTGTGACATGACCTCACATTGACATGGCCACCACTGACCTGCTGCCCACTGTGACATGGCCCCCATAGTGACATGACCAGAACTGACCTGCTGCACACTGTGACATGACCTCACACTGAAATGGCCACCACTGACCTGCTCCCCACTGTGACGTGGCCCCCATATTGACGTGGCCACCACTGACCTGCTGCCCACTGTGACATGGCCCCCACAGTGACATGGCCACCACTGACCCGCTGACCACTGTGACATGGCCCCCACAGTGACATGGCCACCACTGACTTGCTGCCCACTGTGACATGGCCCCCATACAGTAACATGATCACTACTGACATGGTGCCCACTGTCACATGGCCCCACAGTGACGTGGCCACCACTGACCTGCTGCCCACTGTGACTGGCCACCACAGTGACATGGCCACCAGTGGAGTGTTGCTCATTGTGACATGGCCACAACTGATCTGCTGCCCACTGTGACATGACCTCACAGTGACATGGCCACCACTGACCCACTGACCACTGTGACATGGCCCCCACAGTGACATGGCAACCAGCGGCCTGTTGCTCACTGTGACATGGCCACCACTGACCTGCTGCACCCTGTGACATGAACTCACAGTGACGTGGCCACCACTGACCTGCTGCCCACTGTGACTGGCCACCACAGTGACATGGCCAGCAGTGGACTGTTGCTCATTGTGACATGGCCACAACTGATCTGCTGCCCGCTGTGACATGACCTCACAGTGACATGGCCACCACTGACCCGCTGACCACTGTGACATGGCCCCCACATTGACATGGCCACCACTGACCCGCTGACCACTGTGACATGGCCCCCACAGTGACATGGCCACCTCTGACCTGCTGCCCACTGTCACTGGCCACCACAGTGACATGGCCACCAGTGGACTCTTGCTCATTGTGACATGGTCACAACTGATCTGCTGCCCAATGTGACATGACCTCACAGTGACATGGCCACCACTGACCCGCTGACCACTGTGACATGGCCCCCACAGTGACAAGGCCAGCACTGACCTGCTGCCCACTGTGACATGGCCCCCATAGTGACATGGCAGCCACTGACCTGCTGCCCACTGTGACATGGCCCCCACAGTGACATGGCCACCACTAACCCGCTGACCACTGTGACATAGCCCCCATAGTGACATGGCCACAACTGACATGCTGCACACTGTGACATGAACTCACACTGAAATGGCCATCACTGACCTGCTCCCCACTGTGACGTGGCCCCCATATTGACATGGCCACCACTGACCTGCTGCCCACTGTGACATGGCCCCCACAGTGACATGGCAACCTGTGGCCTGTTGCTCACTATGACATGACCACCACTGACCTGCTGCACACTATGACATGACCTCACAGTGACGTGGCCACCACTGACCTGCTGCCCACTGTGACTGGCCACCACAGTGACATGGCCACCAGTGGACTGTTGCTCATTGTGACATGGCCACAAATGATCTGCTGCCCGCTGTGACATGACCTCACAGTGAAATGGCCACCACTGACCCGCTGACCACTGTGACATGGCCTCCACAGTGACATGGCCACCACTGACCCGCTGACCACTGTGACATGGCCCCCACAGTGACATGGCCACCACAGACTTGCTGCCCACTGTGACGTGGCCCCCATAGTGACGTGGCCATCACTGACCTGCTGCCCACTGTGACATGGCCCCCACAGTGACATGGCCAGCACTGACCTGCTGCCCACTGTGACTGGCCACCACAGTGACATGGCCACCAGTGGACTGTTGCTCATTGTAACATTGCCACAACTGATCTGCTGCCCACTGTGACATAACCTCAGGGTGACATGCCCACCACTGACCCGCTGACATGGGCTTCTGTGACATGGCCTCCACAGTGACAAGGTCACCACTGACCCGATGAGCACTGTGACATGGCCCCCACCGTGACATGGCCACCACTGACCTGTTGACCACTGTGATATGGCCCCCATAGTGACATGGCCACCACTGATATGCTGCCCACTGTGACATGACCTCACAATGACATGGCCACCATTGACCCACTGACCACTGTGACATGGCCCCCACAGTGACATGGCCACCACAGACCTGCTGCCCACTGTGACGTGGCCCCCATAGTGACGTGGCCACCACTGACCTGCTGCCCACTGTGACATGGCCCCCACAGTGACATGGCCAGCACTGACCTGCTGCCCACTGTGACATGGCCCCCACAGTGACATGGCCACCACTGACCCGCTGACCACTGTGACATGGCCCCAAACAGTGACATGGCCACCACTGACCTGCTGCCCACTGTGACTGGCCACCACAGCGACATGGCCACCAGTGGACTGTTGCTCATTGTGACATGGCCACAACTGGTCTGCTGCCCACTGTGACATGACCCCACAGTGACAAGGCCACCACTGACCTGCTGCCCAATGTGACATGGCCCCCATAGTGACATGGCCACCACTGACCTCCTTCCCACTGTGACATAGCCCCCATAGTGACATGGCCACCACTGACATGCTGCCCACTGTGACATGGCCCCCACAGTGACATGGCCACCACTGACCCGCTGACCACTGTGACATAGCCCCCATAGTGACATGGCCACCACTGACCTGCTGCCCACTGTGACATAGCCCCCACAGTGACATGGCAACCACTGGCCTTTTGCTCACTGTGACATGGCCACCACTGACCTGCTGCACACTGTGACATGACCTCACAGTGAAATGGCCACCACTGACCTGCTCCCCACTGTGACGTAGCCCCCATAGTGACGTGGCCACCACTAACCTGCTGCCTTCTGTGACATGACCCCCACAGTGACATGGCCACCACTGACCTGCTGCCCACTGTGACATGTCCCATACAGTAAATTGACCACTACTGTCATGCTGCCCACTGTCACATGGCCCCACAGTGACGTGGCCACCACTGACCTACTGCCCACTGGGACTGGCCAACACAGTGACATGGCCACCAGTGGACTGTTGCTCATTGTGGCATGGCCACAACTGATCTGCTGCCCCCTGTGACGTGGCCCCCATAGTGACGTGGCCAGCACTGACCTGCTGCCCTCTGTGATATATCCCCCACAGTGACATGGCCACCAAGACCTGCTGCCCACTGTGACATAGCCCCCACAGTGACATGGCAACCAGTGGCCTGTTGCTCACTGTGACATGGCCACCACTGATCGGCTGCACACTGTGACATGACCTCACAGTGACATGGCCACCACTGACCTTCTCCCCACTGTGACATGTCCCAGACAGTAACATGATCACTAATGACATGCTGCCCAATCTCACATGGTCCCACAGTGACGTGGCCACCACTGACCTGATGCCCACTGTGACTGGCCACCACAGTGACATGGCCACCAGTGGAATGTTGCTCATTTTGACATGGCCACAACTGATCTGCTGCCCACTGTGACATGACCTCACAGTGACATGGCCACCACTGACCCGCTGACCACTGTGACATGGCCCCCACAGTGACAAGGCCACCACTGACGCGCTGAACACTGTGACATGGCTCCAACAGTGACATGGCCACCACTGACTTGCTGCCCACTGTGACACGGCCCCCATAGTGACATGGCCACCACTGACCTGCTGCCCACTCTGACATAGCCATCACAGTGACATGGCAACCAGTGGCCTGTTGCTCACTGTGACATGGCCACCACTGACCTGCTGCACACTGTGACTGGCCACCACAGTGACATGGCAACCAGTGGACTGTTGCTCATTGTGACATGGCCACAACTGATCTGCTGCCTACTGTGACATGACCTCACAGTGAAATGGTCACCACAGACCCGCTGACCACTGTGACATGGCCCCCACAGTGTCATGGCAACCAGTGGCCTGTTGCTCACTGTGACATGGCCACCACAGTGACATGGCCACCACTGACCTGCTGCCCACTGTGACGTGGCCCCCATAGTGACATGGCCACCACTGACCTGCTGCGCACTGTGACATATCCCCCATAGTGACATGGCCACAACTGACCTGCTGCCCGCTGTGACATAACACCCACAGTGACATGGCAACCAGTGGACTGTTGCTCACTGTGACATGGCCACCACTGATATGCTGCCCACTGTGACATGGCCCCCATAGTGACATGGCCACAACTGACCTGCTGCCCACTGTGACATGGCCCATACAGTAACATGATCACTACTGACATGCTGCCCACTGTCACATGGCCCCACAGTGACGTGGCCACAACTGATCTGCTGCCCACTGTGACATGACCTCACAGTGACATGGCCACCACTGACCTGCTGACCACTGTGACATGGCCCCCACAGTGACATGGCCACCACTGACCTGCTGCCCACTGTGACATAGCCCCCATAGTGACGTGGCCACCACTGACCTGCTGCCCACTGTGACATGGCCCCCACAGTGACATGGCAAGCACTGACCTGCTGCCCACTGTGACATGGCCCCCACAGTGACATGGCCACCACTGACACGCTGACCACTGTGACATGGCCCCCACAGTGACATGGCCACCACTGACCTACTGCACACTGTGACATGGCCCCCATAGTGACATGGCCACAACTGACCTGCTGCCCACTGTGACATATCCCCCAAAGTGACATGGCAACCAGTGGCCTGTTGCTCACTGTGACATGGCCACCACTGACCTGCTGACCACTGTGACATAGCCCCCACAGTGTTATGGCAACAGTGGCCTGTTGCTCACTGTGACATGACCACCACTGACCTGCTGCACACTGTGACATGACCTCACAGTGACATAGCCACTACTGACCTGCTGCCCACTGTGACATGTCCCATACAGTAACTTGACCACTACTGTCATGCTGCCCACTGTCACATGGCCCCACAGTGACGTGGCCACCACTGACCTGCTGCCCACTGTGACTGGCCACCACAGTGACATGGCCACCAGTGGACTGTTGCTCATTGTGACATGGCCACAACTGATCTGCTGCCCGCTGTGACATGACCTCACAGTGACATGGCCACCACTGACCCACTGACCACTGTGACATGGCCCCCACTGTGACAAGGCCACCACTGACCCGCTGACCACTGTGACATGGCCCCCACAGTGACATGGCCACCACTGACCTGCTGCCCACTGTGACATAGCCCCCATAGTGACATGGCCACCACTGACCTGCTGCACACTGTGACATAGCCCCCATAGTGACATGGCCACCACTGACCTGCTGCCCACTGTGAAATGGCCCCCACAGTGACATGGCCACCACTGACCCACTGACCACTGTGACATAGCCCCCATAGTGACATGGCTACCACTGACATGCTGCCCACTGTGACATGGCCCCCATAGTGACATGGCCACAACTGACCAGCTGCACACTGTGACATGACCTCACAGTGAAATGGCCACCACTGACCTGCTCCCCACTGTGACGTGGCCCCCATAGTGACATGGCCACCACTGACCTGCTGCCCACTGTGACATATTCCCCATAGTGACATGGCCACCACTGACCCGCTGCCCACTGTGACATGGCCCCCACAGTGACATGGCCACCACTGACCTGCTGCCCTCTGTGACATAGCCCCCATAGTGACATGGCCACAACTGACCTGCTGCCCACTGTGACATAGCCCCCACAGTGACATAGCAACCAGTGGCCTGTTGCTCACTATGACATGGCCACCACTGACCTGCTGCACACTGTGACATGACCTCACATTGACATGGCCACCACTGACCTGCTGCCCACTGTGACATGGCCCCCATAGTGACATGGCCACAACTGACCTGCTGCACACTGTGACATGACCTCACAGTGAAATGGCCACCACTGACCTGCTCCCCACTGTGACGTGGCCCCCATATTGATGTGGCCACCACTGACCTGCTGCCCACTGTGACATGGCCCCCACAGTGACATGGCCACCACTGACCCGCTGACCACTGTGACATGGCCCCCACAGTGACATGGCCACAACTGACTTGCTGCCCACTGTGACATGGCCCCCATACAGTAACATGATCACTACTGACATGGTGCCCACTGTCACATGGCCCCACAGTGACGTGGCCACCACTGACCTGCTGCCCACTGTGACTGGCCACCAAAGTGACATGGCCACCAGTGGAGTGTTGCTCATTGTGACATGGCCACAACTGATCTGCTGCCCACTGTGACATGACCTCACAGTGACATGGCCACCACTGACCCACTGACCACTGTGACATGGCCCCCACAGTGACATGGCAACCAGCGGCCTGTTGCTCACTGTGACATGGCCACCACTGACCTGCTGCACACTGTGACATGAACTCACAGTGACGTGGCCACCACTGACCTGCTGCCCACTGTGACTGGCCACCACAGTGACATGGCCAGCAGTGGACTGTTGCTCATTGTGACATGGCCACAACTGATCTGCTGCCTGCTGTGACATGACCTCACAGTGACATGGCCACCACTGACCCGCTGACCACTGTGACATGGCCCCCACATTGACATGGCCACCACTGACGCGCTGACCACTGTGACATGGCCCCCACAGTGACATGGCCACCTCTGACCTGCTGCCCACTGTGACTGGCCACCACAGTGACATGGCAACCAGTGGACTGTTGCTCATTGTGACATGGCCACAACTGATCTGCTGCCCAATGTGACTGGCCACCACAGTGACATGGCCACCAGTGGACTGTTGCTCATTGTGACATGGCCACAACTGATCTGCTTCACACTGTGACATGACCTCACAGTGACATGGCCACCACTGACCTGCTGCCCACTGTGACATATCCCCCAAAGTGACATGGCAACCAGTGGCCTGTTGCTCACTGTGACATGGCCACCACTGACCTGCTGACCACTGTGACATAGCCCCCACAGTGTTATGGCAACAGTGGCCTGTTGCTCACTGTGACATGACCACCACTGACCTGCTGCACACTGTGACATGACCTCACAGTGACATAGCCACTACTGACCTGCTGCCCACTGTGACATGTCCCATACAGTAACTTGACCACTACTGTCATGCTGCCCACTGTCACATGGCCCCACAGTGACGTGGCCACCACTGACCTGCTGCCCACTGTGACTGGCCACCACAGTGACATGGCCACCAGTGGACTGTTGCTCATTGTGACATGGCCACAACTGATCTGCTGCCCGCTGTGACATGACCTCACAGTGACATGGCCACCACTGACCCACTGACCACTGTGACATGGCCCCCACTGTGACAAGGCCACCACTGACCCGCTGACCACTGTGACATGGCCCCCACAGTGACATGGCCACCACTGACCTGCTGCCCACTGTGACATAGCCCCCATAGTGACATGGCCACCACTGACCTGCTGCACACTGTGACATAGCCCCCATAGTGACATGGCCACCACTGACCTGCTGCCCACTGTGAAATGGCCCCCACAGTGACATGGCCACCACTGACCCACTGACCACTGTGACATAGCCCCCATAGTGACATGGCTACCACTGACATGCTGCCCACTGTGACATGGCCCCCATAGTGACATGGCCACAACTGACCAGCTGCACACTGTGACATGACCTCACAGTGAAATGGCCACCACTGACCTGCTCCCCACTGTGACGTGGCCCCCATAGTGACATGGCCACCACTGACCTGCTGCCCACTGTGACATATTCCCCATAGTGACATGGCCACCACTGACCCGCTGCCCACTGTGACATGGCCCCCACAGTGACATGGCCACCACTGACCTGCTGCCCTCTGTGACATAGCCCCCATAGTGACATGGCCACAACTGACCTGCTGCCCACTGTGACATAGCCCCCACAGTGACATAGCAACCAGTGGCCTGTTGCTCACTATGACATGGCCACCACTGACCTGCTGCACACTGTGACATGACCTCACATTGACATGGCCACCACTGACCTGCTGCCCACTGTGACATGGCCCCCATAGTGACATGGCCAGAACTGACCTGCTGCACACTGTGACATGACCTCACAGTGAAATGGCCACCACTGACCTGCTCCCCACTGTGACGTGGCCCCCATATTGATGTGGCCACCACTGACCTGCTGCCCACTGTGACATGGCCCCCACAGTGACATGGCCACCACTGACCCGCTGACCACTGTGACATGGCCCCCACAGTGACATGGCCACAACTGACTTGCTGCCCACTGTGACATGGCCCCCATACAGTAACATGATCACTACTGACATGGTGCCCACTGTCACATGGCCCCACAGTGACGTGGCCACCACTGACCTGCTGCCCACTGTGACTGGCCACCAAAGTGACATGGCCACCAGTGGAGTGTTGCTCATTGTGACATGGCCACAACTGATCTGCTGCCCACTGTGACATGACCTCACAGTGACATGGCCACCACTGACCCACTGACCACTGTGACATGGCCCCCACAGTGACATGGCAACCAGCGGCCTGTTGCTCACTGTGACATGGCCACCACTGACCTGCTGCACACTGTGACATGAACTCACAGTGACGTGGCCACCACTGACCTGCTGCCCACTGTGACTGGCCACCACAGTGACATGGCCAGCAGTGGACTGTTGCTCATTGTGACATGGCCACAACTGATCTGCTGCCTGCTGTGACATGACCTCACAGTGACATGGCCACCACTGACCCGCTGACCACTGTGACATGGCCCCCACATTGACATGGCCACCACTGACGCGCTGACCACTGTGACATGGCCCCCACAGTGACATGGCCACCTCTGACCTGCTGCCCACTGTGACTGGCCACCACAGTGACATGGCAACCAGTGGACTGTTGCTCATTGTGACATGGCCACAACTGATCTGCTGCCCAATGTGACATGACCTCACAGTGACATGGCCACCACTGACCCGCTGACCACTGTGACATGGCCCCCACAGTGACAAGGCCAGCACTGACCTGCTGCCCACTGTGACATGGCCCCCATAGTGACATGGCAACCACTGACCTGCTGCCCACTGTGACATGGCCCCCACAGTGACATGGCCACCAGTGACCCGCTGACCACTGTGACATAGCCCCCATAGTGACATGGGCACCACTGACCTGCTGCCCACTGTGACATAGCCCCCATAGTGACATGGCCACCACTGACCTGCTGCCCACTGTGACATGGCCCCCACAGTGACATGGCCACCACTAACCCGCTGACCACTGTGACATAGCCCCCATAGTAACATGGGCACCACTGACCTGCTGCCCACTGTGACATAGCCCCCATAGTGACATGGCCACAACTGACATGCTGCCCACTGTGACATAGCCCCCACAGTGACATGGCAACCAGTGGCCTTTTGCTCACTGTGACATGTCCACCACTGACCTGCTGCACACTGTGACATGTACTCACACTGAAATGGCCATCACTGACCTGCTCCCCACTGTGACGTGGCCCCATAGTGACATGGCCACCACTGACCTGCTGCCCACTGTGACATGGCCCCCACAGTGACATGGCAACCTGTGGCCTGTTGCTCACTGTGACATGGCCACCACTGACCTGCTGCACACTATGACATGACCTCACAGTGACGTGGCCACCACTGACCTGCTGCCCACTGTGACTGGCCACCACAGTGACATGGCCACCAGTGGACTGTTGCTCATTGTGACATGGCCACAACTGATCTGCTGCCCGCTGTGACATGACCTCACAGTGACATGGCCACCACTGACCCGCTGACCACTGTGACATGGCCTCCACAGTGACATGGCCACCACTGACCCGCTGCCCACTGTGACATGGCCCCCACAGTGACATGGCCAGCACTGACCTGCTGCCCACTGTGACATGGCCCCCACAGTGACATGGCCACCACTCACCCGCTGACCACTGTGACATGGCCCCCACAGTGACATGGCCACCACTGACATGCTGCCCACTGTGACTGTCCACCACAGTGACATGGCCACCAGTGGCCTGTTGCTCACTGTGACATGGCCACCACTGACCTGCTGCCCACTGAGACATGACCTCACAGTGACATGGCCACCACTGACCTTCTCCCCACTGTGACATGTCCCAGACAGTAACATGATCACTACTGACATGCTGCCCACTGTCACATGGCCCCCACAGTGACGTGGCCACCACTGACCTGCTACCCACTATGCCATATCCCCCATAGTGACATGGCCACAACTGACCTGCTGCCCACTGTGACATAACCCCCACAGTGACATGGCAACCAGTGGCCTGTTGCTCACTGTGACATGGCCACCACTGACCTGCTGCACACTGTGACATGACCTCACAGTGACATGGCCACCACTGACATGCTGCCCAGTGTGACATAGCCCGCACAGTGACATGGCAACCAGTGGCCTGTTTGTCACTGTGACATGGCCACCACGGACCTGCTGCACACTGTGACATGACCTCACAGTGACTTGGCCACCACTGACCTGCTCCCCACTGTGACGTGGCCCCATAGTGACATGGCCACCACTGACCTGCTGCCCACTGTGACATATCCCCCAAAGTGACATGGCAACCAGTGGCCTGTTGCTCACTGTGACATGGCCACCACTGACCTGCTGCACACTGTGACATGTCCCATACAGTAACATTATCACTACTGACATGCTGCCCACTGTCACATGGCCCCACAGTGACGTGGCCACCACTGACCTGCTGCCCACTGTGACTGGCCACCACAGTGACATGGCCACCAGTGGAGTGTTGCACATTATGACATGGCCACAACTGATCTGCTGTCCACTGTGACATGACCTCACAGTGACATGGCCACCACTGACACGCTGGCCACTGTGACATGGCCCCCACAGTGACAAGGCCACCACTGAACCGCTGACCACTGTGACATGGCCCACACAGTGTTATGGCACCAGTGGCCTGTTGCTCACTGTGACATGGCCACCACTGATGTGCTGCACACTGTGACATGACCTTACAGTGACATAGCCACTATTGACCTGCTGCCCACTGTGACATGTCCCATACAGTAACTTGACCACTACTGTCATGCTGCCCACTGTCACATGGCCCCACATTGACGTGGCCACCACTGACCTGCTGCCCACTGTGACATAGCCCCCATAGTGACATGGCCACCACTGACCTGCTGCCCACTGTGACATGGCCCCCATAGTGACATGGCCACAACTGACCTGCTGCACACTGTGAAATGACCTCGCAGTGAAATGGCCACCACTGACCTGCTCCCCACTGTGACGTGGCCCCCATAGTGACATGGCCACCACTGACCTGCTGCCCACTGTGACATATCCCCCAGAGTGACATGGCCACGACTGATATGCTCCCACTGTGACATGGCCGCCACAGTGCCATGGCCACCACTGACCCACTGACCACTGTGACATGGCCCCCACAGTGACATGGCCACCACTGACCTGCTGCCCACTGTGACATAGCCCCCATAGTGACATGGCCACCATTGACCTGTTGCCCACTGTGACATGTCCCCAATAGTGACACGGCCACAACTGACCTGCTGCCCACTGTGACATAGCCCCCACAGTGACATGGCAACCAGTGGCCTGTTTCTCACTGTGACATGGCCAACACTGACCTGCTGCACAATGTGACATAGCCCATACAATAACATGATCACTACTGACATGCTGCCCACTGTCACATGGCCCCACAGTGACGTGGCCACCACTGACCTGCTGCCCACTGTGACTGGCCACCACAGTGACATGGCCACCAGTGGACTGTTGCTCATTGTGACATGGCCACAACTGATATGCTGCCCACTGTGACATGACCTCACAGTGACATGGCCACCACTGACCCGGTGACCACTGTGACATGGCTGCAACAGTGACATGGCCACCACTGACCCGCTGACCACTGTGACATGGCCCCCACAGTGACATGGCCACCACTGACCTGCTGCCCACTGTGACGTGGCCCCCATAGTGACGTGGACACCACTGACCTGCAGCCCACTGTGACATGGCCCCCACAGTGACGTGGCCACCACTGACCTGCTGCCCACTGTGATTGGCCACCCCAGTGACATGGCCACCAGTGGACTGTTGCTCATTGTGACCTGGCCACAACTGATCTGCTGCCCACTGTGACATGACCTCACAGTGCAATGTCCACCACTGACCCGCTGACACTTGTGACAGGGCCCCCACATTGACATGGCCACCACTGACCCACTGCCTACTGTGACATGGCCCCCACAGTGACATGGCCACCACTGACCTGCTGCACACTTTGACATGACCTCACAGTGACATGGCCACCACTGACCTGCTCCCCACTGTGACATGTCCCATAAAGTAACAAGATTACTACTGACATGCTGCCCACTGTCACATGGCCCTACAGTGACGTGGCCACCACTGACCTGCTGCCCACTGTGACTGGCCACCACAGTGACATGGCAACCAGTGGAATGTTGCTCATTGTGACATGGCCACAACTGATCTGCTGCCCACTGTGACATGACCTCACAGTGAAATGGCCACCACTGACCCGCTGACCACTGTGACATGGCCCCCACAGTGACATGGCCACCACTGACACACTGCCTACTGTGACATGGCACCCACAGTGACATGGCCACCACTGACCTGCTGACCACTGTGACATGGCCTCCCCAGTGACATGGCCACCACTGACCCGCTGACCACTGTGACATGGACCCCATAGTGACATGGCCAGCACTGACCCGCTGACCACTGTGACATGGCCCCCATAGTGACATGGCCATCACTGACCTGCTGCCCACTGTGACATGGCCCCCATAGTGACATGGCCACAACTGACCTGCTGCACAATGTGACATGACCTCACAGTGAAATGGCCACCACTGACCTGCTCCCCACTGTGACGTGGCCCCCATAGTGACGTGGCCACCACTGACCTGCTGCCCTCTGTGGCATGGCCCCCACAGTGACATGGCCAGCACTGACCTGATGCCCACTGTGACATGGCCCCCATAGTGACATGGCCACCACTGACCCGCTGACCACTGTGACATGACCTCACAGTGACATATCCACAACTGACCTGCTGCCCACTGTGACATGTCCCATACAGTAACTTGACCACTACTCTCATGCTGCCCACTGTCACATGGCCCCCACAGTGACGTGGCCACCACTGACCTGCTGCCGACTGTGACTGACCACCACAGTGACATGGCCACCAGTGGACTGTTGCTCATTGTGACATGGCCACAACTGATCTGCTGCCCGCTGTGACATGACCTCACAGTGACATGGCCACCACTGACCCGCTGACAACTGTGACATGGCCGCCACAGTGACATGGCCACCACTGAACCTCTGACCACTGTGACATGGCCCCCACACTGAAAAGGCCACCACTGACCTGCTGACCACTGTGACATGGCCCCCACATTGACATGGCCACCACTGACCTGCTGCCCACTGTGCCATGGCCCCCATAGTGACATGGCCACCACTGACCTGCTGCCCACTGTGACATAGCCCCCATAGTGACATGGCCACCACTGACCTGCTGCCCACTCTGACATAGCCCCCACAGTGACATGGCAACCAGTGGCCTGTTGCTCACTGTGACATGGCCACCACTAACATGCTGCACACTGTGACATGACCTCACAGTGACATGGCCACCACTGACCTGCTCCCCACTGTGACATGTCCCATACAGTAACTTGACAACTACTGTCATTCTGCCCACTGTCTCATGGCCCCACAGTGACGTGGCCACCACTGACCTGCTGCCCACTGTGACATAGCCCCCACAGTGACATGGCAACCAGTGGCCTGTTGCTCACTGTGCCATGGCCACCACTGACCTGCTGCACACTGTGACATGACCTCACAGTGACATGGCCACCACTGAACTGCTGACCACTGTGACATGGCCCCCACAGTGACAAGGCCACCACTGACTCGCTGAGCGCTGTGACAGGGCCCCCACAGTGTTATGGCAATCAGTGGCCTGTTGCTCACTGTGACATGGCCACCACTGACCTGCTGCCCACTGTGACATGACCTCACAGTGACATGGCCACCACTGACCAGCTGACCACTGTGACATGGACCCCATAATGACATGGCCACCACTGATCAGCTGACCACTGTGACATGGCCCCCTTAGTGACATGGCCACCACTGACCTGCTGCCCTCTGTGACATGGCCCCCATAGTGACATGGCCACAACTGACCTGCTGCCCACTGTGACATGACCTCACAGTGACATGGTCACCACTGACCCGCTGACCACTGTGAGATGGCCCCCACAGTGACAAGGCCACCACTGACCCGCTGACCACTGTGACATGGCCCCCACAGTGACATGGGAACCACTGACCTGCTGCCCACTGTGCCATGGCCCCCATAGTGACATGGCCACCACTGACCTGTTGCCCACTGTGACATATCCCCCACAGTGACATGGCAACCAGTGGCCTTTTGCTCACTGTGACATGGCCACCACTGTCCTGCTGCACACTGTGACATGACCTCACAGTGACATGGCCACCACTGACCTGCTCCCCACTGTGACTTGTCCCATACAGTAACATGATCACTACTGTTATGCTGCCCACTGTCACATGGCCCTACAGTGACGTGGCCACCACTGACCTGCTGCCCACTGTGACTGGCCACCACAGTGACATGGCCACCAGTGGACTGTTGCTCATTGTGACATGGCCACAACTGATCTGCTGCCCGCTGTGACATGACCTCACAGTGACATGGCCACCACTGACCCGCTGACCACTGTGACATGGCCCCCACACTGACATGGCCACCACTGACCCGCTGACCACTGTGACATGGCCCCCACAGTGACATGGCCACCACTGACCTGCTGCCCACTGTGACATAGCCCCCACAGTGACATGGCCACCACTGACCCGCTGACCACTGTGACATGGCCCCCACAGTGACATGGCCACCACTGACCTGCTGGCCACTGTGACATGGCCCCCATACAGTAACATTATCACTACTGACATGCTGCCCACTGTCACATGACCCCACAGTGACGTGGCCACCACTGACCTGCTGCCCACTGTGACTGGCCACCACAGTGACATGGCCACCAGTGGACTGTTGCTCATTGTGACATGGCCACAACTGATCTGCTGCCCACTGTGACATGACCTCACAGTGACATGGCCACCACTGACCCGCTGACCACTGTGACATGGCCCCCACAGTGACAAGGCCACCACTGACCCGATGACCACTGTGACATGGCCCCCACAGTGACATGGCCAGCACTGACCTGCTGCCCACTGTTACATGGCCCCCATAGTGACATGGCCACCACTGACCTGCTGCCCACTGTGACATACCCCCCACAGTGAAATGGAAACCAGTGGCCTGTTTCTCACTGTGACATGGCCACCACTGACCTGCTGCACACTTTGACATGACCTCACAGTGACATGGTGTCGCGGATGAAAGTATTGACACGGTAATATTTAGTAAGAAGTCTAGGTTTATTAATAACTAACAGCAATTTGTTATTATAAAATAATTCAGAAATACTAAAAGAAAGAAAAGCGACTTATTCAGATTCTAAAATGACAAGATTCACACTAACTTACTTAACGGTACCTATATATATACACATATATACACATGCATGCACATAACAAAATGGACAAACATACAGAAACAAAGGTGTTTGGATTCAGTGGAATGAACACAGAACAGACATACACACACAGAAACAAGGGTACGTACCCACACACACACACACACACACACACAGAGTAAAGAGAAGCTAGCTCAAAGAAAATTTCCCTCTTGAGTTTAGAGCAAATACTCACAATGCCTTGGCATTCCTCAACGGGCGATAATTGAGACTCAAGCGGGGGACTTCGCCCTGGCCTTCCGTCTGGATCAGACGACACCTTAAGGGTTTGGTACCTGAGAGGCGTCTCAGCTCAGGGGAGATGCTGGTCACAGGCCCACTGCGATCCAGGAGAGCTCAAAGGGTCTCCCTGGTGGTCGCCATTTATAGGGTCCAAGATAATTGACTTTTGTCAAATGCCTTCTGGTGCCTTCCAGCAGTTACAAAAGAATTTGATTAATGTGCGACTCTGTTATTGTTCCCATTTGACCACATCCCAGGCACAGGTGTGCCAGGCCCTGAGGAGTTGATGGGCCATTTTAACCATTTCCGAGCAATCGGGAGGGGCAGGAGCCAGGCTCGTTAACATTGTCAGTCCTTATCTCCACAGACTGGTGTATAGCTCGGGGGATGTGGGTGGAATCGCACCTAGCACCAAGCAGCCCAACAAAGAGGGGCGGGGGGGGGGTAAGGATTGCACCACCACAATCCACCCCGTGACTAAAGTCAATTTATCTTGTCCATAGAGTGGCAGTGTGGTTGCCTCTTGCCTCTATGCCTATAAACAGAGGATGCCATAATCCAATCACAGTTGAAGGAAATTTTGTGTTTGATTAGCTTCAAAAAGTTATTTTGGGATGGTGTACACACGGGGATACTTCTGTAACTGAGTAATCTGTTTAACCATCCTCCAAACCTTAATATACAATACAATTATGAGCAGTAAACATATTAGAATTAGAATTAAGAAGATCATGACCGGGTGGAACATAGAATTAAACAGTCCAGTTGCGGTTGGTGACCATCCAAATAAGCTTTCCCACCACTGATGTTCTCCATCCCTTTTGACTCTTGTTAACACCTGATGTATTTCTTCTATATCATGTTGGACCGTGATAAGAGTCTTTTGTCCAGTTTTCTGTGCTTGTTGCAGGAGGTCGATTAAGTCAGGATGTTGGAGGAGTCGTATGGACAGTACCATCTATTAATAAGGAATCACATCGTGTTCACATGCAAACACATCCTTTTCCAACATATATGACTACGCTTTCAGGGGTTTCATTTGGGTGGATCTCAAAGTGACAAATGTTTTGTTCAGTATCAAGACAAATGTCTTGAGCCTCAAGAGTATTTCTTTCACAAATGAAGCCTCGTTTTTCTCACACAGTACATGCATTTACATCAATTGTTTGCCATTTCCCCTCCTTCTGGTGGGCCCATACTTTATGTTCTGAGGGACAGAGTATGTTTCCATTGTGATTTAGTCCTGATGCAAGGATTGGGTGTATGTAGTACACTGAGGCATTGCGTATAGTGAGGACAAATGCAATAATCCTGTCACCTTCTGTGCAGTGAGGAAAATTGACCAATTAGACCTGCCTTGTAGTGTTTTGATGCTTCCAGTGTATCTCAGTAATGCAAGATCCCAAGGATTTGATGTGTGAGCCATTGTAAGTGCCTTTACTCTCATGAGCAGAAAAAGGAAGAGAGAAGAAGAAGCCGTATAGACACCATTGTTGTAGCAATCGAGGTATGATGGTGAGGGAGAGAAAGGGTAGGTGCAATGCTGCGAAGAGTCTCATATTGAAGATGAGGGTTGTTCCCACAGTGCTACTGGTGGACTTGCTGGGTATGGTGTCTGCTTCCGCATTGTCGTTGGTGGAGTCGGTTATTTCTGAAAAGGAAAGAAAAGAGAACGGTCTCGGGGGGGGGGGGGGGGGGGAAGCTGAACAGGTTACCCCTTAGGATGCTGGATAAATCCATCTAGTACTGATTTTATGTTTTATTCCATCATTATCAATAGCATCCCATGCTAGAAATCCTCGTGGCTTGACCAGGGTTACTGGTATTGTTCCTACAGATGGTATTTTTGCCATCACAGGCTGTCCTGCTTTCATTGAGGACCAGGTGTGCTCATTATTTAGGTTTGTTTCTGAAGAAAGTGTTAAGAAGGCTCGAGTAATTGGACTTCCATAGGGACCATACCGATTATTTAACTGCTGTAAAATTTCAGAAAGACGTCTGTCCCATTGTCCTTCATGTGGTTTAAGATATTTTTTCAGCAGTCCATTGGCTCGTTCAACTATACCATTAGATTGTGGGTAATAAGGTGTGTGAAATACCCACTTTATTTCTTTTTGCTTTGCCCATTCCTGTACTTCTTTACTAGTAAAGTGTGAGCCATTGTCACTCTGGATAGAATCAGGGACAGGTAAAATTGAGAACCATGAGGAAAGGCCTCGGATAGTATTCTGTGCATTAGCCTTTTGGCACTTGGTAGCTGTAAGGAGTCCAGATATTATTTCTACACCTGTTAAAATATATTTGTACCCAGCAGAGGATTTTAAAGGACCAATGTAATCAATTTGCCAAGTAGACCACAAAGTTTTCCCCTCTTTAATGTGTAAAGGTGGTGCTTTGGCAGGATGGTCCATCTGCAATTTTAATTTACACTGGGGGCACTCAGTGAGGATGGTTTCACATGTTTTCCTACTGAGAGGCCATCCCCGGCTTTGGGCTGAAAAGTAAAGTGCTTCTCGACCTGTGTGGCCTAATTTTTGATGTAACCATTCTCCCAGTCGATACCATGTGGGGTCTGAGGAATCTTCAATATCTATTTTCCTAATTTTTGTCAATTCATCCACCCTTTGGTTCCAATTTGTAGCTGGTTTATTGTCATTAGCGTGAGCTTTTACCCATCCTATTTGGAATGGTGTTTTTCTGGCTATGGTCAATAGTAATTGCCAGTCTTCAGTTCTCCAGATTGGTGATTTATTTATCTCCCAGTTTAGGGCTTCCCATTGACAAAGCCACTGTGTGGCACCTGCCCAGACAGCATAAGAGTCTACATAAATGGCTTTTGCTTCATTTTGTGCTGCCAAAACAACTGCTCTTAACTCTCCTACTTGAGCACTGCCTTCACCCTCTTCAATAACTTGTTTGCCTGTTTTGATTTCTAATGCAACAGCTTTATATTGCCATTTACCATCCACTCTTTTTGCCGAGGCATCAGAAAACCAGACACCCTCGGTTGGTGAATCTTCAGTGAAGGGAGGTGCATCTAAAATTGGTGAAGGTTTGAATGGTTGTTGTAATGCTAGGGGGTCAGTATTAATAGGCATTTGTAATTTAGAAACTTTTGTGTGTCCTTCAGTTAATTGCATTTCATCTGCCACACCCACTAGATAGGCATACCATTTTCTAATTGTAGGTTTTTGTGCAATTCCCTCTGGGGGAGCAGTCCCTTTTAGGATTGTGTCTAATAAATTAAAGGGACCTCTGGTCTGAACAGCTTGTTCTTGACGTATTTTCTCAACTTGTTTAACTGCACGGACTAGAGACAAAAGACCCTTTTCCCACTCTGAGTATCTTTGTTCAGTCTCTTTAAATGCAGTTGAGCTAAACAGTAAAGGTCTCTTTGGCCCATCAGGGCCGATTTGAAATAAGTTACAATAAGTACCATGTTCTGCAAAACCCCATTCTGCTATAATAGGGTCACGAGGATGAACAGGTCCTAGGGATTGATATGTTTTTAATTCCAGTATTAGAGTTTTAATTGCTTCTTCATGTTCTGAATCCCATCTCCACGATTTTCCTTTTCGTAAAAGTGAATAAAGTGGGCGGGCAATGATGGAGAATCCAGGTACATGTTTTCTCCAATATCCTAAAGTGCCCATTAGCTGTTGTAATTCTTTTTTAGATTGGGGCATTTCTGATTGTTCTATTTTATTTAGAGTATCTGGTGGGATTGCTGCACTTCCAGCAATCCACCAAGTGCCCAGGAATTTTACTTCTTTACTTGGTCCCTGACATTTTTCAGGTGGAATTTCAATTTTTGCTTCATGCAATGTTTGCCAAACTGTTGCTGCCACTTCTCCCACCTTGTCAGGAGAGGGTCCTCCGATTAGAATATCATCTATATACTGATACAGTTTTACATCTGCAGGGAGTGAAACTGTCTGTAAAAGTTCAGCAAGTGCAGCATGGGCAATTGTGGGTGAGTGTTTATATCCCTGTGGGAGCCTGTTAAAGGTATATTGGATACCTTCCCATGTGAATGCGAATTTTTCTTTATCTTTTTCCCTTAAAGGGACCATGAAAAACATGTCTTTTACATCTAGCACTGCCATCCAAGGATGTGCAGCGGCTTGCAGTGTAGCAGTTAAAGCTGCAATGTTGGGAACTGCCGCTGTCAATGGGGCTGTACTGGCATTTAAACGCCGATAATCGACTGTTAAACGCCACCTCCCATCTGGTTTGCGGACTGGCCAGACAGGAGAATTGTATGGGGAGTGAGTTCGGGAAATAATCTGCCGTTTTTCTAAGTCTGCAATTACTTCAGAAATTCCAGTTCGTGCTGTAGCAGAAATTGGGTACTGTGGGACATTAGTAATTTTTGATTCGGGAAGTGCTGGAGCTGCACGGAGTACACGCACTGTGGCAGTTTGTTGATTTTTATTATGGCTGGGGTTGGCAATTGAGCCAAAAGACCACAGACTGCCGTCTGGCAAACGCCAGGTCCGGCCGTTCAGTGCATCAAAACCCAGGATATTTTCATAATGCTCCTTGATCGCAAAGCGAAGAGATGTTACACGTTTTTCGCCAGGGAGCAGTAAATTAACTTTTGCTGTCTGGCACACAGTGCTAATTCCTGTGACTCCGGTAATTTTAACCTTTCGCCGGCCAGGTCGTATGCCTAGCTTATTGGCATCTCGCTGTGTAATTATTGAAATTTGTGCACCCGTATCAATCAAAAATTTTATTAATTGATTTTGAGGACCAACTGGAATTAAAATGTAAGGGCCGTTCTCATTTATCCACTGATAAGCTTCTACTTGCCGGACTGGCAGGCCCAGTTGCCGTCCGGACCTTATCAGTTTTTTGATCCTGTGCTTTGCAACTGATCCTCTTGAGGGAGGAAAGGGTTATCTTTTTTTTCTCTGGGAGCTGGCGAAGGGGGGAGGGGGGGGGTTGGAGCATTTGGAGCGATACCTTTTTGAAATGACTGAATCAGACTCAGAATGACGCCGCTAGGCTGTCTCTGAATCGCGGTTCTAGGAATTCCTAGTGACAATGCTTGCTTCCACAGTTCATTTCTCCACTCCTGACCCCTACGTTGTCGGTCAGAGGGTTTTTGTTCCTGAGAATTATTTTGATGCAATTGTTTAATTTGCCTAACAGTGCAACCTACATTTTTTGTTTCATTGGGAATTTCATCCCATCCCATTTCTCGGGCATGATTTACAGTTTCATGTACTAAAGTTGCCCAAGTGGGTAATACTCTTGGTTCTAATTCTTCTTCCCCACTATTTCCAATAGTTTGTGTTAGATTTACCAATTCATTATAATTTAAGTCTCTCTGGATCTCATCCCGTTTTGCAATGAGAAAAGGTTTGAGCATGGCAGGGGCTCCTTTTATCAGTACTTTAAGTATAGCAGGAGCTACAGTTGCCGAAAGAGGAACATCAGTAGGTTTACGCTGATGCATGGCTTGAATACAGGCAGCTTTTGTAAAAGCTGCAGGGAGGTCATTTAGAGATTTGATAGGTATTAACAGAGGTTCTCCTCTCTCTAAGGCATCAATGCCACCAGCCCAATATGCCACTCTGCTTGTTAGTGAGTGGGGATCATTCGGGGGGTTGGGACCAGCATCCAAAAAGACACCAGGACCCCAATATCCACTGGCTTCATTGCCATCTAGTAAAATTCTATCTCCCCCGTTTAGAGAAACTCTCCATAGGTATTCAGTTTCAGTTTCTCCAGGCTTACGGCCGTAACGATCTTGTAAATGAGCTATTTGAATTGGATCAAAAGGGGTTGTTTTGCTGATGCGACTTCTCACACCACCCCGAGGTCCTGTTGTTTCCTCTGTTTTAATAATTGGTCTGACTGCAAGAGGGGGAGACTCAGGCGGCTGCAAATAATTATTTTCGTCTGAGTCGTCATTATGTGTATCACTCCAAATGTTACCATCCCAGTCTTCAGGGGACACAATTAATTTTCTGATTTGAACAATATCAGGGGGGTTTGGAGACTGCATTAGCATCATTTCAACGCGTTCCCCCAGTTTTTGTTGTTTCAATTGGGATTCCTTAAGTTGCTGTTGCAGCTGCTCTATTTTAATCGATAACAGCAGATTGGTGGATTTGTGCCCTGTAATCTCATCTTGTAAATTTTGTATTTTACGATTAACTTTCTCTCGTTCATGACAGGCAGCTTCCAGGCACACTCCCAACATTTTACAAATCATACCTTTATTTTTTCCAAATTTAGTTGCACCTCGAGCAATAGTTAACTGTTTTTCTACCTCTTCCCAGTTGTGCCAATTATTATAAGCCCAATCCTCTGGGAAGGTGGGATTTGGTTGGATACCGTGTTTTTGTAAGTATTTGGTGATTTTGCTTGTCATCCTGCCGACTACGCCAATTTGTCGCGGATGAAAGTATTGACACGGTAATATTTAGTAAGAAGTCTAGGTTTATTAATAACTAACAGCAATTTGTTATTATAAAATAATTCAGAAATACTAAAAGAAAGAAAACCGACTTATTCAGATTCTCAAATGACAAGATTCACACTAACTTACTTAACGGTACCTATATATATACACATATATACACATGCATGCACATAACAAAATGGACAAACATACAGAAACAAAGGTGTTTGGATTCAGTGGAATGAACACAGAACAGACATACACACACAGAAACAAGGGTACGTACCCACACACACACACACACACACAGAGTAAAGAGAAGCTAGCTCAAAGAAAATTTCCCTCTTGAGTTTAGAGCAAATACTCACAATGCCTTGGCATTCCTCAACGGGCGATAATTGAGACTCAAGCGGGGGACTTCGCCCTGGCCTTCCGTCTGGAGCAGACGACACCTTAAGGGTTTGGTACCTGAGAGGCGTCCCAGCTCAGGGGAGATGCTGGTCACAGGCCCACTGCGATCCAGGAGAGCTCAAAGGGTCTCCCTGGTGGTCGCCATTTATAGGGTCCAAGATAATTGACTTTTGTCAAATGCCTTCTGGTGCCTTCCAGCAGTTACAAAAGAATTTGATTAATGTGCGACTCTGTTATTGTTCCCATTTGACCACATCCCAGGCACAGGTGTGCCAGGCCCTGAGGAGTTGATGGGCCATTTTAACCATTTCCGAGCAATCGGGAGGGGCAGGAGCCAGGCTCGTTAACATTGTCAGTCCTTATCTCCACAGACTGGTGTATAGCTCGGGGGATGTGGGTGGAATCGCACCTAGCACCAAGCAGCCCAACAAGAGGGGCGGGGGGGGTAAGGATTGCACCACCACACATGGCCACCACTGACCTGCTCCCCACTGTGACATGTCCCATACAGTAACATGATCACTACTGACATGCTGCCCACTGTCACATGGCCCCACAGTGACGTGGACACCACTGACTTGCTGCCCACTGTGACTGGCCACCACAGTGACATGGCAACCAGTGGAGTGTTGCTCATTGTGACATGGCCACAACTAGTCTGCTGCCCACTGTGACATGACCTCACAGTGACATGGCCACCACTGACCCGCTGACCACTGTGACATGGCCCCCACAGTGACAAGGCCACCACTGACCCGCTGACCACTGTGACATGGCCCCCACATGACATGGCCCCCATAGTGACATGGCCACCACTGACCTGCTGCCCACTGTGACATAGCCCCCATAATGACATGGCCACCACTGAGCTGCTGCCCACTGTGACATGGCCCCCATAGTGACATGGCCACCACAAACATGCTGCCCACTGTGACAAGGCCCCCACAGTGACATGGTCACTACTGACATGCTGCCCACTCTGACATACCCCCCACAGTGACATGGCAACCAGTGGCCTGTTGCTCCTGTGACATGGCCACAACTGATCTGTGTGATAGACAGTAAACTGTTTGTTCATCAAATTCCATTGAAGATACTGGGAGCTCGTGACATGTTATTCCATAAACTATGTTGGCCTAAGCTTAATCTTAACTATTACACTGTGTAACGACTAACTGACTGTAAGTGCTTATCTAAGTTGAAATGCTGAAGCAAGGACTCCTACTAGGCAAAAGACTGAAAAGAGGGAGAAAGGGAAGAAGGACAAAGGGGAGAAAGACAAAGGGAAGAAGAAAAAAAAAAAAAAAAAAAAAAAAGAGGGGGTAGTGTCTATATTCTGTAAGATATAAACAAAGACTTTGTGAGCCACTCTCAGGAAAGTAGGAAATACGAGAAGCTGGTGACGTGAGGAAGACCCGGATGGAGCGACCCCCTAGCTGCAAAGTGCGCAGATGCAGGATACACCTCTCAGAGAGACCCGATAACGGAAGGCGGAGGATATAAAAAAGACGGACCCTCGGGAAGTGGGCGCGCGCCGTTGGTGGAGCAGGGACTCCCCGGCCGCCCAGCGCTGTTTTGCTTATTGCCGCTTGCTAAAATAAATAATTGAAATTTAATTTGTCCTAACTTGCATCATTTTGGCAAGATAGTCTATAACAATCTGCTGCCCACTGTGACATGACCTCACAGTGACATGGCCACCACTGACCCGCTGACCACTGTGACATGGCCCACACAGTGACATGGCAACCACTGACCTGCTGCCCACTGTGACATGGCCCCCATAGTGACATGGCCACGACTGACCTGCTGCCCACTGTGACATGGCCTCCACAGTGACATGGCCACAACTCACCTGCTGCCCACTGTGACATACCCCCCACAGTGACATGGCAACCAGTGGCCTGTTTCTCCTGTGACATGGCCACCACTGATCTGCTGCCCACTGTGACATGACCTCACAGTGACATGGCCACCACTGACCCGCTGACCACTGTGACATGGCCCCCACAGTGACAAGGCCACCACTGACCCGCTGACCACTGTGACATGGCCGCAACAGTGACATGGCCACCACTGACCTGCTGCCCACTGTGACATGGCCCCCATAGTGACATGGCTACTACTGATCTGCTCCCCACTGTGACATGACCTCACAGTGACATGGCCACCACTGACCCGCTGACCACTGTGACATGGCCCCCATAGTGACATGGCCACAACTGACTTGCTGCCCACTGTGACATAGCTCCAACAGTGACATGGCAACCTGTCGCCTGCTGCTCACTGTGACATGGCCACCACTGACCTGCTGCACACTGTGAAATGACCTCACAGTGACGTGGCCACCAGTGACCCGCTGACCACTGTGACATGACCCCCACAGTGACATGGCCACCACTAACCTGCTGCCCACTATGACTGGCCACCACAGTGACATGGCCACCAGTGGACTCTTGCTCATTTTGAAATGGTCACAACTGATCTGCTGCCCACTATGACATGACCTCATAGTAACTTGGCCACCACTGGCCTGCTGCCCACTGTGATATACCTTCCACAGTGACATGGCAACCATTGTCCTTTTGCTCCTGTGACATGGCCACCACTGACCTGGTGCACACTGTGACATGACCTCACAGTGACATGACCACCACTGATCTGCTCCCCACTGTGACATGGCCCCCACAGTGACATGGCCACAACTGACCTGCTGCCTACTGTGACATGGACCACATAGTGACATGGCCACCACTGACCTGCTGACCACTGTGACATAGCCCCCACAGTGACATGGCCATCACTGACCTGCTGCCCACTGTGACATGGCCCCCATAGTGACATGGCCACAACTGACTTGCTGACCACTGTGACATAGCCCCCACAGTGACATGGCCACCACTGACCCGCTAACCACTGTGACATAGCCCCCACAGTGACATGGCCATCACTGACCTGCTGCCCACTGTGACATGGCCCCCATAGTGACATGGCCACAACTGACCTGCTGCCCACTGTGACATAGCCCCCACAGTGACATGGCCACCAGTGGCCTGCTGCTCACTGTGACATGGCCACCACTGACCTGTTGCACACTGTGACATGACGTCACAGTGACATGGCCACCAGTGACCCGCTGACCACTGTGACATGGCCACCACAGTGACATGGCCACCACTGACCCGCTGACCACTGTGACATGGCCCCCACTGTGACATGGCCACCACTAACCTGCTGCCCACTGTGACTGGCCACCACAGTGACATGGCCACCAGTGGACTGTTGCTCATTGTGACATGGCCACAAATGATCTGCTGCCCACTGTGACATGACCTCACAGTGACATGGCCACCACTGACCCGCTGACACCTGTGACATGGGCCCCACAGTAACATGGCCACCACTGACCTGCTGCCTACTGTGACGTGGCCCACATAGTGACATGGCCACCACTGACCTGCTGCCCACGGTGACATGGCCCCCACACTGACATGGCCAGCACTGACCCACTGCCCACTGTGACATGGCCCCCACAGTGACATGGCCACCACGGACCTGCTGCCCACTGTGACATGGCCCCCATAGTGACATGGACACCACTGACCTGCTGCCCACTCTGACATAGCCCCCACAGTGACATGGCAACCAGTGGCCTGCTGCTCACTGTGACATGGCCACCACTGACCTGCTGCACACTGTGACATGACCTCACAGTGACATGGCCACCAGTGAACCGCTAACCAGTGTGACATGGCCCCCACAGTGACATGGCCACCACTGACCCGCTGACAACTGTGACATGGCCCAACAGTGACATGGCCACCACTAACCTGCTGCACACTGTGACTGGCCACCACAGTGACATGGCCACCAGTGGACTGTTGCTCATTGTGACATGGCCACAACTGATCTGCTGCCCACTGTGACATGACCTCACAGTGACATGGCCACCACTGACCCGCTGACACCTGTGACATGGCCCCCACAGTGACATGGCCACCACTGACCCGCTGACCACTGTGACATGGCCCCCACAGTGACATGGCCACCAGTGACCCGCTGACCACTGTGACATGGCCCCCACAGTGACATGGCCACCACTGACCCGCTGACCACTGTGACATGGCCCCCACAGTGACATGGCCACCACTGACCTGATGCCCTCGGTGACATGGCCCCCACACTGACATGGCCAGCACTGACCCGCTGACCACTGTGACATAGCCCCCACAGTGACATGGCCACCACTGACCTGCTGCCCACTGTGACATGACGTCACAGTGACATGGCCACCACTGACCCGCTGACCACTGTGACATGGCCCCCACATTGACATGGCAACCAGTGGCCTGTTGCTCACTGTGACATGCCCACCACTGACCTGCTGCACACTGTGACATGACCTCACTGTGACATGGCCACCACTGACCTGCTCCCCACTGTGACATGTCCCATACAGTAACATGATCACTACTGACATGGTGTCCACTGTCACATGACCTCACAGTGACATGGCCACCACTGACCCGCTGACCAATGTGACATGGCCCCCACAGTGAGATGGCCACCACTGACCTGCTGCCCACTATGATATGGCCCCCATAGTGACATGGCCACCACTGATCTGCTGCCCACTGTGACATGGCCCCCATAGTGATATGGCCACCACTGACCTGCTGCCCACTGTGACATGGCCCCACAGTGACATGGCCACAACTGACCTGCTGCCCACTGTGACATACCCCCCACAGTGACATGGCAACCAGTGCCCTGTTGCTCACTGTGACATGGCCACCACTAACCTTCTCCCCATTGTGACATGTCCCATAAAGTAACTTGACCACTACTGTCATGCTGCCCACTGTCACATGGCCCCACAGTGACGTGGCCACCACTGACCTGCTGCCCACTGTGACTGGCCACCACAGTGACATGGCCATCAGTGGATTGTTGCTCATTGTGACATGGCCACAACTGATCTGCTGCCCACTGTGACATGACCTCACATTGACATGGCCACCACTGACCCGCTGACACCTGTGACATGGCCCCAACAATGACATGGCCACCACTGACCCGCTGACCACTGTGACATAGCCCCCGTAGTGACATGGCCACAACTACACTTGCTGCCCACTGTGACATACCCCCCACAGTGACATGGCAACCTGTGTCCTGCTGCACACTGTGACATGACCTCACAGTGACATGACCACCACAGATCTGCTCCCCACTGTGACATGGCCCCCACAGTGACATGGCCACAACTGACCTGCTGCCCACTGTGACATGGACCCCATAGTGACATGGCCACCACTGACCTGCTGACCACTGTGACATAGCCCCCACAGTGACATGGCCACCACTGACCCGCTGACCACTGTGACATAGCCCCCACAGTGACATGGCCACCACTGACCTGCTGCCCACTGTGACATGACGTCACAGTGACATGGCCACCAGTGGCCTGCTGCTCACTGTGACATAGCCACCACTGACCTGCTGCACACTGTGACATGACGTCACAGTGACATGGCCACCACTGACCCGCTAACCACTGTGACATAGCCCCCACAGTGACATGGCCATCACTGACCTGCTGCCCACTGTGACATGGCCCCCATAGTGACATGGCCACAACTGACCTGCTGCCCACTGTGACATAGCCCCCACAGTGACATGGCCACCAGTGGCCTGCTGCTCACTGTGACATGGCCACCACTGACCTGTTGCACACTGTGACATGACGTCACAGTGACATGGCCACCAGTGACCCGCTGACCACTGTGACATGGCCACCACAGTGACATGGCCACCACTGACCCGCTGACCACTGTGACATGGCCCCCACTGTGACATGGCCACCACTAACCTGCTGCCCACTGTGACTGGCCACCACAGTGACATGGCCACCAGTGGACTGTTGCTCATTGTGACATGGCCACAAATGATCTGCTGCCCACTGTGACATGACCTCACAGTGACATGGCCACCACTGACCCGCTGACACCTGTGACATGGGCCCCACAGTAACATGGCCACCACTGACCTGCTGCCCACGGTGACATGGCCCCCACACTGACATGGCCAGCACTGACCCACTGCCCACTGTGACATGGCCCCCACAGTGACATGGCCACCACGGACCTGCTGCCCACTGTGACATGGCCCCCATAGTGACATGGCCACCACTGACCTGCTGCCCACTCTGACATAGCCCCCACAGTGACATGGCAACCAGTGGCCTGCTGCTCACTGTGACATGGCCACCACTGACCTGCTGCACACTGTGACATGACCTCACAGTGACATGGCCACCAGTGAACCGCTAACCAGTGTGACATGGCCCCCACAGTGACATGGCCACCACTGACCCGCTGACAACTGTGACATGGCCCAACAGTGACATGACCACCACTAACCTGCTGCACAGTGTGACTGGCCACCACAGTGACATGGCCACCAGTGGACTGTTGCTCATTGTGACATGGCCACAACTGATCTGCTGCCCACTGTGACATGACCTCACAGTGACATGGCCACCACTGACCCGCTGACACCTGTGACATGGCCCCCACAGTGACATGGCCACCACTGACCCGCTGACCACTGTGACATGGCCCCCACAGTGACATGGCCACCAGTGACCCGCTGACCACTGTGACATGGCCCCCACAGTGACATGGCCACCACTGACCCGCTGACCACTGTGACATGGCCCCCACAGTGACATGGCCACCACTGACCTGATGCCCTCGGTGACATGGCCCCCACAGTGACATGGCCACCACTGACCTGATGCCCTCGGTGACATGGCCCCCACACTGACATGGCCAGCACTGACCCGCTGACCACTGTGACATAGCCCCCACAGTGACATGGCCACCACTGACCTGCTGCCCACTGTGACATGACGTCACAGTGACATGGCCACCAGTGACCCGCTGACCACTGTGACATGGCCCCCACATTGACATGGCAACCAGTGGCCTGTTGCTCACTGTGACATGCCCACCACTGACCTGCTGCACACTGTGACATGACCTCACTGTGACATGGCCACCACTGACCTGCTCCCCACTGTGACATGTCCCATACAGTAACATGATCACTACTGACATGGTGTCCACTGTCACATGACCTCACAGTGACATGGCCACCACTGACCCGCTGACCAATGTGACATGGCCCCCACAGTGAGATGGCCACCACTGACCTGCTGCCCACTATGATATGGCCCCCATAGTGACATGGCCACCACTGATCTGCTGCCCACTGTGACATGGCCCCCATAGTGATATGGCCACCACTGACCTGCTGCCCACTGTGACATGGCCCCACAGTGACATGGCCACAACTGACCTGCTGCCCACTGTGACATACCCCCCACAGTGACATGGCAACCAGTGCCCTGTTGCTCACTGTGACATGGCCACCACTAACCTTCTCCCCATTGTGACATGTCCCATAAAGTAACTTGACCACTACTGTCATGCTGCCCACTGTCACATGGCCCCACAGTGACGTGGCCACCACTGACCTGCTGCCCACTGTGACTGGCCACCACAGTGACATGGCCATCAGTGGATTGTTGCTCATTGTGACATGGCCACAACTGATCTGCTGCCCACTGTGACATGACCTCACATTGACATGGCCACCACTGACCCGCTGACACCTGTGACATGGCCCCAACAATGACATGGCCACCACTGACCCGCTGACCACTGTGACATAGCCCCCGTAGTGACATGGCCACAACTACACTTGCTGCCCACTGTGACATACCCCCCACAGTGACATGGCAACCTGTGTCCTGCTGCACACTGTGACATGACCTCACAGTGACATGACCACCACAGATCTGCTCCCCACTGTGACATGGCCCCCACAGTGACATGGCCACAACTGACCTGCTGCCCACTGTGACATGGACCCCATAGTGACATGGCCACCACTGACCTGCTGACCACTGTGACATAGCCCCCACAGTGACATGGCCACCACTGACCCGCTGACCACTGTGACATAGCCCCCACAGTGACATGGCCACCACTGACCTGCTGCCCACTGTGACATGACGTCACAGTGACATGGCCACCAGTGGCCTGCTGCTCACTGTGACATAGCCACCACTGACCTGCTGCACACTGTGACATGACGTCACAGTGACATGGCCACCAGTGACCCGCTGACCACTGTGACATGGCCACCACAGTGACATGGCCACCACTAACCTGCTGCCCACTGTGACTGGCCACCACAGTGACATGGCCACCAGTGGACTGTTGCTCATTGTGACATGGCCACAAATGATCTGCTGCCCACTGAGACATGACCTCACAGTGACATGGCCACCACTGACCAGCTGACACCTGTGACATGGCCCCCACAGTGACATGGCCAGCACTGACCCGCTGACCACTGTGACATGGCCCCCACAGTGACATGGCCACCACTGACGGGCTGACCACTGTGACATGGCCCCCACAGTGACATGGCCACCACTGACCTGCTGCCTACTGTGACGTGGCCCACATAGTGACGTGGCCACCACTGACCTGCTGCCCACGGTGACATGGCCCACACACTGACATGGCCAGCACTGACCCATTGCCCACTGTGACATGGCCCCCACAGTGACATGGCCACCACGGACCTGCTGCCCACTGTGACATGGCCCCCATAGTGACATGGCCACCACTGACCTGCTGCCCACTGTGACATGGCCCACATAGTTACATGGCCACAACTGACCTGCTGCCCACTGTGACATACCCCCCACAGTGACATGGCCACCAGTGGACTGTTGCTCATTGTGACATGGCCACAACTGATCTGCTGCCCACTGTGACATGATCTCACAGTGACATGGCCACCAATGACCCGCTGACCACTGTGACATGGCCCCCACAGTGACAAGGCCACCACTGACCCTCTGCCCACTGTGACATTCCCCCCACAGTGACATGGCAACCAGTGCCCTGTTGCTCCTGTGACATGGCCACCACTGACCTGGTGCACACTGTGACATGACCTCACAGTAACATGATCACTACTGACATGCTGCCCACTGTCACATGGCCCCCACAGTGACATGGCCACCACTGACCCGCTGACCACTGTTACATAGCCCCCATAGTGACATGGCCACAACTACACTTGCTGCCCACTATGACATACCCCCCACAGTGACATGGCAACCTGTGGCCTGCTGCACACTGTACATGACCTCACAGTGACATGACCACCACTGATCTGCTCCCTACTGTGACATGGCCCCCACATTGACATGGCCACAACTGACCTGCTGCCCACTGTGACATGGACCCCATAGTGACATGGCCACCACTGACCTGCTGACCACTGTGACATAGCCCCCACAGTGACATGGCCACCACTGACCCGCTGACCACTGTGACATGGCCCCCACAGTGACATGGCCATCACTGACCTGCTGCCCACTGTGACATGGCCCCCATAGTGACATGGCCACAACTACACCTGCTGCCCACTGTGACATAGCCCCCACAGTGACATGGCCACCAATGGCCTGCTGCTCACTGTGACATGGCCACCACTGACCTGCTGCACACTGTGACATGACGTCACAGTGACATGGCCACCAGTGACCCGCTGACCACTGTGACATGGCCACCACAGTGACATGGCCACCACTGACCCGCTGACCACTGTGACATGGCCCCCACTGTGACATGGCCACCACTAACCTGCTGCCCACTGTGACTGGCCACCACAGTGACATGGCCACCAGTGGACTGTTGCTCATTGTGACATGGCCACAAATGATCTGCTGCCCACTGTGACATGACCTCACAGTGACATGGCCACGACTGACCCGCTGACACCTGTGACATGGCCCCCACAGTGACATGGCCACCACTGACCCGCTGACCACTGTGACATGGCCCCCACAGTGACATGGCCACCACTGACCCGCTGACCACTGTGACATGGCCCCCACAGTGACATGGCCACCACTGACCTGCTGCCTACTGTGACGTGGCCCACATAGTGACGTGGCCACCACTGACCTGCTGCCCACGGTGACATGGCCCCCACACTGACATGGCCAGCACTGACCCACTGCCCACTGTGACATGGCCCCCACAGTGACATGGCCACCACTGACCCGCTGACCACTGTGACATGGCCCCCATAGTGACATGGCCACAACTGACCTGCTGCCCACTGTTACATACCCACCACAGTGACATGGCAACCAGTGGCCTGTTGCTCCTGTGACATGGCCACCACTGATCTGCTGCCCACTGTGACATGACCTCACAGTGACATGGCCACCACTGACGCGCTGACCACTGTGACATGACCCCCACATTGACATGGCCACCACTGACCCGCTGACACCTGTGACATGGCCCCCACAGTGACATGGCCACCACTGACCCGCTGACCACTGTGACATAGCCCCCATAGTGACATGGCCAAAACTACACTTGCTGCCCACTGTGACATACCCCCCACAGTGACATGGCAACCTGTGGCCTGCTGCACACTGTGACATTACCTCACAGTGACATGACCACCACTGATCTGCTCCCCACTGTGACATGGCCCCCACAGTGACATGGCCACAACTGACCTGCTGCCTACTGTGACATGGACCACATAGTTACATGGCCACCACTGACCTGCTGACCACTGTGACATAGCCCCCACAGTGACATGGCCATCACTGACCTGCTGCCCACTGTGACATGGCCCCCATAGTGACATGGCCACAACTGACTTGCTGACCACTGTGACATAGCCCCCTCAGTGACATGGCCACCACTGACCCGCTAACCACTGTGACATAGCCCCCACAGTGACATGGCCATCACTGACCTGCTGCCCACTGTGACATGGCCCCCATAGTGACATGGCCACAACTGACCTGCTGCCCACTGTGACATAGCCCCCACAGTGACATGGCCACCAGTGGCCTGCTGCTCACTGTGACATGGCCACCACTGACCTGCTGCACACTGTGACATGACGTCACAGTGACATGGCCACCAGTGACCCGCTGACCACTGTGACATGGCCACCACAGTGACATGGCCACCACTGACCCGCTGACCACTGTGACATGGCCCCCACTGTGACATGGCCACCACTAACCTGCTGCCCACTGTGACTGGCCACCACAGTGACATGGCCACCAGTGGACTGTTGCTCATTGTGACATGGCCACAAATGATCTGCTGCCCACTGTGACATGACCTCACAGTGACATGGCCACCACTGACCCGCTGACACCTGTGACATGGCCCCCACAGTGACATGGCCACCACTGACCCGCTGACCACTGTGACACGGCCCACACAGTGACATGGCCACCACTGACCCGCTGACCACTGTGACATGGCCCCCACAGTGACATGGCCACCACTGACCTGCTGCCTACTGTGACGTGGCCCACATAGTGACATGGCCACCACTGACCTGCTGCCCACGGTGACATGGCCCCCACACTGACATGGCCAGCACTGACCCACTGCCCACTGTGACATGGCCCCCACAGTGACATGGCCACCACGGACCTGCTGCCCACTGTGACATGGCCCCCATAGTGACATGGCCACCACTGACCTGCTGCCCACTCTGACATAGCCCCCACAGTGACATGGCAACCAGTGGCCTGCTGCTCACTGTGACATGGCCACCACTGACCTGCTGCACACTGTGACATGACCTCACAGTGACATGGCCACCAGTGAACCGCTAACCAGTGTGACATGGCCCCCACAGTGACATGGCCACCACTGACCCGCTGACAACTGTGACATGGCCCAACAGTGACATGGCCACCACTAACCTGCTGCACACTGTGACTGGCCACCACAGTGACATGGCCACCAGTGGACTGTTGCTCATTGTGACATGGCCACAACTGATCTGCTGCCCACTGTGACATGACCTCACAGTGACATGGCCACCACTGACCCGCTGACACCTGTGACATGGCCCCCACAGTGACATGGCCACCACTGACCCGCTGACCACTGTGACATGGCCCCCACAGTGACATGGCCACCAGTGACCCGCTGACCACTGTGACATGGCCCCCACAGTGACATGGCCACCACTGACCCGCTGACCACTGTGACATGGCCCCCACAGTGACATGGCCACCACTGACCTGATGCCCTCGGTGACATGGCCCCCACACTGACATGGCCAGCACTGACCCGCTGACCACTGTGACATAGCCCCCACAGTGACATGGCCACCACTGACCTGCTGCCCACTGTGACATGACGTCACAGTGACATGGCCACCAGTGACCCGCTGACCACTGTGACATGGCCCCCACATTGACATGGCAACCAGTGGCCTGTTGCTCACTGTGACATGCCCACCACTGACCTGCTGCACACTGTGACATGACCTCACTGTGACATGGCCACCACTGACCTGCTCCCCACTGTGACATGTCCCATACAGTAACATGATCACTACTGACATGGTGTCCACTGTCACATGACCTCACAGTGACATGGCCACCACTGACCCGCTGACCAATGTGACATGGCCCCCACAGTGAGATGGCCACCACTGACCTGCTGCCCACTATGATATGGCCCCCATAGTGACATGGCCACCACTGACCTGCTGCCCACTGTGACATGGCCCCCATAGTGATATGGCCACCACTGACCTGCTGCCCACTGTGACATGGCCCCACAGTGACATGGCCACAACTGACCTGCTGCCCACTGTGACATACCCCCCACAGTGACATTGCAGCCAGTGGCCTGTTGCTCACTCTGACATGGCCACCACTAACCTTCTCCCCACTGTGACATGGCCCCCACAGTGACATGGCCACCACTGACCTGCTGGCCACTGTGACATGGACCCCATAGTGACATGGCCACCACTGACCTGCTGACCACTATGACATGGCCCCCACAGTGACATGGCCACCACTGACCCGCTGACCACTGTGACATAGCCCCCATAGTGACATGGCCACCACTGACCTGCTGCCCACTGTGACATGGCCCCCACAGTGACATGGCCACAACTGACCTGCTGCCCACTGTTACATACCCACCACAGTGACATGGCAACCAGTGGCCTGTTGCTCCTGTGACATGGCCACCACTGATCTGCTGCCCACTGTGACATGACCTCACAGTGACATGGCCACCACTGACCCGCTGACCACTGTTACATGACCCCCACATTGACAAGGCCACCACTGACCCGCTGACCACTGTGACATGGCCGCAACAGTGACATGGCCACCACTGACCTGCTGCCCACTGTGAAATGGCCCCCATAGTGACATGGCCACCACTGACGTGCTGCCGACTGTGACATAGCACCCATAGTGACATGGCCACCAGTGGACTGTTGCTCATTGTGACATGGCCACAACTGATCTGCTGCCCACGGTGACATGACGTCTCAGTGACATGGCCACCACTGACCTGCTGACCACGTTGACATGGCCCCCACAGTGACAAGGCCACCACTGACCCGCTGACCACTGTGACATGGCCGCAACAGTGACAGGGCCACCACTGACCTGTTGCCCACTGTGACATGGCCCCCATAGTGACATGGCCACCACTGGCCTGCTGCCGACTGTGACATAGCCCCCATAGTGACATGGCCACCACTGACCTGCTGACCACGTTGACATGGCCCCCACAGTGACAAGGCC
Source organism: Strix aluco (assembly GCF_031877795.1). NCBI lineage: Eukaryota > Metazoa > Chordata > Aves > Strigiformes > Strigidae > Strix > Strix aluco. Next base: position 591,064 of record NW_027436660.1, read on the forward strand.
ACCACTGACCCGCTGACCACTGTGACATGGCCGCAACAGTGACAGGGCCACCACTGACCTGTTGCCCACTGTGACATGGCCCCCACAGTGACAAGGCCACCACTGACCCGCTGACCACTGTGACATGGCCGCAACAGTGACATGGCCACCACTGGCCTGCTGCCGACTGTGACATAGCCCCCATAGTGACATGGCCACAACTGACCTGCTGACCACAGTGACATGGCCCCCATAGTGACATGGCCACCACTGATCTGCTGCCCACTGTGACATGGCCTCCACAGTGACATGGCCACAACTGACCTGCTGCCCACTGTGACATGGCCCCCATAGTGACATGGCCACAACTGACCTGCTGCCCACTGTGACATGGCCCCCATAGTGACATGGCCACCACTGACCTGCTGACCACTGTGACATGGCCCCCACAGTGACATGGCCACCACTGACCCGCTGACCACTGTGACATAGCCCCCATAGTGACATAGCCACCACTGACCTGCTGCCCACTGTGACATGACGTCACAGTGGCATGGCCACCAGTGACCCGCTGACCACTGTGACATGGCCCCCACAGTGACATGGCCACCACTGACCCGCTGACCACTGTGACATGGCCCCCACAGTGACATGGCCACCACTAACCTGCTGCCCACTGTGACTGGCCACCACAGTGACATGGCCACCAGTGGACTGTTGCTCATTGTGACATAGCCACAACTGATCTGCTGCCCACTGTGACATGACCTCACAGTGACATGGCCACCACTGACCCGCTGACACCTGTGACATGGGCCCCACAGTAACATGGCCACCACTGACCTGCTGACCACTGTGACATGGCCCCACAGTGACATGGCCACAACTGACCTGCTGCCCACTGTGACATATCCCCCACAGTGACATGGCAGCCAGTGGCCTGTTGCTCACTCTGACATGGCCACCACTAACCTTCTCCCCACTGTGACATGGCCCCCACAGTGACATGGCCACCACTGACCTGCTGGCCACTGTGACATGGACCCCATATTGACATGGCCACCACTGACCTGCTGACCACTGTGACATGGCCCCCACAGTGACATGGCCACCACTGACCCGCTGACCACTGTGACATAGCCCCCATAGTGACATGGCCACAACTGATCTGCTGCCCACTGTTACATACCCACCACAGTGACATGGCAACCAGTGGCCTGTTGCTCCTGTGACATGGCCACCACTGATCTGCTGCCCACTGTGACATGACCTCACAGGGACATGGCCACCACTGACCCGCTGACCACTGTGACATGACCCCCACATTGACAAGGCCACCACTGACCCGCTGACCACTGTGACATGGCCGCAACAGTGACATGGCCACCACTGACCTGCTGCCCACTGTGAAATGGCCCCCATAGTGACATGGCCACCACTGACGTGCTGCCGACTGTGACATAGCACCCATAGTGACATGGCCACCAGTGGACTGTTGCTCATTGTGACATGGCCACAACTGATCTGCTGCCCACGGTGACATGACGTCACAGTGACATGGCCACCACTGACCTGCTGACAACGGTGACATGGCCCCCACAGTGACAAGGCCACCACTGACCCGCTGACCACTGTGACATGGCCGCAACAGTGACATGGCCACCACTGACCTGTTGCCCACTGTGACATGGCCCCCATAGTGACATGGCCACCACTGGCCTGCTGCCGACTGTGACATAGCCCCCATAGTGACATGGCCACAACTGACCTGCTGACCACAGTGACATGGCCCCCATAGTGACATGGCCACCACTGATCTGCTGCCCACTGTGACATGGCCTCCACAGTGACATGGCCACAACTGACCTGCTGCCCACTGTGACATGGCCCCCATAGTGACATGGCCACAACTGACCTGCTGCCCACTGTGACATGGCCCCCATAGTGACATGGCCACAACTGATCTGCTGCCCACTGTAACATGACCTCACAGTGACATGGCCACCACTGACCTGCTCCCCACTGTGACATGGCCCCCACAGTGACATGGCCACCACTGACCTGCTGCCCACTGTGACAGGGACCCCATAGTGACATGGCCACCACTGACCTGCTGACCACTGTGACATAGCCCCCATAGTGACATAGCCACCACTGACCTGCTGCCCACTGTGACATGACGTCACAGTGGCATGGCCACCAGTGACCCGCTGACCACTGTGACATGGCCCCCACAGTGACATGGCCACCACTGACCCGCTGACCACTGTGACATGGCCCCCACAGTGACATGGCCACCACTAACCTGCTGCCCACTGTGACTGGCCACCACAGTGACATGGCCACCAGTGGACTGTTGCTCATTGTGACATAGCCACAACTGATCTGCTGCCCACTGTGACATGACCTCACAGTGACATGGCCACCACTGACCCGCTGACACCTGTGACATGGGCCCCACAGTAACATGGCCACCACTGACCTGCTGACCACTGTGACATGGCCCCCACAGTGACATGGCCACCACTGACCTGCTGCCCACTGTGACATGGCCCCACAGTGACATGGCCACAACTGACCTGCTGCCCACTGTGACATACCCCCCACAGTGACATGGCAGCCAGTGGCCTGTTGCTCACTCTGACATGGCCACCACTAACCTTCTCCCCACTGTGACATGGCCCCCACAGTGACATGGCCACCACTGACCTGCTGGCCACTGTGACATGGACCCCATAGTGACATGGCCACCACTGACCTGCTGACCACTGTGACATGGCCCCCTCAGTGACATGGCCACCACTGACCCGCTGACCACTGTGACATAGCCCCCATAGTGACATGGCCACAACTGATCTGCTGCCCACTGTTACATACCCACCACAGTGACATGGCAACCAGTGGCCTGTTGCTCCTGTGACATGGCCACCACTGATCTGCTGCCCACTGTGACATGACCTCACAGGGACATGGCCACCACTGACCCGCTGACCACTGTGACATGACCCCCACATTGACAAGGCCACCACTGACCCGCTGACCACTGTGACATGGCGGCAACAGTGACATGGCCACCACTGACCTGCTGCCCACTGTGAAATGGCCCCCATAGTGACATGGCCACCACTGACGTGCTGCCGACTGTGACATAGCACCCATAGTGACATGGCCACCAGTGGACTGTTGCTCATTGTGACATGGCCACAACTGATCTGCTGCCCACGGTGACATGACGTCACAGTGACATGGCCACCACTGACCTGCTGACCACGGTGACATGGCCCCCACAGTGACAAGGCCACCACTGACCCGCTGACCACTGTGACATGGCCGCAACAGTGACATGGCCACCACTGACCTGCTGCCTACTGTGACATGGCCCCCATAGTGACATGGCCACCACTGGCCTGCTGCCGACTGTGACATAGCCCCCATAGTGACATGGCCACAACTGACCTGCTGACCACAGTGACATGGCCCCCATAGTGACATGGCCACCACTGATCTGCTGCCCACTGTGACATGGCCTCCACAGTGACATGGCCACAACTGACCTGCTGCCCACTGTGACATGGCCCCCATAGTGACATGGCCACAACTGACCTGCTGCCCACTGTGACATACCCCCTACAGTTAAATGGCCACCAGTGGAATGTTGCTCATTGTGACATGGCCACAACTGATCTGCTGCCCACTGTAACATGACCTCACAGTGACATGGCCACCACTGACCTGCTCCCCACTGTGACATGGCCCCCACAGTGACATGGCCACCACTGACCTGCTGCCCACTGTGACAGGGAACCCATAGTGACATGGCCACCACTGACCTGCTGACCACTGTGACATGGCCCCCACAGTGACATGGCCACCACTGACCCGCTGACCACTGTGACATAGCCCCCATAGTGACATAGCCACCACTGACCTGCTGCCCACTGTGACATGACGTCACAGTGGCATGGCCACCAGTGACCCGCTGACCACTGTGACATGGCCCCCACAGTGACATGGCCACCACTGACCCGCTGACCACTGTGACATAGCCCCCACAGTGACATGGCCACCACTAACCTGCTGCCCACTGTGACTGGCCACCACAGTGACATGGCCACCAGTGGACTGTTGCTCATTGTGACATAGCCACAACTGATCTGCTGCCCACTGTGACATGACCTCACAGTGACATGGCCACCACTGACCCGCTGACACCTGTGACATGGGCCCCACAGTAACATGGCCACCACTGACCCGCTGACCACTGTGACATGGCCCCCACAGTGACATGGCCACCACTGACCTGCTGCCCACTGTGACATGGCCCCACAGTGACATGGCCACAACTGACCTGCTGACCACTGTGACATGGCCCCCACCGTGACATGGCCACCACTGACCCGCTGACCACTGTGACATGGCCCCCACAGTGACATGGCCACCACTGACCCGCTGACCACTGTGACATGGCCCCCACAGTGACATGGCCACCACTAACCTGCTGCCCACTGTGACTGGCCACCACAGTGACATGGCCACCAGTGGACTGTTGCTCATCGTGACATGGCCACAACTGATCTGCTGCCCACTGTGACAAGACGTCACAGTGACATGGCCACCACTGACCTGCTGACCACGGTGACATGGCCCCCACAGTGACAAGGCCACCACTGACCCGCTGACCACAGTGACATGGCCGCAACAGTGACATGGCCACCATTGAACTGCTGCCCACTGTGACATGGCCCCCATAGTGACATGGCCACCACTGACCTGCTGCCGACTGTGACATAGACCCCATAGTGACATGGCCACCACTGACCTGCTGCCCACTGTGACATACCCCGCAGAGTGACATGGCCAGCACTGACCCGCTGACCACTGTGACATGACCCCCACATTGACATGGCAACCAGTGGCCTGTTGCTCACTGTGACATGGCCACCACTGACCTGCTGCACACTGTGACATGACCTCACTGTGACATGGCCACCACTGACCTGCTCCCCACTGTGACATGTCTCATACACTAACATGATCACTACTGACATGGTGTCCACTGTCACATGGCCCCACATTGACGTGGCCACCACTGACGTGCTGCCCACTGTGACAAGCCACCACAGTGACATGGCCACCAGTGGACTGTTGCTCATTGTGACATGGCCACAACTGATCTGCTGCCCACTGTGACATGACCTCACAGTGACATGGCCACCACTGACCCGCTGACCACTGTGACATGGCCCCCATAGTGACATGGCCACCACTGACCTGCTGCCCACTGTGACATGGCCCCCATAGTGACATGGCCACAACTGAGCTGCTGCCCACTGTTACATACCCACCACAGTGACATGGCAACCAGTGGCCTGTTGCTCCTGTGACATGGCCACCACTGACCTGCTGCCGACTGTGACATAGCCCCCATAGTGACATGGCCACCACTGACCTGCTGCCCACTGTGACATGGCCGCCATAGTGACATGGCCACCACTGACCTGCAGCCCACTGTGACATGGCCTCCACAGTGACATGGCCACAACTGACCTGCTGCCCACTGTGACATACCCCCCAGAGTGACATGGCAACCAGTGGCCTGCTGCACACTGCGACATGACCTCACAGTGACATGGCCACCACTGACCTGCTCCCCACTGTGACATGGCCCCCACAGTGACATGGCCACCACTGACCTGCTGCCCACTGTGACATGGACCCCATAGTGACATGGCCACCACTGACATGCTGACCACTGTGACATGGCCCCCACAGTGACATGGCCACCACTGACCCGCTGACCAGTGTGACATAGCCCCCATAGTGACATGGCCACCACTGACCTGCTGCCCACTGTGACATGACCCCATAGTGACATGGCCACAACTGACCTGCTGCCCACTGTGACATAGCCCCCACAGTGACATGGCAACCAGTGGCCTGCTGCTCACTGTGACATGGCCACCACTGACCTGCTACACACTGTGACATGACGTCACAGTGACATGGCCACCACTGACCCGCTGACCACTGTGACATGGCCCCCACAGTGACATGGCCACCACTAACCTGCTGCCCACTGTGACTGGCCACCACAGTGACATGGCCACCAGTGGACTGTTGCTCATTGTGACATGGCCACAACTGATCTGCTGCCCACTGTGACATGACCTCACAGTGACATGGCCACCACTGACCCGCTGACACCTGTGACATTGGCCCCACAGTAACATGGCCACCACTGACCCGCTGACCACTGTGACATGGCCCCCACAGTGAAATGGCCACCACTGACCTGCTGCCCACTGTGACATGGCCCCACAGTGACATGGCCACAACTGACGTGCTGCCCACTGTGACATACCCCCCACAGTGACATGGCAGCCAGTGGCCTGTTGCTCACTGTGACATGGCCACCACTAACCTTCTCCCCACTGTGACATGTCCCATAAAGTAAATGTATTACTACTGTCATGCTGCCCACTGTCACATGGCCCCACAGTGACGTGGCCACCATTGACCTGCTGCCCACTGTGACTGGCCACCACAGTGACATGGCCACCACTGACCTGCTGACCACGGTGACATGGCCCCCACAGTGACAAGGCCACCACTGACCCGCTGACCACTGTGACATGGCCGCAACAGTGACATGGCCACCACTGAAGTGCTGCCCACTGTGACATGGCCCCCATATTGACATGGCCACCACTGACCTGCTGCCGACTGTGACATAGACCCCATAGTGACATGGCCACCACTGACCTGCTGCCCACTGTGACATGGCCCCCACAGTGACAAGGCCACCACTGACCTGCTGACCACTGTGACATGGCCACCACAGTGACATGGCCACCACTGACCTGCTGCCCACTGTGACATGGCCCCCATAGTGACATGGCCACCACTGACCTGCTGCCCACTGTGACATGGCCTCCACAGTGACATGGCCACAACTGACCTGCTGCCCACTTTGACATACCCCCCACAGTGACATGGCAACCAGTGGCCTGTTGCTCACTGTGACATGGCCAGCACTAACCTTCTCCCCACTGTGACATGTCCCATAAAGTAACTTGACCACTACTGTCATGCTGCACACTGTCACATGGCCCCACAGTGACGTGGTCACCACTGACCTCCTGCCCACTGTGACTGGCCACCACAATGACATGGCCACCAGTGGACTGTTGCTCATTGTGACATGGCCACAACTGACCTGCTGCCCACTGTGACATGGCCCCCATAGTGACATGGCCACCACTGACCTGCTGCCAACTGTGACATAGCCACCATAGTGACATGGCCACCACTGACGTGCTGCCCACTGTGACATGGACCCCATAGTGATATGGCCACACTGACCTTATGCCCACTGTGACATGGCCTCCACAGTGACATGGTCACAACTGACCTGCTGCCCACTGTGACATACCCCCCACAGTGACAGGGCAACCAGTGGCCTGTTGCTCACTGTGACATGGCCACCACTGACCTGCTGCACACTGTGACATGACTTCACTGTGACATGGCCACCACTGACCTGCTCCCCACTGCGTCATGTCCCATACAGTAACATGATCACTACTGACATGCTGCCCACTGTCACATGGCTCCACAGTGACATGACCACCACTGACCTGCTGCCCACTGTGACTGGCCACCACAGTGACATGGCCACCAGTGGACTGTTGCTCATTGTGACATGGCCACAACTGATCTGCTGCCCACTGTGACATGACCTCACAGTGACATGGCCACCACTGACCCGCTGACCACTGTGAAATGGCCCCCACAGTGACAAGGCCACCACTGACCCGCTGACCACTGTGACATGGCCGCAACAGTGACATGGCCACCACTGACCCGCTGACCACTGTGACATAGCCCCCACAGTGACATGGCCACCACTAACCTGCTGCCCACTGTGACTGGCCACTACAGTGACATGGCCACCAGTGGACTGTTGCTCATTGTGACATAGCCACAACTGATCTGCTGCCCACTGTGACATGACCTCACAGTGACATGGCCACCACTGACCCGCTGACACCTGTGACATGGGCCCCACAGTAACATGGCCACCACTGACCCGCTGACCACTGTGACATGGCCCCCACAGTGACATGGCCACCACTGACCTGCTGCCCACTGTGACATGGCCCCACAGTGACATGGCCACAACTGACCTGCTGCCCACTGTGACATACCCCCCACAGTGACATGGCAGCCAGTGGCCTGTTGCTCACTCTGACATGGCCACCACTAACCTTCTCCCCACTGTGACATGGCCCCCACAGTGACATGGCCACCACTGACCTGCTGGCCACTGTGACATGGACCCCATAGTGACATGGCCACCACTGACCTGCTGACCACTGTGACATGGCCCCCACAGTGACATGGCCACCACTGACCCGCTGACCACTGTGACATAGCCCCCATAGTGACATGGCCACAACTGACCTGCTGCCCACTGTTACATACCCCCCACAGTGACATGGCAGCCAGTGGCCTGTTGCTCACTGTGACATGGCCACCACTAACCTTCTCCCCACTGTGACATGTCCCATAAAGTAAATGTATTACTACTGTCATGCTGCCCACTGTCACATGGCCCCACAGTGACGTGGCCACCACTGACCTGCTGCCCACTGTGACTGGCCACCACAGTGACATGGCCACCACTGACCTGCTGACCACGGTGACATGGCCCCCACAGTGACAAGGCCACCACTGACCCGCTGACCACTGTGACATGGCCGCAACAGTGACATGGCCACCACTGAAGTGCTGCCCACTGTGACATGGCCCCCATATTGACATGGCCACCACTGACCTGCTGCCGACTGTGACATAGACCCCATAGTGACATGGCCACCACTGACCTGCTGCCCACTGTGACATGGCCCCCACAGTGACAAGGCCACCACTGACCTGCTGACCACTGTGACATGGCCACCACAGTGACATGGCCACCACTGACCTGCTGCCCACTGTGACATGGCCCCCATAGTGACATGGCCACCACTGACCTGCTGCCCACTGTGACATGGCCTCCACAGTGACATGGCCACAACTGACCTGCTGCCCACTTTGACATACCCCCCACAGTGACATGGCAACCAGTGGCCTGTTGCTCACTGTGACATGGCCAGCACTAACCTTCTCCCCACTGTGACATGTCCCATAAAGTAACTTGACCACTACTGTCATGCTGCACACTGTCACATGGCCCCACAGTGACGTGGTCACCACTGACCTCCTGCCCACTGTGACTGGCCACCACAATGACATGGCCACCAGTGGACTGTTGCTCATTGTGACATGGCCACAACTGACCTGCTGCCCACTGTGACATGGCCCCCATAGTGACATGGCCACCACTGACCTGCTGCCAACTGTGACATAGCCACCATAGTGACATGGCCACCACTGACGTGCTGCCCACTGTGACATGGACCCCATAGTGATATGGCCACACTGACCTTATGCCCACTGTGACATGGCCTCCACAGTGACATGGTCACAACTGACCTGCTGCCCACTGTGACATACCCCCCACAGTGACAGGGCAACCAGTGGCCTGTTGCTCACTGTGACATGGCCACCACTGACCTGCTGCACACTGTGACATGACTTCACTGTGACATGGCCACCACTGACCTGCTCCCCACTGCGTCATGTCCCATACAGTAACATGATCACTACTGACATGCTGCCCACTGTCACATGGCTCCACAGTGACATGACCACCACTGACCTGCTGCCCACTGTGACTGGCCACCACAGTGACATGGCCACCAGTGGACTGTTGCTCATTGTGACATGGCCACAACTGATCTGCTGCCCACTGTGACATGACCTCACAGTGACATGGCCACCACTGACCCGCTGACCACTGTGAAATGGCCCCCACAGTGACAAGGCCACCACTGACCCGCTGACCACTGTGACATGGCCGCAACAGTGACATGGCCACCACTGACCCGCTGACCACTGTGACATAGCCCCCACAGTGACATGGCCACCACTAACCTGCTGCCCACTGTGACTGGCCACTACAGTGACATGGCCACCAGTGGACTGTTGCTCATTGTGACATAGCCACAACTGATCTGCTGCCCACTGTGACATGACCTCACAGTGACATGGCCACCACTGACCCGCTGACACCTGTGACATGGGCCCCACAGTAACATGGCCACCACTGACCCGCTGACCACTGTGACATGGCCCCCACAGTGACATGGCCACCACTGACCTGCTGCCCACTGTGACATGGCCCCACAGTGACATGGCCACAACTGACCTGCTGCCCACTGTGACATACCCCCCACAGTGACATGGCAGCCAGTGGCCTGTTGCTCACTCTGACATGGCCACCACTAACCTTCTCCCCACTGTGACATGGCCCCCACAGTGACATGGCCACCACTGACCTGCTGGCCACTGTGACATGGACCCCATAGTGACATGGCCACCACTGACCTGCTGACCACTGTGACATGGCCCCCACAGTGACATGGCCACCACTGACCCGCTGACCACTGTGACATAGCCCCCATAGTGACATGGCCACAACTGACCTGCTGCCCACTGTTACATACCCACCACAGTGACATGGCAACCAGTGGCCTGTTGCTCCTGTGACATGGCCACCACTGATCTGCTGCCCACTGTGACATGACCTCACAGTGACATGGCCACCACTGACCCGCTGACCACTGTCACATGACCCCCACATTGACAAGGCCACCACTGACCCGCTGACCACTGTGACATGGCCGCAACAGTGACATGGCCACCACTGACCTGCTGCCCACTGTGAAATGGCCCCCATAGTGACATGGCCACCACTGACGTGCTGCCGACTGTGACATAGCACCCATAGTGACATGGCCACCAGTAGACTGTTGCTCATTGTGACATGGAAACAACTGATCTGCTGCCCACGGTGACATGACGTCACAGTGACATGGCCACCACTGACCTGCTGACCACGGTGACATGGCCCCCACAGTGACAAGGCCACCACTGACCCGCTGACCACTGTGACATGGCCGCAACAGTGACATGGCCACCACTGACCTGCTGCCCACTGTGACATGACCTCACAGTGACATGGCCACCACTGACCTGCTCCCCACTGTGACATGGCCCCCACAGTGACATGGCCACCACTGACCTGCTGCCCACTGTAACAGGGACCCCATAGTGACATGGCCACCACTGACCTGCTGACCACTGTGACATGGCCCCCACAGTGACATGGCCACCACTGACCCGCTGACCACTGTGACATGGCCCCCACAGTGACATGGCCACCACTGACCTGCTGCCCACTGTGACATGGCCCCACAGTGACATGGCCACAACTGACCTGCTGACCACTGTGACATGGCCCCCACCGTGACATGGCCACCACTGACCCGCTGACCACTGTGACATGGCCCCCACAGTGACATGGCCACCACTGACCCGCTGACCACTGTGACATAGCCCCCACAGTGACATGGCCACCACTAACCTGCTGCCCACTGTGACTGGCCACCACAGTGACATGGCCACCAGTGGACTGTTGCTCATCGTGACATGGCCACAACTGATCTGCTGCCCACTGTGACAAGACGTCACAGTGACATGGCCACCACTGACCTGCTGACCACGGTGACATGGCCCCCACAGTGACAAGGCCACCACTGACCCGCTGACCACAGTGACATGGCCGCAACAGTGACATGGCCACCATTGAACTGCTGCCCACTCTGACATGGCCCCCATAGTGACATGGCCACCACTGACCTGCTGCCGACTGTGACATAGACCCCATAGTGACATGGCCACCACTGACCTGCTGCCCACTGTGACATACCCCCCAGAGTGACATGGCCAGCACTGACCCGCTGACCACTGTGACATGACCCCCACATTGACATGGCAACCAGTGGCCTGTTGCTCACTGTGACATGGCCACCACTGACCTGCTGCACACTGTGACATGACCTCACTGTGACATGGCCACCACTGACCTGCTCCCCACTGTGACATGTCTCATACACTAACATGATCACTACTGACATGGTGTCCACTGTCACATGGCCACCACAGTGACATGGCCACCAGTGGACTGTTGCTCATTGTGACATGGCCACAACTGATCTGCTGCCCACTGTGACATGACCTCACAGTGACATAGCCACCACTGACCCGCTGACCACTGTGACATGGCCCCCATAGTGACATGGCCACCACTGACCTGCTGCCCACTGTGACATGGCCCCCATAGTGACATGGCCACAACTGAGCTGCTGCCCACTGTTACATACCCACCACAGTGACATGGCAACCAGTGGCCTGTTGCTCCTGTTACATGGCCACCACTGACCTGCTGCCGACTGTGACATAGCCCCCATAGTGACATGGCCACCACTGACCTGCTGCCCACTGTGACATGGCCGCCATAGTGACATGGCCACCACTGACCTGCAGCCCACTGTGACATGGCCTCCACAGTGACATTGCCACAACTGACCTGCTGCCCACTGTGACATACCCCCCAGAGTGACATGGCAACCAGTGGCCTGCTGCACACTGCGACATGACCTCACAGTGACATGGCCACCACTGACCTGCTCCCCACTGTGACATGGCCCCCACAGTGACATGGCCACCACTGACCTGCTGCCCACTGTGACATGGACCCCATAGTGACATGGCCACCACTGACCTGCTGACCACTGTGACATGGCCCCCACAGTGACATGGCCACCACTGACCCGCTGACCACTGTGACATAGCCCCCATAGTGACATGGCCACCACTGACCTGCTGCCCACTGTGACATGACCCCATAGTGACATGGCCACAACTGACCTGCTGCCCACTGTGACATAGCCCCCACAGTGACATGGCAACCAGTGGCCTGCTGCTCACTGTGACATGGCCACCACTGACCTGCTGCACACTGTGACATGACGTCACAGTGACATGGCCACCACTGACCCGCTGACCACTGTGACATGGCCCCCACAGTGACATGGCCACCACTAACCTGCTGCCCACTGTGACTGGCCACCACAGTGACATGGCCACCAGTGGACTGTTGCTCATTGTGACATGGCCACAACTGATCTGCTGCCCACTGTGACATGACCTCACAGTGACATGGCCACCACTGACCCGCTGACACCTGTGACATGGGCCCCACAGTAACATGGCCACCACTGACCCGCTGACCACTGTGACATGGCCCCCACAGTGAAATGGCCACCACTGACCTGCTGCCCACTGTGACATGTCCCCACAGTGACATGGCCACAACTGACGTGCTGCCCACTGTGACATACCCCCCACAGTGACATGGCAGCCAGTGGCCTGTTGCTCACTGTGACATGGCCACCACTAACCTTCTCCCCACTGTGACATGTCCCATAAAGTAAATGTATTACTACTGTCATGCTGCCCACTGTCACATGGCCCCACAGTGACGTGGCCACCACTGACCTGCTGCCCACTGTGACTGGCCACCACAGTGACATGGCCACCACTGACCTGCTGACCACGGTGACATGGCCCCCACAGTGACAAGGCCACCACTGACCCGCTGACCACTGTGACATGGCCGCAACAGTGACATGGCCACCACTGAAGTGCTGCCCACTGTGACATGGCCCCCATATTGACATGGCCACCACTGACCTGCTGCCGACTGTGACATAGACCCCATAGTGACATGGCCACCACTGACCTGCTGCCCACTGTGACATGGCCCCCATAGTGACATGGCCACCACTGACCTGCTGCCCACTGTGACATGGCCTCCACAGTGACATGGCCACAACTGACCTGCTGCCCACTGTGACATACCCCCCACAGTGACATGGCAACCAGTGGCCTGTTGCTCACTGTGACATGGCCAGCACTAACCTTCTTCCCACTGTGACATGTCCCATAAAGTCACTTGACCACTACTGTCATGCTGCACACTGTCACATGGCCCCACAGTGACGTGGTCACCACTGACCTCCTGCCCACTGTGACTGGCCACCACAGTGACATGGCCACCAGTGGACTGTTGCTCATTGTGACATGGCCACAACTGACCTGCTGCCCACTATGACATGGCCCCCATAGTGACATGGCCACCACTGACCTGCTGCCAACTGTGACATAGCCACCATAGTGACATGGCCACCACTGACGTGCTGCCCACTGTGACATGGACCCCATAGTGATATGGCCACACTGACCTTATGCCCACTGTGACATGGCCTCTACAGTGACATGGTCACAACTGACCTGCTGCCCACTGTGACATACCCCCCACAGTGACAGGGCAACCAGTGGCCTGTTGCTCACTGTGACATGGCCACCACTGACCTGCTGCACACTGTGACATGACTTCACTGTGACATGGCCACCACTGACCTGCTCCCCACTGCGTCATGTCCCATACAGTAACATGATCACTACTGACATGCTGCCCACTGTCACATGGCTCCACAGTGACATGACCACCACTGACCTGCTGCCCACTGTGACTGGCCACCACAGTGACATGGCCACCAGTGGACTGTTGCTCATTGTGACATGGCCACAACTGATCTGCTGCCCACTGTGACATGACCTCACAGTGACATGGCCACCACTGACCCGCTGACCACTGTGAAATGGCCCCCACAGTGACAAGGCCACCACTGACCCGCTGACCACTGTGACATGGCCGCAACAGTGACATGGCCACCACTGAAGTGCTGCCCACTGTGACATGGCCCCCATATTGACATGGCCACCACTGACCTGCTGCCGACTGTGACATAGACCCCATAGTGACATGGCCACCACTGACCTGCTGCCCACTGTGACATGGCCCCCATAGTGACATGGCCGCAACTGACCTGCTGCCCACTGTGACATACCCCCCACAGTGACATGGCAACCAGTGGACTGTTGATCACTGACATGGCCACCACTAACCTTCTCCCCACTGTGACATGTCCCCTAAAGTAACTTGACCACTAATGTCATGCTGCCCACTGTCACATGGCCCCACAGTGACGTGGCCACCACTGACCTGCTGCCAACTGAGACTGGCCACCACAGAGACATGGCCACCAGTGGACTGTTGCTCATTGTGACATGGCCACAACTGATCTGCTGCCCACTGTAACATTACCTCACAGTGACATGGCCAGCACTGACCTGCTCCCCACTGTGACATGGTCCCCATAGTGACATGGCCACCACTGACCCGCTGACCACTGTGACATAGCCCCCATAGTGACATGGCCACCACTGACCTGCTGCCCACTGTGACATGACCCCATAGTGACATGGCCACAACTGACCTGCTGCCCACTGTGACATAGCCCCCACAGTGACATGGCAACCAGTGGCCTGCTGCTCACTGTGACATGGCCACCACTGACCTGCTGCACACTGTGACATGACGTCACAGTGACATGGCCACCACTGACCCGCTGACCACTGTGACATGGCCCCCACAGTGACATGGCCACCACTAACCTGCTGCCCACTGTGACTGGCCACCACAGTGACATGGCCACCAGTGGACTGTTGCTCATTGTGACATGGCCACAACTGATCTGCTGCCCACTGTGACATGACCTCACAGTGACATGGCCACCACTGACCCGCTGACACCTGTGACATGGGCCCCACAGTAACATGGCCACCACTGACCCGCTGACCACTGTGACATGGCCCCCACAGTGAAATGGCCACCACTGACCTGCTGCCCACTGTGACATGGCCCCCATAGTGACATGGCCACCACTGACCTGCTGCCCACTGTGACTGGCCACCACAGTGACATGGCCACCACTGACCTGCTGACCACGGTGACATGGCCCCCACAGTGACAAGGCCACCACTGACCCGCTGACCACTGTGACATGGCCGCAACAGTGACATGGCCACCACTGAAGTGCTGCCCACTGTGACATGGCCACCATATTGACATGGCCACCACTGACCTGCTGCCGACTGTGACATAGACCCCATAGTGACATGGCCACCACTGACCTGCTGCCCACTGTGACATGGCCCCCACAGTGACAAGGCCACCACTGACCTGCTGAACACTGTGACATGGCCACCACAGTGACATGGCCACCACTGACCTGCTGCCCACTGTGACATGGCCCCCATAGTGACATGGCCACCACTGACCTGCTGCCCACTGTGACATGGCCTCCACAGTGACATGGCCACAACTGACCTGCTGCCCACTGTGACATACCCCCCACAGTGACATGGCAACCAGTGGCCTGTTGCTCACTGTGACATGGCCAGCACTAACCTTCTCCCCACTGTGACATGTCCCATAAAGTAACTTGACCACTACTGTCATGCTGCACACTGTCACATGGCCCCACAGTGACGTGGTCACCACTGACCTCCTGCCCACTGTGACTGGCCACCACAGTGACATGGCCACCAGTGGACTGTTGCTCATTGTGACATGGCCACAACTGACCTGCTGCCCACTGTGACATGGCCCCCATAGTGACATGGCCACCACTGACCTGCTGCCAACTGTGACATAGCCACCATAGTGACATGGCCACCACTGACGTGCTGCCCACTGTGACATGGACCCCATAGTGATATGGCCACACTGACCTTATGCCCACTGTGACATGGCCTCCACAGTGACATGGTCACAACTGACCTGCTGCCCACTGTGACATACCCCCCACAGTGACAGGGCAACCAGTGGCCTGTTGCTCACTGTGACATGGCCACCACTGACCTGCTGCACACTGTGACATGACTTCACTGTGACATGGCCACCACTGACCTGCTCCCCACTGCGTCATGTCCCATACAGTAACATGATCACTACTGACATGCTGCCCACTGTCACATGGCTCCACAGTGACATGACCACCACTGACCTGCTGCCCACTGTGACATGACCTCACAGTGACATGGCCACCACTGACCCGCTGACCACTGTGAAATGGCCCCCACAGTGACAAGGCCACCACTGACCCGCTGACCACTGTGACATGGCCGCAACAGTGACATGGCCACCACTGACCTGCTGCCCACTTTGACATGGACCCCATAGTGACATGGCCACCACTGACCTGCTGCCCACTGTGACATGGCCTCCAAAGTGACATGGCCACAACTGACCTGCTGCCCACTGTGACATACCCCCCACAGTGACATGGCAACCAGTGGACTGTTGATCACTGACATGGCCACCACTAACCTTCTCCCCACTGTGACATGTCCCCTAAAGTAACTTGACCACTAATGTCATGCTGCCCACTGTCACATGGCCCCACAGTGACGTGGCCACCACTGACCTGCTGCCAACTGAGACTGGCCACCACAGAGACATGGCCACCAGTGGACTGTTGCTCATTGTGACATGGCCACAACTGATCTGCTGCCCACTGTAACATTACCTCACAGTGACATGGCCAGCACTGACCTGCTCCCCACTGTGACATGGTCCCCATAGTGACATGGCCACCACTGACCCGCTGACCACTGTGACATGGCCCCCACAGTGACATGGCCACCACTGACCGCTGACCACTGTGACATGGCCCACATAGTGACATGGTCACCACTGACCTGCTGCCCACTGTGACATAGCCCCCATAGTGACATGGCCACCACTGACCTTCTGCCCACTGTGACATGGCCGCCACAGTGACATGGCCACCACTGACCTGCTGCCCACTGTGACATGGCCCCCATAGTGACATGGCCACAACTGACCTGCTGCCCACTGAGTCATACCCTCCACAGTGACATGGCAACCAGTGCCCTGTTGCTCCTGTGACATGGCCACCACTGATCTGCTGCACACTGTGACATGACCTCACAGTGACATGGCCACCACTGACCTGCTCCCCACTGTGACATGTCCCATACAGTAACATGATCACTACTGACATGCTGACCATTGTCACATGTTCCCAGAGTGACGTGGCCACCACTGATCTGCTCCCCACTGTGACTGGCCACCACAGTGACATGGCCACCAGTGGACTGTTGCTCATTGTGACATGGCCACCACTGACCTGCTGCCCACTGTGACATAGCCCCCATAGTGACATGGCCACCACTGACCTGCTGCCCACAGTGACATGGCCCCCACAGTGACATGGCCACCACTGACCTGCTGCCCACAGTGACATGGCCCCCACAGTGACATGGCCACCACTGATCTGCTGCCCACTGTGACATGGCCTCCACAGTGACATGGCCACCACTGACCTGCTGCCCACTGTTACTGGCCACCACAGTGACATGGCCACCAGTGGACTGTTGCTCATTGTGACATGGCCACAACTCATCTGCTGCCCACTGTGACATGACCTCACAGTGACATGGCCACCACTGACCCGCTGACACCTGTGACATGGGCCCCACAGTAACATGGCCACCACTGACCCACTGACCACTGTGACATGGCCCCCACAGTGACATGGCCACCACTGACCCGCTGACCACTGTGACATGGCCCCCACAGTGACATGGCCACCACTGACCCGCTGACCACTGTGACATGGCCCCCACAGTGACATGGCCACCACTGACCTGCTGCCCACTGTGACATGGCCCCCATAGTGACATGGCCACCACTGACCTGCTGCCCACTTTGACATACCCCCCACAGTGACATGGTAATCAGTGGCCTGTTGCTCCTGTGACATGTCCACCACTGATCTGCTGCCCACTCTGACATGGCCTCCACAGTGACATGGCAACCAGTGGTCTGTTGCTCACTGTGACATGGCCCCCACAGTGACATGGCCAGCACTGACCTGCTAGCCACTGTGACATAGCCCCGATATTGACATGGCCACCACTGACATGCTGCCCACTGTGACATGGCCAACACAGTGACATAGCCACCACTGAACTGCTTCACACTGTGATATGACCTCACAGTGACATGGCCACCACTGACCTGCTGCCCACTGTGTCATAGCCCCCACATTGACATGGCAACCAGTGGCCTATTGCTCACTGTGACATGGCCAACACTGACCTGCTGCACACTGTGACTAGACCTCACAGTGACATGGCCACCACTGATCTCCTGCCCACTGTGACATGGCCCCCACAGTGACATGGCCACCACTGACCTGCTCCCCACTGTGACATGACCTCACAGTGACATGGCCACCACTGACCTGCTGCCCAACGTGACATAGCCCCCACATTGACATGGCAACCAGTGGCCTATTGCTCACTGTGACATGGCCAACACTGACCTGCTCCCCACTGTGACATGACCTCACAGTGACATGGCCACCACTGACCTGCTGCCCACTGTGACATGGCCCCCACAGTGACATGGCCACAACTGACCTGCTTCACACTGTGACATGACCGCACAGTGACATGGCCACCACTGACCTGCTGCCCACTGTGACATAGCCCCCACAGTGACATGGCAACCAGTGATCTGTTGCTCACTGACATGGCCCCCAGAGTGACATGGCCACCACTGACCTGCTGCCCACTGTGACATAGCCCCCACAGTGACATGGCCACCAATGACACGCTGACCACTGTGACATGGCCCCCATAGTGGCATGGCCACCACTGACCTGCTACCCATTGTGACATAGCCCCCACAGTGACATTGCCACCACTGACCTGCTGCCCACTGTGACATAGCCCCCACAGTGACATGGCCACCAATGACCCTCTGACCACTGTGACATGGCCCCCACAGTGACATGGCCACCACTGACCTGCTACCCACTATGATATAGCCCCCATAGTGACATCGCCACCACTGACCTGCTGCCCACTCTGACATAGCCCCCACAGTGACATGGCAACCAGTGGCCTGTTGCTCACTGTGACATGGCCCCCACAGTGACATGGCCAACACTGACCTGCTTCACACTGTGACATGACCTCACAGTGACATGGCCACCACTGACCTGCTGCCCACTGTGACATGGCCCCCACAGTGACATGGCCACCACTGACCTGCTGCCCACTGTGACATGGGCTACCAGTGGCCTGTTTCTCACTGTGACATGGCCACAACTGATCTGCTACCCACTGTGACATAGTTCCGATATTGACATGGCCACCATTGACCTGCTGCCCAGTGTGACATAGCCCCCACAGTGACATGGCCACAACTGACATGCTGACCACTGTGACATGGCCCCCACAGTGACATGACCACCACTGACCTGCTGCACACTGTGACATGACCTCACAGTGACATGGCCACCACTGACCTGCTGCCCACTGTGACATAGTTCCGATATTGACATGGCCACCATTGACCTGCTGCCCAGTGTGACATAGCCCCCACAGTGACATGGCCACAACTGACATGCTGACCACTGTGACATGGCCCCCACAGTGACATGGCCACCACTGACCTGCTGCACACTGTGACATGACCTCACAGTGACATGGCCACCACTGACCTGCTGCCCACTGTGACATGGCCCCCACAGTGACATGGCCACCACTGACCTGCTACCAACTCTGACATAGCCCCCACAGTGACATGGCCACGACTGACCTGCTATCCACTGTGACATGGCCCCCACAGTGACATGGCAACCATTGGCCTGTTGCTCACTGTGACATGGCCACCACTGACCTGCTGCACACTGTGACATAGCCCCCATAGTGACATGGCCACCACTGACCTGCTGCACACTGTGACATAGCCCCCATAGTGACATGGCCACCACTGACCTGCTACCCACTGTGACATAGCCCCCATTGTGACATGGCCACCACTGACCTGCTGCCAACTGTGACATATCCCCACAGTGACATGGCCAGCAATGACCTGCTATCCACTCTGACATAGCCCCCATAGTGACATGGCCACCACTGACCTGCTGCCCTCTGTGACATAGCCCCCACAGTGACATGACAACCACTGATCTGTTGCTCACTGACATGGCCCCCAGAGTGATATGGCCACCACTGACCTGCTGCCCACTGTGACATAGCCCCCACAGTGACATGGCCACCAATGACACGCTGACCACTGTGACATGGCCCCCATAGTGACATGGCCACCACTGACCTGCTACCCACTATGACATAGCCCCCATAGTGACATCGCCACCACTGACCTGCTGCCCACTCTGACATAGCCCCCATAGTGACATGGCCACCACTGACCTACTGCCCACTGTGACATAGCCCCCACAGAGACATGGCAACCAGTGGCCTGTTGCTCACTGTGACATGGCCACCTCTGACCTGCTGCACACTGTGAAATGGCCCCCACAGTGACAAGGCCACCACTGACCTGCTTCACACTGTGACATGACCTCACAGTGACATGGCCACCACTGACCTGCTGCCCACTGTGACATGGCCCCCACAGTGACATGGCCACCACTGACCTGCTGCCCACTGTGACATGGGCTACCAGTGGCCTGTTTCTCACTGTGACATGGCCACAACTGATCTGCTACCCACTGTGACATGACCTCACATTGACATGGCCACCACTGAACCGCAGCCCACTGTGATGTAGCCCCCATAGTGACATGGCCACAACTGACCTGCTGCCCACTGTGACATAGCCCCGATATTGACATGGCCACCATTGACCTGCTGCCCAGTGTGACATAGCCCCCACAGTGACATGGCCAGCACTGACCTGCTGACCACTGTGACATGGCCCCCACAGTGACATGGCCACCACTGACCTGCTGCACACTGTGACATGACCTCACAGTGACATGGCCACCACTGACCTGCTGCCCACTGTGACATGGCCCCCACAGTGACATGGCCACCACTGACCTGCTTCTCACTGTGACATGACCTCAGAGTGACATGGCCACAACTGACCTGCTGCCCACTGTGACATGGCCCCCACAGTGACATGGCCACCACTGACCTGCTGCCCACTGTGACATGGGCTACCAGTGGCCTG
This sequence comes from Strix aluco, assembly GCF_031877795.1. Taxonomy (NCBI): domain Eukaryota; kingdom Metazoa; phylum Chordata; class Aves; order Strigiformes; family Strigidae; genus Strix; species Strix aluco. The sequence continues at coordinate 612,974 of NW_027436660.1, forward strand.
TTTCTCCCTGTGACATGGCCACAACTGATCTGCTACCCACTGTGACATGACCTCACAGTGACATGGCCACCACTGAAGCGCAGCCCACTGTGATGTAGCCCCCATAGTGACATGGCCACAACTGACCTGCTGCCCACTGTGACATAGCCCCGATATTGACATGGCCACCATTGACCTGCTGCCCAGTGTGACATAGCCCCCACAGTGGACATGGCCACCACTGACCCGCTGACCACTGTGATGTAGCACCCACAGTGACATGGCCACCACTGACCTGCTAGCCACTGTGATATAGCCCCCACAGTGACATGGCCACCACTGACCTGCTACACACGGTGACATGGCACCCACTGTGACATGGCCACCACTGACCTGCTGCACACTGTGACATGACCTCACAGTGACATCGCCACCACTGACCTGCTGCTCACTGTGACATGGCCCCCACAGTGACATGGCCACCACTGACCTGCTACCCACTGTGACATGGCCCCCACAGTGACATGGCCACCACTGACCTGCTACCAACTCTGACATAGCCCCCACAGTGACATGGCCACGACTGACCTGCTACCCACGGTGACATGGCACCCACTGTGACATGGCCACCACTGACCTGCTATCCACTGTGACATAGCCCCCACAGTGACATGGCAACCAGTGATCTGTTGCTCACTGACATGGCCCCCAGAGTGACATGGCCACCACTGACCTGCTGCCCACTGTGACATAGCCCCCACAGTGACATGGCCACCACTGACACGCTGACCACTGTGACATGGCCCCCATATTGGCATGGCCACCATTCACCTGCTACCCATTGTGACATAGCCCCCACAGTGACATGGCCACCACTGACCTGCTGCCCACTGTGACATAGCCCCCACAGTGACATGGCCACCAATGACCCTCTGACCACTGTGACATGGCCCCCACAATGACATGGCCACCACTGACCTGCTACCCACTATGACATAGCCCCCATAGTGACATCGCCACCACTGACCTGCTACCCACTCTGACATAGCCCCCATAGTGACATGGCCACCACTGACCTACTGCCCACTCTGACATAGCCCCCATAGTGACATGGCAACCAGTGGCCTGTTGCTCACTGTGACATGGCCACCACTGACCTGCTGCACACTGTGACATATCCCCACAGTGACATGGCCACCAATGACCCGCTGACCACTGTGACATGGCCCCCACAGTGACATGGCCACCACTGACCTGCTATCCACTCTGACATAGCCCCCATAGTGACATGGCCACCACTGACCTACTGCCCACTGTGACATAGCCCCCACAGTGACATGGCAACAAGTGGACTGTTGCTCACTGTGACATGGCCACCACTGACCTGCTGCACACTGTGACATGACCTCACAGTGACATGGCCACCACTGACCTGCTGCCCACTGTGACATAGCCCCCACAGTGACATGACAACCAGTGATCTGTTGCTCACTGACATGGCCCCCAGAGTGACATGGCCACCACTGACCTGCTGCCCACTGTGACATAGCCCCCACAGTGACATGTCCACAACTGACACGCTGACCACTGTGACATGGCCCCCATAGTGGCATGGCAACCAGTGGCCTGTTGCTCACTGTGACATGGCCACCACTCACCTGCTACACATTGTGACATAGCCACCACAGTGACATGGCCACCACTGACCTGCTGCCCACTGTGACATAGCCCCCACAGTGACATGGCCACCAATGACCCTCTGATCACTGTGACATGGCCCCCACAGTGACATGGCCACCACTGACCTGCTACCCACTATGACATAGCCTCCATAGTGACATCGCCACCACTGACCTGCTGCCCACTCTGACATAGCCCCCATAGTGACATGGCCACCACTGACCTACTGCCCACTGTGACATAGCCCCCACAGAGACATGGCAACGAGTGGCCTGTTGCTCACTGTGACATGGCCACCTCTGAACTGCTGCACATTGTGAAATGGCCCCCACAGTGACAAGGCCACCACTTACCTGCTTCACACTGTGACATGACCTCACAGTGACATCGCCACAACTGACCTGCTGCCCACTGTGACATGGGCTACCAGTGGCCTGTTTCTCACTGTGACATGGCCACAACTGATCTGCTACCTACTGTGACATGACCTCACATTGACATGGCCACCACTGAACCGCAGCCCACTGTGATGTAGCCCCCATAGTGACATGGCCACAACTGACCTGCTGCCCACTGTGACATAGCCCTGATATTGACATGGCCACCATTGACCTGCTGCCCAATGTGACATAGCCCCCACAGTGACATGGCCAGCACTGACCTGCTGACCACTGTGACATGGCCCCAACAGTGACATGGCCACCACTGACCTACTGCACACTGTGACATGGCCCCCACAGTGACATGGCCACCACTGACCTGCTGCCCACTGTGACATGGGCTACCAGTGGCCTGTTTCTCCCTGTGACATGGCCACAACTGATCTGCTACCCACTGTGACATAGCCCTGAAATTGACATGGCCACCATTGACCTGCTGCCCAGTGTGACATAGCCCCCACAGTGACATGGCCAGCACTGACCTGCTGACCACTGTGACATGGCCCCCACAGTGACATGGCCACCACTGACCTGCTGCACACTGTGACATGACCTCACAGTGACATGGCCACAACTGACATGCTGCCCACTGTGACATGGCCCCCACAGTGACATGGCCACCACTCACCTGCTGCCCACGGTGACATGGCACCCACTGTGACATGGCTACCAGTGACCTGCTATCCACTGTGACATAGCTCCCACTGTGACATGGGCTACCAGCGGCCTGTTGCTCACTGTGACATGGCCACCACTGACCTGCTGCACACTGTGACATGACCTAACAGTGACATGGCCACCACTGACCTGCTGCCCACTGTGACATAGCCCCCACAGTGACATGGCAACCAGTGGTCTGTTGCTCACTGTGACATGGCCCCCAGAGTGACATGGCCACAACTGATCTGCTGACCACTGTGACAAAGACCCCACAGTGACATGGCCACCACTGACCTGCTGAACAATGTGACATGGCCCCCACAGTGACATGGCCACCAGTGACCTGCTATCCACTGTGACACAGCCCCCACAGTGACATGGCAACCAGTGGTCTGTTGCTCACTGTGACATGGCCCCCACAGTGACATGGCCAGCACTGACCTGCCAGCCACTGTGACATAGCCCGGATATTGACATGGCCACCACTGACATGCTGCCCACTGTGACATGGCCAACACAGTGACATTGCCACCACTGAACTGCTTCACACTGTGACATGACCTCACAGTGACATGGCCACCACTGACCTGCTGCCCACTGTGACATAGCCCCCACATTGACATGGCAACCAGTGGCCTATTGCTCACTGTGACATGGCCAACACTGACCTGCTGCACACTGTGACATGACCTCACAGTGGCATGGCCAGCACTGACCTGCAGCCCACTGTGACATGGCCCCCACAGTGACATGGCCACCACTGACCTGCTCCCCACTGGGACATGAACTCACAGTGACATGGCCACCACTGACCTGCTGCCCACTGTGACATGGCCCCCACAGTGACATGGCCACCACTGACCTGCTCCCCACTGTGACATGACCTCACAGTGACATGGCCACCACTGACCTGCTACCCACTGTGACATGGCCCCCACAGTGACATGGCCACAACTGACCTGCTTCACACTGTGACATGACCTCACAGTGACATGGCCACCACTGACCTGCTGCCCACTGTGACATAGCCCCCACAGTGACATGGCAACCAGTGATCTGTTGCTCACTGACATGGCCCCCAGAGTGACATGGCCACCACTGACCTGCTGTCCACTGTGACATAGCCCCCACAGTGCCATGGCCACCACTGACACGCTGACCACTGTGACATGGCCCCCATAGTGGCATGGCCACCACTCACCTGCTACCCATTGTGACATAGCCCCCACAGTGACATGGCCACCACTGACCTGCTGCCCACTGTGACATAGCCCCCACATTGACATGGCCACCAATGACCCTCTGACCACTGTGACATGGCCCCCACAGTGACATGGCCACCACTGACCTGCTACCCACTATGATATAGCCCCCATAGTGACATCGCCACCACTAACCTGTTGCCCACTCTGACATAGCCCCCACAGTGACATGGCAACCATTGGCCTGTTGCTCACTGTGACATGGCCACCACTGACCCGCTGCACACTGTGACATAGCCCCCATAGTGACATGGCCACCACTGACCTGCTACCCTCTGTGACATAGCCCCCATTGTGACATGGCCACCACTGACCTGCTGCCAACTGTGACATATCCCCACAGTGACATGGCCACCACTGACCTGCTATCCACTCTGACATAGCCCCCATAGTGACATGGCCACCACTGACCTGCTGCCCACTGTGACACAGCCCCCACAGTGACATGACAACCAGTGATCTGTTGCTCACTGACATGGCCCCCAGAGTGACATGGCCACCACTGACCTGCTGCCCACTGTGACATAGCCCCCACAGTGACATGGCCACCAATGACACGCTGACCACTGTGACATGGCCCCCATAGTGACATGGCCACCACTCACCTGCTACTCACTATGACATAGCCCCCATAGTGACATTGCCACCACTGACCTGCTGCCCACTCTGACATAGCCCCCACAGAGACATGGCAACCAGTGGCCTGTTGCTCACTGTGACATGGCCACCTCTGACCTGCTGCACACTGTGAAATGGCCCCCACAGTGACAAGGCCACCACTGACCTGCTTCACACTGTGACATGACCTCACAGTGACATGGCCACCACTGACCTGCTGCCCACTGTGACATGGCCCCCACAGTGACATGGCCACCACTGACCTGCTGCCCACTGTGACATAGGCTACCAGTGGCCTGTTTCTCACTGTGACATGGCCACAACTGATATGCTACCCACTGTGACATGACCTCACATTGACATGGCCACCACTGAACCGCAGCCCACTGTGATGTAGCCCCCATAGTGACATGGCCACTTCTGACCTGCTGCCCACTGTGACATAGCCCCGATATTGACATGGCCACCATTGACCTGCTGCCCAGTGTGACATAGCCCCCACAGTGACATGGCCACCACTGACCTGCTGACCACTGTGACATGGCCCCCACAGTGACATGGCCACCACTGACCTGCTGCCCACTGTGACATAGCCCCGATATTGACATGGCCACCATTGACCTGCTGCCCAGTGTGACATAGCCCCCACAGTGGACATGGCCACCACTGACCCGCTGACCACTGTGATGTAGCACCCACAGTGACATGGCCACAACTGACCTGCTTCCCACTGTGACATGTCCCAAAGAGTAATATGATCACCACTGACATGCTGCCCACTGTGACATAGCCCCCACAGTGACATGGCCACCACTGACCCGCTAACCACTGTGATGTAGCACCCACAGTGACATGGCCACCACTGACCCACTGACCACTGTGATGTAGCACCCATAGTGACATGGCCACCACTGACCTGCTAGCCACTGTGATATAGCCCCCACAGTGACATGGCCACCACTGACCTGCTACACACGGTGACATGGCACCCACTGTGACATGGCCACCACTGACATGCTATCCACTGTGACATATCCCCACAGTGACATGGCCACCCATGACCCGCTGACCACTGTGACATGGCCCCCACAGTGACATTGCCACCACTGACCTGCTATCCACTCAGACATAGCCCCCATAGTGACATGGCCACCACTGACCTACTGCCCACTGTGACATAACCCCCACAGTGACATGGCAACAAGTGGCCTGTTGCTCACTGTGACATGGCCACCACTGACCTGCTGCACACTGTGACATGACCTCACAGTGACATGGCCACCACTGACCTGCTGCCCACTGTGACATAGCCCCCACAGTGACATGGCAACCAGTGATCTGTTGCTCACTGACATGGCCCCCAGAGTGACATGGCTACCACTGACCTGCTGCCCACTGTGACATAGCCCCCACAGTGACATGGCCACCACTGACACGCTGACCACTGTGACATGGCCCCCATAGTGGCATGGCCACCACTCACCTGCTACCCATTGTGACATAGCCCCCACAGTGACATGGCCACCACTGACCTGCTACCCACGGTGACATGGCACCCACTGTGACATGACCACCACTGACATGCTATCCACTGTGACATAGCCCCCACAGTGACATGGCAACCAGTGGCCTGTTGGTCACTGTGACATGGCCACCACTGACCCGCTGCCCACTGTGACATGGCACCCACAGTGACATGGCCACCACTCACCTGCTGCCCACGGTGACATGGCACCCACTGTGACAAGGCTACCAGTGACCTGCTATCCACTGTGATATAGCCCCCACTGTGACATGGGCTACCAGTGGCCTGTTGCTCACTGTGACATGGCCACCACTGACCTGCTGCACACTGTGACATGAGCTAACAGTGACATGGCCACCACTGACCTGCTGCCCACTGTGACATAGCCCCCACGGTGACATGGCAAACAGTGGTCTGTTGCTCACTGTGACATGGCCCCCACAGCGACATGGCCAGCACTGACCTGCTAGCCACTGTGACATAGCCCCGATATTGACATGGCCACCACTGACATGCTGCCCACTGTGACATGGCCAACACAGTGACATAGCCACCACTGAACAGCTTCACACTGTGACATGACTTCACAGTGACATGGCCACCACTGACCTGCTGCCATCTGTGACATAGCCCCCACATTGAAATGGCAACGAGTGGCCTGTTGCTCGCTGTGACATGGCCACCACTGACCTGCTCCCCACTGTGACATGACCTCACAGTGACATGGCCACCACTGACCTGCTGCCCACTGTGTCATAGCCCCCACATTGACATGGCAACCAGTGGCCTATTGCTCACTGTGACATGGCCAACACTGACCTGCTGCACACTATGACATGACCTCACAGTGACATGGCCACCACTGACCTGCTGCCCACTGTGACATGGCCCCCACATTGACATGGCCACCACTGACCTGCTCCCCACTGTGACATGACCTCACAGTGACATGGCCACCACTGACCTGCTACCCACTGTGACATGGCCCCCACAGTGACATGGCCACCACTGACCTGCTTCACACTGTGACATAACCTCACTGTGACATGGCCACCACTGACCTGCTGCCCACTGTGACATGGCCCCCACAGTGACATGGCCACCACTGACCTGCTGCCCACTGTGACATGGGCTACCAGTGGCCTGTTTCTCCCTGTGACATGGCCACAACTGATCTGCTACACACTGTGACATGACCTCACAGTGACATGGCCACCACTGAACCACAGCCCACTGTGATGTAGCCCCCATAGTGACATGGCCACTTCTGACCTGCTGCCCACTGTGACATAGCCCCGATATTGACATGGCCACCATTGACCTGCTGCCCAGTGTGACATAGCCCCCACAGTGACATGACAACCAGTGATCTGTTGCTCACTGACATGGCCACCAGAGTGACATGGCCACCACTGACCCGCTGACCACTGTGATGTAGCACCCACAGTGACATGGCCACAACTGACCTGCTTCCCACTGTGACATGTCCCAAAGAGTAATATGATCACCACTGACATGCTGCCCACTGTGACATAGCCCCCACAGTGACATGGCCACCACTGACCCGCTGACCAGTGATGTAGCACCCACAGTGACATGGCTACCACTGACCCGCTGACCACTGTGATGTAGCACCCACAGTGACATGGCCACCACTGACCTGCTAGCCACTGTGATATAGCCCCCACAGTGACATGGCCACCACTGACCTGCTACCCACGGTGACATGGCACCCACTGTGACATGGCCACCACTGACATGCTATCCACTGTGACATAGCCCCCACAGTGACATGGCAACCATTGGCCTGTTGCTCACTGTGACATGGCCACCACTGACCTGCTGCACACTGTGACATAGTCCCCACAGTGACATGGCCACCAATGACCCGCTGACCACTGTGACATGGCCCCCACAGTGACATGGCCACCACTGACCTGCTGCACACTGTGACATAGTCCCCACAGTGACATGGCCACCAATGACCCGCTGACCACTCTGACATAGCCCCCATAGTGACATCGCCACCACTGACCTACTGCCCACTGTGACATAGCCCCCACAGTGACATGGCAACCAGTGGCCTGTTGCTCACTGTCACATGGCCACCACTGACCTGCTGCACACTGTGACATGACCTCACAGTGACATGGCCACCACTGACCTGCTGCCCACTGTGACATAGCCCCCACAGTGACATGACAACCAGTGATCTGTTGCTCACTGACATGGCCCCCAGAGTGACATGGCCACCACTGACCTGCTGCCCACTGTGACATAGCCCCCACAGTGACATGGCCACCACTGACCTGCTGAACAATGTGACATGGCCCCCACAGTGACATGGCCACCACTGACCTGCTACCCACTATGACATAGCCCCCATAGTGACATCGCCACCACTGACTTGCTGCCCACTCTGACATAGCCCCCATAGTGACATGGCCACCACTGACCTACTGCCCACTCTGACATAGCCCCCACAGTGACATGGCAACCAGTGGCCTGTTGCTCACTGTGACATGGCCACCACTGACCTGCTGCACACTGTGACATGGCCCCCACAGTGACATGGCCACCACTGACCTGCTTCACACTGTGACATGACCTCACAGTGACATGGCCACCACTGACCTGCTGCCCACTGTGACATGGCCCCCACAGTGACATGGCCACCACTGACCTGCTGCCCACTGTGACATGGGCTACCAGTGGCCTGTTTCTCACTGTGACATGGCCACAACTGATCTGCTACCCACTGTGACATGACCTCACAGTGACATGGCCACCACTGAACCGCAGCCCACTGTGATGTAGCCCCCATAGTGACATGGCCACAACTGACCTGCTGCCCACTGTGACATAGTTCCGATATTGACGTGGCCACCATTGACCTGCTGCCCACTGTGACATAGCCCCCACAGTGACATGGCCACCAATGACCCTCTGACCACTGTGACATGGCCCCCACAGTGACATGGCCACCACTGACCTGCTACCCACTATGACATAGCCCCCATAGTGACATCGCCACCACTGACCTGCTGCCCACTGTGAAATGGCCACCACTGACCTGCTGCCCACTGTGACATGGCCCCCACAGTGACATGGCCACCACTGACCTGCTGCCCACTGTGACATGGGCTACCAGTGGCCTGTTTCTCACTGTGACATGGCCACAACTGATCTGCTATCCACTGTGACATGACCTCACATTGACATGGCCACCACTGAACCGCAGCCCACTGTGATGTAGCCCCCACAGTGACATGGCAACCAGTGGCCTGTTTCTCATTGTGACATGGCCCCCACAGTGACATGGCCACAACTGACCTGCTGCCCACTGTGACATGACCCCCACAGTGACATGGCCACCACTGACCTGCTGCCCACTCTGAAATGGCACCCACAGTGACATGGCCAGCACTGACCTGCTACCCACTGTGACATAGCCCCCACAGTTACAAGGCCACCAGTGGCCTGTTGCTCACTGTGACATGGCCACAACTGACCTGCTGGACACTCTTACATAGCCCCCATAGTGTCATGGCCACCACTGACCTGCTGCCCACTGTGACATGACCTCACAATGACATGGCCACCACTGACACGCTGCCCACTGTGATGTAGCACCCACAGTGACATGGCCACAACTGACCTGCTCCCCACTGTGACATGACCTCACAGTGACATCGCCACCACTGAACCGCAGCCCACTGTGATGTAGCCCCCATAGTGACATGGCCACATCTGACCTGCTCCCCACTGTGACATGTCCCAAACAGTAACATGATCACCACTGACCTGCTGCCCACTGTGACATAGCCCCCAAGTGACATGGCCACCACTGACCTGCTAGACACTGTGATATAGCCCCCACAGTGACATGGCCACCAATGACCTGATACCCACGGTGACATGGCACCCACTTTGACATGGCCACCAGTGACATGCTATCCACTGTGACATAGCCCTCACAGTGACATGGCTACCAGTGGCCTGTTGCTCACTGTGACATGGCCACCACTGACGTGCTGCACACTGTGACATGACCTCACAGTGACATGGCCACCACTGACCTGCTCCGCACTGTGACATGGCCCATACAGTAACATGATCACTACTGACATGCTGCCCACTGTCACATGGCCCCACAGTGACGTGGCCACCACTGACCTGCTGCCCACTGTGACTGGCCAACACAGTGACATGGCCACCAGTGGACTGTTGCTCATTGTGACATGGCCACAACTGATCTGCTGCCCACTGTGACATGACCTCACAGTGACATGGCCACCACTGACCCGCTGACCACTGTGACATGGCCCCCACAGTGACATGGCCACCACTGACGCGCTGACCACTGTGACATGGCCCCCACAGTGACATGGCCACCACTGACGCGCTGACCACTGTGACATGGCCCCCACAGTGACATGGCCACCACTGACCTGCTGCCCACTGTGACATGGCCCCCATAGTGACGTGGCCACCACTGACCTGCTGCCCACTGTGACATGGCCCCCACAGTGACATGGCCAGCACTGACCTGCTGCCCACTGTGACATGGCCCCCACAGTGACATGGCCACCACTGACCCACTGACCACTGTGACATGGCCCCCAAAGTGACATGGCAACCAGTGGCCTGTTGCTCAGTGTGACATGGCCACCACTGACGTGCTGCACACTGTGACATGACCTCACAGTGACATGGCCACCACTGACCTACTCCCCACTGTGACATGGCCCATACAGTAACATGATCACTACTGACATGCTGCCCACTGTCACATGGCCCCACAGTGACGTGGCCACCACTGACCTGCTGCCCACTGTGACTGGCCACCACAGTGACATGGCCACCAGTGGACTGTTGCTCATTGTGACATGGCCACAACTAATCTGCTGCCCACTGTGACATGACCTCAGAGTGACATGGCCACCACTGACCCGCTGACCACTGTGACATGGCCCCCACAGTGACAAGGCCACCACTGACCCGCTGACCACTGTGACATCGCCCCCACAGTGACATGGCCAGCACTGACCTGCTGCCCACTGTGACATGGCCCCCATAGTGACATGACCACCACTGACCTGCTGCCCACTCTGACATAGCCCCCACAGTGACATGGCAACCAGTGGCCTGTTGCTCACTGTGACATGGCCACCACTGACGTGCTGCACACTGTGACATGACCTCACAGTGACATGGCCACCACTGACCTGCTGCCCACTCTGACATAGCCCCCACAGTGACATGGCCACCAGTGGACTGTTGCTCATTGTGACATGGCCACAACTAATCTGCTGCCCACTATGACATGACCTCAGAGTGACATGGCCACCACTGACCCGCTGACCACTGTGACATGGCCCCCACAGCTCTACCGTGCATTCAAAGAACCTTATGTACTCAAACATCTAAGTACAGTTAATTCTGACTTCAAAGCCATCTTGTAGGTTCACAGGCAATTTGATTGCCAGTTTCTCTCTACCTTCACACAGAATTCCCCAGCATCAAGTAACAGCTACTTTATTTTTAAAGCATTTAACGGCCCACCATCACATTCCCTTTTATACCACCACAAAAGCATCCCCTCCAAATTTAATATAAAAGCTAGCATTTTTACCCGATGAGAACACTGAATGAACACAGCAAGCAAACAGTTTTAGAAGGAATACATCTGAAATTTTCAAATATCAGTAAAAGTTTGTGAGGTCAAATAAGTTTGTGGTAACTTATCAAATTAAGCTGTACTTAAAACACTGACTTTCTTTCCTCCTTGTTTTTTTAAAAACAAAGGGTTCAAAACTCACAAGAACCAGCCTCAACTTCAGAGTTTAGTTATGCTTAAGTGTATATACAGTTATCATTGCTTCAGTTGTAGCCACAATAGCCTTAAGAGGAAAGAAGTCTCTGGGACCACTCCAGTACCATCCATATATGGGGTCTTAGAAGTCAGCTTCAAATACCTTAAACAGGCACTCAGTGCAACAGTTTATAGCATAATTGCAGCTTTTCCCCCAGTTTCTTTGTACACGGTAATTCTCACTTTGTGTTGCAGAAATGCAGAAAACCCCAGATTCCTAAATGCATATCCGAGGCACAGCAACTACTCCTATTGAACATGATAAATATATCTTGCTGAGGATACAGTTAGGCAGCATGCAATTCCTTGAAACCATTCTTCTAATTCTTGAGACGTACCATCACCATAACAGGTAGTTAGTGAAAGGGATGTTATCAGGGGCATAATACCAGAGGTCCAGCTTGTTCACTGCAAGGCTTATCCTTTAGTTCATTTTCTTCATCCATGTCTTCTAGATCACCATTTACAAGTTCCTTGAAGATTTCCAGGCGTCTGTCAGAATCTTCTTGAAGCCGTTCTCGTTCATAAGAAAGGAACTCACTATAGTAGGAAAAATAAGTCAGATAAAAGCTAGCTAGTATGAGCTGCTACAAAGTTATTAGTACAGCTGCCTATAAACAAAGATGGTTTTTTCTTTATTTTGGCACAATAAAACAATACACAAAATGGTGTTGCTACACCAGAGTACGCACACTCCTGAAGAATGAGGGGGAGACATATATACACAGATATGGCTAACACTTGACTACAAGCATTTTTTCTAAGCTTCTTGAGCCAGAATACCCATCTGAAGTATCACTAAGACTGCAGTAACCAAAGAATTTGCAAGTGTCACTCTTTCTACAGACATCCTATCAAAGCTCTTCTGTTAGGGAGAGCTCTACAGGAACACTGCTGACAGATTACACACACACACACACACCCCCCATGCCCCCCAAATCAAAGCCTTTCCTACACAGTATTTTTCCTGAACTCATAGTCCAAACAGAAACTGATCTATTAACAGAGGCAGTAAGTCTAGCAGAAGAGTGTGGTCTCTTATAGCCAAGAGACAGATTTAAGAAATAAATGAATGGAATTTCATTTTTTTTAATCATTAACTTTAAAAACCACTTAAAGCTAACTTACTTGAAATATATTTCCTGCTCAGCAAAATATTGGGCAAATTCCTGCATCACCTCTTCACGAATCTTTAGTTCCAGCAGTAACTTATTCTTCTTTTCAGCAATAAGTTTGTTCTTCAACTCTTCTATGAGATTCAGCAGCATCTAGAATTACCATTAGTATTAAGTTTTTCATAACGACATGGTTTCCTATAAGTGAGATTTTTCTCATTCCTCAAACACTACAACACCACTTTACCCTTCCACCTGACAAAATTTCTTCCAGTTCTTTTATTAGCTTATTCATAAACAGGAAGATTTATGAGTAGATCAGAAGATCTCTTTGGTACTAACACAGCAGTTTATAAGTTTGCACAGAGCAGGCATTTGTAAAGAACATCCATTTTATTACAAGAATTCTTGAAGTTGTCTTAAACAGGCTTAAGCTCCACAGGATTTGGCTCTTGTTTTCCAGGTGCTCATTTTTGGGACAATATTAATGAAACCTCCACAAAACAGTTTCTAGTCCTCAGTTCTCTCCTCATCTTCCCTAGAAGTGACTAAATTTGCCGTTCCTTAAGGAACAGTTTTCAGCATTTTCTTGTACACAGAATACAGAGAAACAGTCTTCTGTATTGCTAAAAGCAGGTAATACTTGCTGTGCATTGACCACAGGCTACCAAAAGGAGAGAAAGCCAAATCTGCAATTCTTACTGCCTGGTCTATATTCAGACACATTATAGAGTTTTCCCACAACAGGCATCATCACATCATGAGTAATCCCACTTTTAGTTCTTAATGCTGGATTTAGATAAAATAAGGGTGAGCAGAAAAAAAGGTGAGAGGGGGGAAAACCAGAATAATACCTTGCTTCAAGACCCCATGCTACGCTAATTCTTAACATACCTCTGGCACATACCATGTACTCTTTTTTTCCCATAATAACTTTATTATCTTCATGTTTCTGCACTGCTTCTTGTCCTGACATATGCTGTTCCTCCATCTCATTACCATCTTCAATCACATCTTCTAAGCTCCTGTCCCATAGGACAGTAACTCTTTTCCTTGAAATTGGCATTTTAATGTGACTAAGTAGTGATGATGTTGTTGATTTCTGGTCAAATGACTGATCTTGGACAAAAACAGATGTGTCCATAGCTAAAACCTACCCAGAAAACAAAGAATAAAGTCTTCAGTATTTTTTAATCCTCTACTGGCACTTCCAAGATATACCCGCTGCACTTCCCTATAGGTCTCCTGAGCACAGTACTCCCCCAGCCTATCATCTGTTCAGAGTCACTACTTCAACTGGTTTCCAGCTAGAGTATAAAGAAGTCACTTTAGAGTCTAACCCTTCTTTTGATTGCAGGAACACCAAGTTTCACTAGCTTGACAACGTACAAGAGGGTTGCCACCTCATGCACCTTCAGATTTCTGTATTTCCTATACTTTGAGTTTCTAGTTGCATTACACAAATGCCATCCAACAAATTCTGTTTGTTTTAGTGTTGTACTTAACCCATTTAGATGAGCCCACATTCTAATGGCCTGGATCTCTTGTCCTTTGAACATATTTAACTGTCAACAGAAGTTTTCCATGGTTTCCATTAAGGCTGCAGCACTGATCCCCAATACTTTTGTCTTCCAACTCCACCAGGGTTCTATCCCTGCACTTACTCCTACTCATTCTGCTTAACCTCCACCTTCCCACTGAAGCTCCTGAGGACATAAAGACAACCTTTCAAATTCTCTTTGGTGCTCAACCTACATACCTCAGGTGAGCAATATTCCACATTAAGATAGCACTAGTATATGGGGCAGCTAGACTTGCTACTAGGTGAGAGCATGCTATGACTACAGAAGAAAAATTCACCCAGATCTCATGGAATTTCTTCCAAATATAGCAAGTGTCTTGTCAGGCTGGATATTTTATGGGAATTACGGATTTTTAATAGGAAATATATGTACCAACAAAGCCTTTTTAAAAGCTTTACAAGGAAATAAAGCCTGACTAGGAGCAATCAGAAAATACGATTGCAACATGAGACAGAAAAACCCAGTCACTAAATTCATATTCTTAGGAGTGAGGGAATCTGCTCTTTAAAGGCAAATCAGAAGTACTGATCAAGATAAACTGCAACACACTTACTTTTTGTGCAATGGCCGAGAACTTTAACACATGGAGTGTTTCATCATACGTTGAAGCACATTGGCTTATGTTTACTATCATGTATACACTCCCCTTTCCACTGAAGAATCCTTGAAGGAAATGAGTTAGTTTACTTTCCCGAAAGGGTATGTGCTGCTGCGACCTTTAAAGACAAAAGAACAGATGACCAGATGTTTAATAATTTCCAGTCAGTGTAAAAGCTACCCAGCATGAAGACTTAAAAATATTTATTAAAGTAGTAGTCATTAAATAAATTAAAATTGTTTTGGACTAGATGCAGCTGTTTGTAGAGAGACCATGTGGCTGTTGTGACTGTGGCTTTAGCCATTATCTTAGATAGGCTATAGCAATATAACCAATGGGAGCACTTAAACTGAAAGTGTTCAACGTTTAGCCTTGGGCAGGTCACACAGCCTCATGCTACACCAAACTATACCCCAACCTCTCTCTTCCCTTCCACATTAATGAAGAGAACATATCTAGTTCTAGGCATGCAGTATCCAACATCAGAGATCTCTCTCACTCAGTATCCGGCCTCTGAGAATGGACAAGAGCAAGTGCCTAGGCAAGAAAATGAGCATACACCAAACACATGGAGATACTTTTCAGAACTTTCTTCCTAATCTCCCAGCAGTTTGGCACTTCCTAAAAAAAAAAAAAAAAAAAAAATCACAATTTGTGCCCTTGAATTTAACAGCTGGGGATGTAGTTTTTGATGCTTATAGGAAATTTTATGAGAATTCCTAAAACATGACTGAACGCACACTTGCCACCAAATAGGTTGCCTGCATTTTGGACACATAACAGCTATTCAGTTACATGGACAGTGCTACAGAACTCAGGAAGGCAGCGACACTCCTACCAGAGTACATAGACAGCTCACAAATAGCTTTGCTGCAGGACTGGTAGTCCAAAATAATTTTAAGAAAGTTTCTATTTCCTATTCAACTTGCAAAGGGCATGTATTAACACTTTAACAATATAGAAGAAATGCTCTGAAGCATGATCTCTTAAAATTCCAAGTTATTGGGATCAGAAGAAGTCATTCTGAATACATTAACAGCCCTCTAAGCAGCCGCTAGTTTTAATGCATCCTTCCTATCTGGAAAGAACAGGAAAATAAGACAGACTGTAAATTCACAGAACATAATCAGGAACACACACTAGCAAAGCTTCTTCATCTTAAGGTGTTACAGACTTTGAACAGGCTGTCAGGAAGAGTGCTACGGGGTAAGTGAATTTGGCAAAGCACATCCATCAGACGACTGGGTTCATTTAACTTCTGGGACAGAAGTAGAGCTGCAAATGAGAACATGTGGAGAAAGCAGTTCCTGGACAGTTATAACCAGCTGTGACTATATATTGTACTGTTTTTTAGACAACTAGCTTCTTGTATTATTTCACTCTTATTTAGATCCCCAAGGTAGGACATATATAGTAGGAAGGCTTTCTTTTGTCTGCATATGGTTAGCTGGATCAGGAGGAGAGTGTTAAAAGTTATGTCAGTATTTATTAAAAACCAGACAAATTTTGTCAAATGGTGCACAGTTATGATAGCACAGCAATGTTCTGCTGATGAAAAAATGTTACACTAGAAGTATAGACAGTTGAGTTAGTTCATAAGGAGTAATAAAAGGCTAAAAATTTGACACTTACTATGACACTGGTGAAAAGGGGGGTTTAAACTTATTCCAAAGTTTGATTTTTTGATAAACCAAGCTCAGAGGAGTAAAGTTAAATTGCTAAAATATACAATAGCATGCTTAAAGGAGATTAGAATTGATGATTTAAAGAGCAGAACAAGGCAAGTTTAAGATAACTTTGGTAGATCAACAAGTCTATACATCATTTCCACCAAAAACTTAGTATTAGCATTGCATATTTTAAACATTGTAGGTAATACCTAAAAGCCACAACCAGTTTGCAATTCGTACAAGGACTTACTTTGACTGTTGAGAATTCTTGAGTGCGTTAATACACTTGCCTAGAATCAGAAGAGAGGTGTTTATATTTCCACTCTCTTTCAATCTATGACCTTCATTGTGGGTCTTGGCATATCTTTCTGAACCAGCAAGATCACACAGTGACAATCTGAAAACAGATAAGGAAAACTCCCTTTATTTACCTTAGAACATGCACAAATTATTCACTTTTTAAAATGATCACTGTTTTTAGAGGAAGAATTTCTTGATCTTCATCTGCACAAACACTTCCATTCTTTTCAGTGTTGCTTTCCCAATCAAATTTTACATTACTTCCTGACAAATCTTTTCCCAACACACTTCTTATTTCCCCTCCCCCCCACACCATCCTCTTCCTTTTGAGGACTTAGACGAGTTCAGGTATATAGCAGGCTAACAGAAACTTGTGCTGAACAGAGGGGACAAGATATAGAACAGCACTGCAACCTGATGGCTGGAGATAGAGGGCCAAGTACTGCATGATTGTAGAAAGTGGGGAAAAGGAGTGGGAAGTGGGTAGAAAGTGCATGAGCTTCTACCAGGAAGCACTGGGTATATAGTCAGTACCAGTACACCAACACAGAAGATAACTGACAACTTCATCACAAAAGAAGAGAGGGTCTCTGCTCTGAACTTACTCATTGACTCGGGTCACTTGTGGGGCTCCTGAATCTTCAACTTTTAGTATCTTAACTGTGAATATGCTGTGACTAAAAGGAAAAGTTTAAATCAGCAGAGAAGATAAAGTAGACTAATACCTTCAAAATATTTTTAGCCTCCACAACATCTGTTCAAAACACTGTTGAATCTGTCAACTTGTCTCAGCATATACTCTATCAGATACAAACTTTTAAAGAGATGCTGGTGTAGCCTTTATTTTGCTTTTTCCTCAGACATTTAGATGGAATAAAGCTAAGTGCTTTTGCCTGAAGGACAGTATTTGATAAATCTGTTAGCTTTTGTACAGGTTCATCTTACTGACGGATTGAATCCTTTTGACTAAAACATTGGGTCACACAGTGCTAAAGGATGCCAAACCTAGATATCTAGACCCTGTTAAAGCCTCTTCCCCTCCTAAAAGCCACAATCCATATTTTAGTTCCCCCTTCCTCCCAGACACCATCCTATGCCCAGTGCTATTCAAAAAGTTTCTCACCTTCTGCTGGAGAAAGTATTTAGCTTCGTGCTTGCGATACTCTGGTGTTTCAACCCCAGTTTTAGAAGTCTAAAAGCTTCTTTAGAATCAGAAATCTGAACCCACTGCAGACCTTTAGGAAGAACAAACACAGTAATCTTGTAAATATCATTATCAAAAAGAAAGAAGGGATTAGGGGATAACGTATGCACACCAAGAATAATACGTTTATTTGAGACAAAAACATTTTACTAAGCATGCTTCAGACAGAAATTATGTGACGACAAAATCAAGATTCTTCCTTCCATGGGAAAGGAAGGGCACATATCTCTCATCATTTCATCCTATTAGCACACAGAAATATGCTCCATCCAAATTAAGTGAGCAACCTTAGCCTCCACTCTGAAAAGCCAAAGCATAGGGTCTAATATGAGCATGAACGCCCTATGTTCATACTCATCAAGGCAGAATTCTACCTGGACAGCTTCTCTGGTTTAGCCTACGATTTTGAGGGTGCGGGGGGAAAATCACCTAGACATCTTTCAGGGCCATCAAGTTAAAAAAAAAAAAAAAAAAAAAAGAAAATCAGTGAAGAATTTTGTCTGCAATATGATGACTGTATATCACCTTGGTATGGGCTAGAGTAAATACCTACATCCCTACTAATGGAACTTAGAATATGAACATTATGGCCTCTGTTAAACTAGAGGTCACCAAAATTGTACTAGCAAAAATACCAGCTGTGACGAAGAAAAATAAGAAAATCATCAGCTGGTTTTCCTCAAGAACATCAGGAACAGCCTTATACCTCCAAATGTTATAAAAAGAGATTATGCTGAAGCATAGCTCAAAGCAGACTATTTCCTACTTCACACCTCTTCTAGTCTTTGAAGAAATGAAGGAGTTGGGTTTATCATCTGATTCAGCTTTTTGAATTATAATTTGGCATATAAAAGATAAAAGGAGCAGGCCAAACACCTCCAAAAAAGCCTTTAATCTAGAATTGGTGTCTTGATTTTTCAAAGAACCTATAAATCAAATAGGATTTGAAACCTGTTATTTCCATGGCCAGAAACAAACACTGAACTGTTAGAGTTCTGCTAACCCCCCGCCTCCCCCAACCCACAACAAATCACATCACAGGCTTCATTAGAGTACTGTAAAATGTAATTTGCAGTCAGACTGAACTTTCTCACATATTCTCTGAAAATACTAACAAAA
Source organism: Strix aluco (assembly GCF_031877795.1). Taxonomy (NCBI): domain Eukaryota; kingdom Metazoa; phylum Chordata; class Aves; order Strigiformes; family Strigidae; genus Strix; species Strix aluco. The sequence continues at coordinate 632,602 of NW_027436660.1, forward strand.
TAGAACTGTTGAGCCAATTATAACTATAGGTAAGAATTTGGAGTCTTTTTTAAGAAAATGGAAAAAACCAAAACACTAAAAAATTTGTCAATTGTTCTCAATATTTCTCCCATTTCAGAGAAATATCAAGTCAGTGGAGTGCACGCAGGCTTTTAAGAGTTACAGTTAACAACAGAGAGAAAACACTATTAAAGGTACAGATACTTCTGTGTATGTAGATTGTTACCTTTCATACCCAAGGCAGACATTTCTAGTGCCACAGTGAATACAGTTAGGAGTTTTCTAATCTAGAAATAAATATTATTACAGGAAGACTGACTTCTCAAATTACACGTTTGGCAATTTGCAATGTATTCTAATCACCTTTTACATAAGAACATCCCTTGATGTCTTGAGCAAGGCGTAGTGTTTTTCTTTTCTTGTTATTTGACATAGGAATCAGTAGATCATAAAAACATTCATTGTAAATATCACAAAATGAAACCCAAAGAGAAAATTTCACGTGATTTTTCACAGTTGTGCTAGATTGTTCTGAGCCTTTTAAGAGTTCTTCCAAATCTGTCAAGTACAAAATATTACAAGTCAGTATAGACCTTGTAAAATAAACTTTATTCAAAAAATTAATAAGTGAAAACTGATATTACAGCAGCCTTCTAAAAAGCACTTACCCCAGACAAAAATCCCTTGAAACTTTTCTCCCCTTTCTTAAATATCTGGAAGTCACATGCTTACCCTACATATTTCCCAGACACCTCATCTACCACTTCCTTTCCCACTTGCAAATTCTATCAAAAACATGCAGCTTTGTTAGAATTATTCAAGTCTCTTCAATGTCTTTAAAAGAATCAAACTGACAAGTACATATCATTCTAACATTTTAAAGCAAACCTAGTATTTAGGGAGTTTTTAAATGCTAGAATTAGGTTTATCTAATTACATACAGGGTCAGGATACCACTAGAAACCATAGCATAAGTAGTACTATTTTTCCTTGCCATAGTTTCATCTCATTGAATGTCTGTTCAGGTAAACTTCTAACCATTTTATCCTTGTGTTTTCTGGCCAGATAAATTGATCACTATCCAATTCACAGGCATATAAAAATGCCAAGCAGTCATTTTATTATTAACATAGGCCAGAAGTCAGTTGTTGACTTTAAGAAAGCTTCTTTGCCTGCTTTAATTGCAATTCTTTAATATAAAACATACCCTTACAACCAACTGGTGCTTTGCTGTTAGTGCTATCTTGATGGTCTACCTACAAAAGAGAACAGAGGCTTTAAGATACATCGTTGACAGTAGATCACCAGTTCCTTTTGTAACAGCTCCTACTAGACAGTAATACAGTGTAGTTGCAATATGCCAATACAAAGATCCTGACTAGGCATCATGTCTAGTTCAATGCACCTGTTCACTCCTATTGAAAGGATTGTTCTTACCTTAATACTCATCCCTGACACTTCCCTTACATCAGGCCCTATCACAGTACAGAGCACTTCAGCTCCCTGAGCCAGAGGAAAACTAGCCACAGAAAAATAGAGGGGTGGGACCCCACAGAGAAACAGGGTGATTTAACAGGATGATTTGCGGAACTCCAGTTGTAGTTTACACATTATTCTTAACCTGGTGAATCTAGAGAGTCTGGAAATTTTTTAGTATTGGTATTTTGCTAATTCAGGATTCCGTATCTTACAGCTTCCTAGGTCAACTCTCAGAAATAGAGGTAAATGTAGAACACTTGTTCACTTAAGAAATTAAGTGAACAACTTACTACTACATGATACAGGCTGTATCACAGTTGAAATAAAGCCCAGGTTTTAGAAAGAGAAGGAAAACTTCCTTCTGCTGAATTCTTTAAAAAAAAAAAACAAAAAAAAAAGTAAAACAAATCCCTACAGATAGAGGTTAATACACACACACTCCATTCCCACTCTTAGTTTTGGTTGTTTGGTTTTTTTAGGCACAGAACTGCAAAGAAGTGCAACTCGTCTACCAAAACCAGTATGCTTAAGAGAAGAAACATGGATTAAAAAAACAGGTGTGATTTGGGTTGGGTTTTTTTAATGTTTTGTCAAGAGCATATGTCATATAAAGCTGGGATTCCATAAAGCAATTCCTGAAATAGTTAAATATGTGTGTAATCAAAACTTTCAGGTTTAAGCTTTACGCATATAAAACACCCACCCAAACCTCTCTCTGTTGAAGTAGGTGCAAACTTTGAAAACTGTTGTTATAAGAACAATACTTCAGCTTAGAGATTTAGTGGCAAAACTACAGGGGACACATACATGATCGTTTTTTCTGAAGCCCTTAAAGACTGCTAGAGCTAGATAGAACATACGCCTGTGCTTTTGAAGTGAAGTCTTGAAGAATTCTGCTGCCACCTGCCTTCCACACTGGAGAATTCTAGTTAAGTAACTCGGATAAAAATCAAGGTAACAGATAGATTCCATCCCACAACAGCCACACCACTGTATTATAACCCAGCATACCACTAGGCAGATAATTCTTTTCACTAAAAATAAAAAATGCACTGCAATCCCTTTCTAGTTCCAATTCCTAGCATATGCTCAGTTTTCTTACATTATTGCATTCATTTCAGAGTTAAAGACACCAGGAAAAAGGTATGCTTATACAAAATACAAATCCCCACAACTGTAATTGGACTAAACAGCTTTAGAGTTCCAAGCAATTCATGAAACTGAAGTGTATTTCTGGACTACTCAATAGTGAACTGTTTAAGAATAAAGTCCAGCAGAAACCTGTTTGAATTCAAATCTTTAGAAATCCAACAGCTTTATAGCTCTGCTGTTCCAAAAAACCCTTTGCTTCCTTTGAGGTTATTGGCATAGACTGGAAGAGGGGAACAACCTCAAAATCATTCATTTCTTTCAAGTATCCTGGAAGAGAGTAAATTGTTTAAAGGAGAAGACCTACTAGCATCCCCGCAGATGGCGAGACTATTTGCATTCCATCCTTATTAAGCACCAGTAACCCCAGAGGATAAATTATCAGATGCTCAAACTATAGAAAAAAACCTTAGTGTTTACATTCTATAAAGTATTCAGCCACAAGGCAGAAATTCACAGAACAGGGTTCATCAGCAATATTGCTCACTTTGCTGCTCATCTGAAGAGCTACCTGACAGCAAAGACACGTCCATACTTAAATACAGAGAGTTGCTTCCCATTGAAAAATGAACATGGTAACATTGAGCTATCTAAAGATGCATGTACTCGTCAGTACAGAAAGAAGTGCTCCCCTACCTCTTTTGTTAGGCGAAGTATTGAATTTTTAATAGCAGTTTCTTCTTTCACTTGGTCTCTAGTCAGCCTTATATAATCTCTGCACCGATGGGGTTTGAAATCCATTGCTGTGTATAGCCTCCCTTGAATACTTTTAAACAACATATCCATAGTCCTTGGCAGAATACCGATGTCATCTTCTGTCCCTGAAAGCAACATACCAAAGAAAGACCCTAATTATTACTGTGAACAAGATATACAAATAAACAAAGACAGAAAGATAAGCAACTCTAATCTCAAGGCATACATGATGGATTTGGAGGCCACTTACAGCACGAAGCAGTGGGTTTTTTATTCTCAAGGTAATAGCAATGTCATTGGTGTTCTGAAAGGTATTTGGCTTTCAGCAACAGCTCATGCTCTACCCCTTAGACAGTAAGGGGCAGAACATAAAAACTGATGGGGTGTTCTGCATAAACTTAGCCTTAAGGAAAAAAAACAAAAAACAAACCAACCACAACCAACGCACATTCAATAGAGATTTGCAGTTTTTCAATTGCATTTCATAGGCTGCCTTCACTCTCTCTCTCAAGGAAGTAATCTGCAAATACAACTGATGACTCCTCTCTCAGCTGCAGTCCTGTACTAATTCCACAGACCCTACCAAAAAAGTTCTAGAAGCCTTGTGAAGACTCACTCCTTTCCCTGTCCCAGACCCTTTCCTACCAAAGCATCCTACTTTTGCACATGAAAGGCAAAAAGGAGTCAGATAAAAGCCTCGGTGAACACTTGATCTTTCTGAATCCAGATGCAAGTTTAAAAAAGGTTCACTTAACTTTGATTTCTAAACCAGAGAGGAGAGGAAAGAGGGGAGAATGGAAGAGAAACAACTATCCTGTCTCAGACTGACAGCATTATCTTCCAGCCTCTGATAACTCCTACCGCTCCTGAGACAGATGGGCTTTCACCAGTTACAGCACTAGCTGTGTTGCCCAAGTCAGAACCTATGTAAAATCTAGCTGGCACTCAAACACCAAGCTAGGAACCAAATAACATACTAAAGTACTGTTGGATTACATTTGTTTCTCCTCATCTACTCGTAATTTTTTGTTTCTCGTAATGCCACTTGTAATTCAACCTCACATGAACAAAGTAGCAATCACTGGCAAACAACAAACAGTCCTAAAAAACTGTTGCATCTTTCACTTAAGTCCCTTGCCATTGACTGAATACAGACTGCCATGTACTGCCAGAAAGGAAAGGCTATATTGACAATACTGGGAATAACAGAAGAGGAAATCATGGCACCCTGTAGGCAACATTCTGCCCTGACAGTTCTTATCACAAGTTGATAGTTAAGTCCTAGAAAAATATAATAGCATGAAAAAGTCTGCAGAGTCTGAAAAGACATGAATCAAAAAGTCTTGAAAACCCACACAATATAGCCCAAACTAGCCAAGCATGCGGGACTGTACACTTTAGGAATTTTGGGGGGTTGTTATTTACCTATTATTTATTAGGACAGAGCATGCCATCATTGCCCCAGATTAATGATAACTGAAAATAGTGGCAGTAGTCTTTAGTTATAATCTACCTAACAGAAGATCACTTAGAAGACAATGTCACTTCAATGAAGATCAATTTCATATGGCATAAGACATATTGTCCTTCTACTACTTCTGTGTATAAAATAAGCATTATAGAATCTAGAACTGCCATTTTATTACAGGAGAAATTGTTTCCATCTAAATCAAGCCACCTTATTTGTTAAAATGTTTTGAAAAATAATTAAAGAATGACATCTTCCAACCAGAAAGGATATTGAGCTTTAACAGTACAGAAACAGTACATCAGGAGACAAGGTCTCCTAGGATATTATTGATAAACTCAGAAACTCGAGACAAGACAGAAATACTTGGAAGTACTCAAATATGTTTCAAAACATTTATGCTCTGCCTGTAATAATTGAAACGGACTCAAATACTATTCCTTATTTGGAGACAATGCATATAAGATGCATATGACCTTTATAATAATGATTAAAAAAATATGAGTCTGGACTTACACACTTTTCACATTCTGATATACAGAACACATATTTTCTTAACTCCCCCCTCCACCCTCTAGATACTTGGAGGAAAAAAGAAGTCACATACACCTGGTTGAAATTATTACAGCCTTACAAAGCAATACCACTGTATGTTTACGTAAACTCTGGCAGTGACTGTCAGTTGGCAGTTTAGTGATATTGGTTATGGAAGGAGACTTTCAAAGGCTATTTATTATTATTCAAGAGAAGCCAATGTACAGGGCCTACAGCTTAAATAAAGGAAAGAGTTATAATATTTCTGCTAGAAGTAATCCTCTCAAAAAAAAAAAAAAAAAAAAGGAATTTCATTCAAGAACACATTTCTACTTATACCTTGGAATGTGTAGGTTTTCCCAGCATTTGTAACGCCATATGTAAAAATAAGACGATTATATCCATCTAAGAAGTCTTGCACTGGTTGCTTCATGGTGCCTTCAAAAAATTCTTCTTGAGTTGTTTCAGGGGCAAACACCTGAGCATTACCAAGAAACATCTTTATTTTGTTTCAGCAATCATTAGAGACTTTTAAAGAATCCTTTAAATTCTGTATGTTTATAATCTTAAAGACTATTGACAGTTTAAAAATCTAGTTGGCTTGTTATTTAATAATATAAAGTTAAACAAATTTTTCCAGGAAAAGATTAAAAATTTTTAAAGACAATTCATTTACTTGTGAAAAAGTGAACTTCTGTCCAACAGTTTTTTCACTCAGTCGACTCAAAGAATATTGGGGTGGCTTCAGTATGACACTTGTTGAATCTTCAATCGAAACACAGCTCTATTAAAAGGAACCAGAAACAATGCAGGCATGAAAAGTGTATGAAAAGCTCAGCTTAGAGGAAAAAACAAACCAAAAACCCCAAGCATACATTTAAGGCATTTTCAAGCTATATAAATGTCACACCTGCAATTCATTTTCTCTCTCCAACGATGTAAATGGCCTAATACGCAGGCAAACTTGTATGTGTCCCTTAGGCTCCAAAACGTTCCTCTTAAATAAAAAAAAAATAAGGAAGTTAGAAATTTGACTAGCTTCTTTGTTGGATAGCTAGCATCTTAAGGCAGTTTTATTTTCACCAGGCTACTTTGAACAGACTTATTTGATGACAAGAGAAGCAAAAGTAATTCACTACATCAGTTTTCACAAGTGCTTAGGCCTCTGCAGAAGTTCGCTGTGATAACTTAAGAGTTCATAATCTTGCAGCATATATATATATACACACACACACGACACTAAGGCAATGAGAAATCAAGAATGAAACCCACAAAAACATTCTATGATTAAGCTGCTCCAAGACTGATGCGCCCAATAAGGTATCAATGCAGTGCCACACAACTTAGTCTAATCCTATCTATCTCCTCCAAATTAAAAACATACTAAATATGCTTTTCATCTTCTCTGTAAAATTCTGATTATTCGTATTGATGAAAAGACTAAGCTTATTAAAAAATATCCAAACAATGCAAACGTTAAAGCTTTCTTACCTGGCTTGTGTCCGAGTCTGAAGAAACCAAAGAAAAATCACCAGAGAGATCTGTTTTAAGGTCTTCCACACTTACTGGCCCTGTTCTTTGAAGTGGCTCAGCACTAGCAATATAGGATGGTCTGAAAAATTCCTCTTTATCCAAATTTGGTTCCATCCTGCGAGATAAAATAAAATCCTTCTTTTGTTTTCTGATCACATAACATAGAGCTTCTGAAGTCTCTTATATAAGACAAGCCAATTTGAAACTGATAGCTGCAGTTTCTTTAAGGAGAAAGCTTTCTTTATCCTATTCAAAATTTACACAGCAAGTTTCTGATAGCTGGGGAGAGGGTCTGCAATGGAGTTCACATCACGATGAAACAAGACCAGCCATTCTTCTTTCAATGCAAAGCAACTGTTTACGAGGGAAAAAGCCTTACACATATACCACAACCTTGCTAAAACCCATGTTTGACAAGGAAGATAGAATTAAAAAATAAAAACACCAAACAATCATATTGTTCCACATCCGTTTCTCCATCATCCCATTATTGTGTCCATTTAGAATAAAAGTTCATTGCAAGAGTAACCCGGACTTCATGGTTATCTCTGCAGGACCTGATAAATAATTGGTATTATAAATATAACACAATGTAGCTTAATGCATGACAGAGTTCAGAAAAATTCTGAAGACTAGCATATAGTTTTAGCTATTAAGGGGACACTAGAAAATTAGACCTCATGCCAGAGGGCAAGTTACAGAATTGCTTTTTAGTAACTTTTTCAGTCATTTTATAGATCAGCAATTCATCTATTAATCCAAAATTTAATGATTTTTGTGCATCTCAGAATCTGGGCAGTGAAAATTTGCTATAGAAAATGAAAGTAAATTGATTCAGTGTTGATAGTAGACAGGTAGATTTCAAAATAATCTTTAAAAAGTGCATTTTATTTCAAAATATTAGCATATTTTGTCTGCCCTTCACTCTCCAGTTGCTTTTTCCTGTGATGTTACAGACGTGGCTTGGCAGCTTTTGTTATGAATTAAGTTTAACTCATTGGGCTCACAGACTATGACAGCAACTCACTGGGCTCATAGACTATGGCAGCAAGCATTCCAGCAATTAGACATCTACCACATGGTCTCCTACAGTTTTGAAGCTTTGGACATGATGAGTCAATGGTCTAATACTACATTCCCATGTCTATGCTACAGCCACGTATATATATTTTGTCTCTAAATACTAATGGAGAACACACAGCATTCATTAAAACAGTGGACAGACCAGGGCTGGTTCAGAAAAGGCGTTGCCTATTAAGCAGTCGTAATATTTTTGTTCCGCCCAGCAAAAAACCTGAAATATGCCAGCACTTTGGTGTCAAAACATTTAACAGTTCAGCCTTCCTATCTAGCTTGTAAAAGGCAGATACAAGGCTTCATGAAGCCAGACAAACTTCACCAAGAGGCAAATGAGGTAAAGCTATACATAAACTAAGCAGCAATGTTTAGTTTAATCTACAGTTCTTATTTTTGTCAGACAACTATATGAAAACCAGGAAAAACTTGGCCTGAAATACTGACAAAGCTTGAACAAACACCAAGTTGGGAATAAGCTACTACTGGAAAGAAACATACCTGTGCTGTCCCGATCTAGAAGTCTTCCTCATCAGCTACACAAAGTCACAGGGCAAAACTCTTACCAGACCTTGACAGGAAACATAGTTGTTAGGTAACTGACAGTTTAGTTGTTTTAAATATAAGCTTATTTTAAAGTGTGATTTGTCGAGATTATGCTCTCACTCTGTGCTTTTTTACCTAAGGGGCAAAATACAAACATTAAGCTATGTATGTAAAGCTGGAATTCAAAGCATTCATATGAGCCCAGCATTCAGATAAGTCAGGTTGAACCACTAATAGCATGTAAAACACAAGATGCAAACTGTCCATCTGTCTGCACATTGTGTCATACAGCACTGTAATTACCTTAGATGTTCTGGGGTAAACAGGTATACTGCCCGGCTGTAGCCTCTAAAATGTACTTGTATACTGGGATACGTTATTGTAATTCTGCTTATCCTGACAACAGAGTTTAGAGCTGCAGACACCTTAAGAGAAGGGTATCCAGAATGGCACACAAAGCAAAACCTGGTCACGGTACACACACAACCTGTAGCACTGTCAGACAGCACAAGGGTTGAAAAGGCTCCAAACCTCACAGCTGGCAGCTTATAAAGAAACATAACGCATCCGTACTTACACTTTAAAAAATTTAAAAGAAAAGTTTTCCTCCGCAATTACCAATCTCTCACTGCAAGGCTTCACAGTGTTTTCCCGTTCTTACGGGACACTGCCGCATGGCCTGGTCATAGCCCTGGACGCTACCCGTGACTTGCACGCCCCTCAGCAGTACCTAAAAGTTTTCACACACACATCCCCCGCTCCACAAGTTTTCACCCACCGTAGTGCCAGGGGAGAAGCGAGGGGAAGAGGCCTCAGCACCGCCCGCCACGCAGACCCCTCAGCACCGCCCGCCACGCAGACCCCCCAGCACCGCTTCCCAGCTCCGCGACCCCGAGGTCGAAACCGCCGCCTCCTTCCCTCCTCTAGCGAGCGGCCGGCAGCCCGACAGCCCCACAACCCCTTACCGGAGAGCGCACGGCAGGCTGAGCGAGCCCAGCCACCGACCTCCGCCAGGCGAGAGCCGCTCGGCTCTGCTGAGCGGCCCTAGCAACCGTTGCGACTCACCAACAAAACTAACAGGCACGGCCGCGATTCTTTTCAAATCTGACCAATGGCAGAGCTCGGCGCCGTCACGCGACCGCCGGCGAGGGAGGGCGGACGTTGCCGCGGCGAAAGGCTCGGCGGGAAATGTAGTCTGGGGGGGGCACGCGGCGGGGCCGGGCCGGGCCGGGCCCGGGCCGGGCAGCCCGGCTGGCGGTGCGGGGGGGAGATTTCCTCTGAGGCGGCGGCTGGGCTTCGCAGTGGGGGCGCGCTGCGCTGCAAGGGGTGTTCTCTGAGGCTTCTGTGTTGCAGGCACCCAGAGTATGGAAATGTACGGATTTAGATAACAAAAATCACCATAAGTTTCTCTTTAGACTCAGACAGGAATTCTTTGAACTTTAATAAAGAATGTCTGCCTGTTTTAAATTGAAATAAAAGGAAAAGTAACTTGAAAGTAGTCAATAACTACCAAAACCAAACGTTTGTCTTTCATTTGAAGAAAATGCCAGCTAGTGCAAGCAATTCTGTAAAAGAATAATTCTACACAGATCCTGTATCAGCTGCTTTGATGAGGTTGTCTTTAAGATTATATCCCATCTTTCGTTAAACAGAGGTTGTGTCGTATCAGTAAAAGATGTGTGCTTGATTTCAGTTTAGATGCAGGCCATGTTGCAAGAGTCGGTGTGTTTTAACAGCAGAAAGTGATGCGATTTTGGATTTGAAATTGCTTGCCAAACAAAACCGAAAAGCTCTTGTAGACATTCTTTAAGACTTAGGCTAACTTTTTAAAAAGTATTTTAGTTCTATCCTGAACAGAACAGTGAATTCAAACTACTGAACTAACCTAATGCCAAACCACCTTTTTCATACCAGGAAGGGACTGAGAATGGTTCTCAAATAAAGGGGAAAATTAGCTCCTGTGAGCAAACCTGAAAGTTGTTCTCTTCTACTTGTTGAAAAGGAAAACTGAAGATCTTCTCGGAATATTTTTCAAGGTATATTCCTAAAAATGTTGGGTGCTGTTTTCTGCAGAACTTGGGGCATAACAAAGCTCATAGTACAAGCAGTATTTTGGTTTTGTTTGAATATTAGATTTCTGAAACTGATTTTAAAATACTGCACATGCTGCGTAATTTAAACTAGTATCTCAAAGGACTACCATCAACATACTAAAAGAGCAAAACACAATCTAACATGTGCTCCTAGCCTCACACAAACCATGATAAAGAAAACATTACATCAGCATAACCAACCCAGCCTGTTTTGGAGTGGGAGATGATGAAACTCTATCTATGTAAATAACCTATATGGCTTTTCACCAATATATTCTCCTTAAAGTAGTTTGTGCAAGGACAGCCAGTTGCAACAAAAATATCTGCTGCCAAAAGTGTTAACTCATTAGCTCCTGAAATTTGATTATGTTTCTTTTTAAGTCCTCTATAACTTGTGGAGCAAGGTTGCCACTCTGCAAGGGGAAAAGATTTTTTTTATGAATTACTTGTTACAGCTCTCGTCATTACCCTTAGAAACTTATGCTCCTTATATTTGGGACAGGATTGAAAAGTTGTGGATAGTCTCCTCATCAGAGTGATGAGATGATGCCCTCTGAGACAGCGTATCTCGGGTAGCTTTTACACTGCTGTCAGAAGAAATTAGAGACACAGTCAACACTTCTGGGACTTGGCCCAGCATCCTTCAGCACATCTGAGCAGCAGCCAAACCAGAACTGGCTTCAGCGTCTTTGTACTCAACTCATCTTCCCCGGGGAACTGACAAAGCACTTCAGTTTCCCCTCAGCACTCCTGGTTCTGCTGCGCTTCCCTGTGCCCTGACAGCACTGCCTTCCCATCCTGGTTGGAGGAGAGTCCTTCTTCTGCAGGGCTTGTTTGGAGCTGACTGGCAGGAAAGCTCCCGTTCCTTGTCACAGAGGTGCCTTGGAGGAAAATGGTGTGCTGCGTTACCTTCTTGGTAGTCTGCCATATCAGCCCCTTTTCACCTGTCTTTCAGGGCAGTGCGTGTCATTTATCTTGTGATTTGCACAGTCCTGTGGGTGCATTTCACACTGCCTTTAATTTGAACCTATATAGTGGTACCCTCGTTGGCCCCGTGCCATCAGTTGCCTTCAGGTGACATTATTTCTAAGTCATATACAGCTGATTTTGTGAACTCATGACTTTGCAGGCTGTTGATTTGTGCATTCTTCTTTACTGATATAGGTATATTTTCCTTTATGTCCTTTAAGCAATAAGCTGCTTCTTCAGTGTCACATTTCCCAGTTCATCCAATATATTTTTTCCACAGCTGACTTTCAATTCTTCAACTATTTGCTTGTTTCCTGCTCAAGATTAGCTTTAAAGGCACAAACTTAAGAGAAAAATGACTTGAGTTTGTCCGTGTAATTGTTGTACATCAGCGTGCATACGTTCAAGCCTTCCCTTGAACCGAGGGGCGCAGAGGCAGTCACTGGCAAGCAGACGATATTCACGTTGCGGTCCGGTGTCAGTCGGCCAGCACAGTGTCTCTTCCTTCAAAGGGACCTGAACTTACGTCAAATTAACGACGGGAGACAAGGTGACGGGGTCCGGAGCGCGAGGCCCGCCGTAACGTCCAGCCGTAGCACCTCGGCCCCACCGTCAAGGCCCCACCGGCCCCGCTGGCCCGGCAGCGCTGGCGGAAGCCGCCTCGGCGCGAAGCAAGGCCACAGACCACCCGCCGCCGCCCCGACCCCGCCGGGCCCTCGCACCCAGCCCCGGCAGAAGGCGCCCGGCCTGGGGGCTGCTGTGGGCGCTCCCCAGCTCCGGAGGCGTCACCCCGGGGGCAGGTGACGGCGTCGAGGCCCGGGAGATCTGAGCGGGGCTGGGCGTCCCCGGCCGGGAGCAGGCGGGGTCCAGCCCTGCAGGGTGGGGGGTGGCTGGCTGGAGCCCCGCGGCGGTGTGGGGCGGGAGCCGCAGCCGGCTCCGGCGGTATCTGTAGTCGGGGCCCTTTCCCCAGGGGCAGGGGCTTTCTGCCAGCCGCCGGCCTCCAAATGCTGCGGCTGTTTCGTGGGTAATTTGGTTAACTGAGTAATTGCGGGAGTTCGGGCAGGGTGGGAGGAAGGAGTTGGCGGATGGTCATGAGGCCGCTCCCTTGAGGTGCTCTGGAAGCATAAAATACAGTCTGGAAAATGAATCCCAGACCCACCGGCAAAGAGGGGGCTTGAGCAGCACATGGCAGTGTGAAATAGCCAGCCGGGGGCCTGGGGAGGAAGGAGGGGATCGCTGATGGGCTGCTGGAGGCAAGCCATAGCGCCTGGTGCTGGACTCGGGCCTTGACACTTGGCCTCTGGCAGCTTCCCAGCGCCAGGGCTGGCTGCTGTGGCAAGTAAGGTGTTGGGGTTGCCTGTTGCCCTGTGGTCGTTTAAAGTCATTCACTGAGAAGAGAAGAGACAGGGAGCTCACAGCTGGAGGCATGGTTGTGTTAAGGCATGTTTAGGTACTGCTGCATGTGTGCTTTTCATAGATGCATTGAGGCCACCTGGTCCCATGACAGGGTTTTGTGTTATAAAAATGTGCTACATGTGCTCAGCATATAATTTTCAAATCTTCATAGCTTCATTTGAAAGCATGTACATGGCAAACATAGTATTACTCCTTGAGCAGGAGCTGTATTGTTTTACATAGGAGAAGATTTGAACTATATTTACTAAGATGTATGTTGTTCAATTTGAATAACTCAAGACTTAGTCCTTGGAAAGAGTGCAACTGAGACAAAAAAGCTATTGCTGTTTCTCCCTCCACCCTGGTTATTCATTCTACCCTTTGATTTATTGCATAATTCTCTGATGAGCTAAAGAGATCATTTCAGCTTTAACCAACCTTTTAATCTTGTAATTAAACCAAATAGTTTCAAAATCAATTATTCTCTGCAATACGGTAATATAAATGATTACTGTTTTGAAGGTCAGATCTAGCATTTTGAAATCAGAAACTTCTATCTCTCATCAACAGGCTTAAAAATGTACCTGAAAACATAATTGTGTGTCTTGGATCATTACGCTTACCAAGTGTATGAGTGTACTTAGGTTCTCAGGTCACTTTAATTCGAACAGCTCTTAAAGAAGCGTGTGTAACCAAGTGCCTCACAGTAATAGTGTTCTATACTGGCTCTAGCAACTAAAATAAGTGAATGGCTTGGATATTTTGAGGAATTAGTAATGCAGTTTTTTTCAGTATTAGTGTGCTGTATATTTTTTCCATCCATCCATCCATCCATCCATCCATCCATCCATCCATCCATCCATTTAAATCTTTTGTTACTATGATTAGGAAGCTTTTCAAGGCAGGATCATTAGGGCCTTCCATTAGCGCAGTTGTACTCATGTTTGCCTAATACAGTGCATTCTTAACCTCGCAGGAGCTTTTTAACATCATCACAGCATAAATGATGATAAAGTATGTTTCTTAAATGTTTCTGTGACATACCCTACTCATTTAAACTGCCAATCTGGAGTAAAATTTAATAGACTCTCAAGATGAATAATAATTGAGAAATATTTTGTGTATTTATGTGCGTATATATATATTTATATGTTTTACTACCAAAGGAAACTGAAGCTTTACTAACTGGAGGGGAAAAAAACCCAACTTTTATTTTTCTTCTGCGTTTTCTAGGGTCTTTCTGTAACTCTGGCACAGATGCTGTAAGACCACCAGTGATGGCTAAGTATCTTACTTCTTTATTGCTGAAAGGGGCTGAAGCATTTAGACAGGAGTTGGCTGATCAGGCCAAACAACACAGTATCACAGTAGTCAATGTAACAGCAAAAGTGGCCTCCGTTGGAGAAAATGGTAAGAACTGTTTTCACATTGTGACACAAGTATTTGTCCTGTAAATGTTTTGTCTGTTTGATTCATTTTGTTTGTCAGTGTCAATGTCTGATGCAATTTGTTGTCAAATGTCAAAACATTCAGTCTGTTTTGTCTGACTGATTCATAGTCATGTAGCAAATAGCTTAGCTATCAGGTATTTAAGATACATGTTGTGAATAGTAAAACTATTGTTTAAAAAATATACGGTCAAAGGTTTTTTTGTGAAAGTGTATTTATACAAGAAAAGATGACTGCTCTTAAATTGCGTGCTGTCTTATTTTTAAGAAAAGTCTGCATAGATGGCTTTTCCGTAGAACTGGTTGCTAAATATAGTTTCTGGGGCATTTGTGATGTGCCCCAGAAAATTAACTCCATCCCAGCCAGAGCCGGTACACTGTCTCACTTTGGGTTGTGATCATGCTGAATCATGTAAACCAGGCATTTTTGAGTTACTGGTAATCACATAACTGAAAACCTTGCCATAGAAAGCACAAGCAGAAAGAGTGACATTTGGTATCAACTAGGTGTGTAATATTCTTCTCTCCTAGTCGACATTCTACCGATGTCTCAGGACATACTGTTAGAAATGGCTATACAGCTGGAATAATAAATCGAATCCTGTACTTAGAGAAGTCAGTATGAGCTTTGCCGCTGTTTTCACACAGCCATCTTAGTTTTCCTATGGGTTTCAAGGTTACATCCTTTGGACATAAAAATAGAGTGGTATGGTTAATGCAGAAGGACAGATACAGTACAGGAACACTGGCTACTTCAGAAAATGTTTTTTATATGTGCTGCTTATATTTCATGAAGGGTGTTTGAACTGTGTATCCAAATATTGTTTGGTTCCCTAAAATGTCCCCTTTTTTCTTTTTCTTTTCTTTTTTTTTTTTTTAATTTCTAAACCTATGCCTATGTTCTGCAAATATTTGCATAATGTCTTTTTATCTCTAAGTCTGGGACTAGGCCTGTTTTGCACTTTTTGCCATACATGATGTTAATTATTTTTTTTTGCAGACAGTATGTTAGCTTGAAACCTCCAGGTTAAGGGCTGGGCATGAATTCCAAATCTTACTAGTAAAACTATTTCTCTCCATGTGTTGTTGATTCTTTTTCAATCATCCACAGAGCTATGTAAATACCAACATGGGTAACCATTATTTAAAGGTAAAAATCTCAGGATTGACTTTCCTGAAATGAAACATATGTTTGAATTTTATTTCAACTGAGGTTTCAGAAGTTTTATTTCAGTTCCAGGCTGCTTATGGAAATTCTTCATGGTGTAAGAAATTCAAGCTTTAATCCTTAGGATTACTTTTTTGAGAATACTGTTTCTTCTTTTGTAGTGTTATGTAAAACAGAGGCTGTAAACAGCTGTCTAATGGTCCCAGAGCCCTCAGAACAGCCCAGAAAACTTTACCAAAGGCATTCTGTTGCTCGTTACATTCTCAACTGTTGCTGTCCTCTTACTAGAAGCTTAACAAGATAAATAAATTGGAACATGAAGTCAATACATATCTAGAGTCATGCCATTCTGAAATGGGGAAACTGGCCAAGATACCAAGATATATCTAAATAAATATCAGGTATTTATCTGATAGCTGAAGAAACTGAAAGATCTCCACTAAAGGGGGGTGTGTGTGTACATATATATATATATATATATAGTTCTGTGTAGAAGCCAGAAGACTGGACACTTCTGTGTCTCAAAAATATAAGGTGCCTCAAAAAGATGTGGTTCAAGAGTAAGAAGCTTACTGCTCATGTAACATGGGCTAAATCCAAGGAGCAGGATATGTTACAGTGCAGCCATTACAGTATTTCAGTGTAGTATTACTCATCTTTCTGGCTCTGACACCCAAGACAGAGCTTCTTTTATCCTTGGCAAGTGTCAACTGTCTGTCTTGACCTCAGAAACTAGTGCCATTGTCTGATGTTATGTACCATTCCTCGGAATGTCATCATGGTTTTGGGCACTCAGGGCTTCTCCTTGAACTTAAGTGAAGATGTGACTGGAGTGGGATAGTCATGCCACTGACCTTCAGATGTTTTAACTTGGGCTTCCTGTAGAGCCAGTGGTGAGAAATGCTCAGAATAGTTTCAGGCCTAAGTTAAACTCTTGTTCTTTCCAGTTATGCTACATGGTACAGCTAAGCAATATAACCATAACCTGAATTGCCCCCTGGAGGAACCTTGCTTTCTAGCCTCTTAGTTTAGATGTTAAATTTAATGTCTAATATTGGGTAACACAGTTATCCTAAAGCATGATAAAAGGGCAAGGAATTAACATTTAGAAAACAAATTTCTTAACCAGTCACATCTTTAAAGGACTTGAAAATAATGGCTCTTTGACAATAACAAATGGCCCAGGGCATTTCCTGTTTTGGTCTGAGCTCATCTTCCTTTTCTTTTCTTTTGTAAGCTTATATTTTAGAGGTATTTCAGGCTGGCCATTGCCCATCCTGTAGGAAAAACAGAAGGCAGGGAGCTTAATACACACTAGACATCTGCCCTGCATAGAATGAAGTCATACTCCTGAAAAGAAGAGCCTGTATTTGTGCCATGCGATGGGACTACAGTGTTCTTTGCAGTCCTTGAAGAGAAGCACAGTCTTCTTCCCTGAAAGTGCACCAGCAGATGAAAGATGATGAAAACTCATGAAGTCTCTGTTGCTTCTCAAAGGGTTGATTAATGAGCAGCTAGTTTTTTAAACATGTTTTTATACCATTATTTTCAGCCAAATCAGCAAGTAGATCCATGTGGCCAAACAGGTGCTGGGACAGCAGAAGAGCAGGCAGAAATGCTGGTGGGACAAAAGAGCAGGGCTGCTTCTCATCTATTAGGCAGTCTTAGATTGGCTAAATTGCTTCTGAAGTTGCATCTTTGGCAATTCTTCAGCAAGGAGTCAAATATGCAGGAGGCTGGCTGGATTGCAGCCTTTGGGCATATCCAGACTTGCAGAGTTAGAGAGAGTATTTCCAAATGTTGTTCAGCATAAAGTTCTCCATTTAATGCTGCCCTGATGTTGTCACAACATGCTGCAGCCAAGGATGAGAAGAGTTTTGAAGCAGGCCAGGCTTCCTTACTGAAAGTTTGCTCACAGCTGAAATCTGAAGAAATTGAAAGGTTTCCACTGAAATGATGAGTGTTACCAAGCACTGGCTGATCTGACCCTCTGTAGTCAGAATAAACCCCATTTTGCAAAAACTGAGCTGTAAACAGCAAAATTCTGTTGTTAGTAATTCAGTTTTGTGCATCTGAGTTTCCCTTTGCTGTTTCAACAGATTATAGGATCTGACTGCAGTTCCAGTCAGGTGCTTTTGTATAGTGTTGCCAAGTACTGTCATGTACTGCATCATGTATGTGGGTGCACTGAAGAATACACAGACATTTATAAAGCACCGTAAGATCTTTCTGGGTGAATGGCGTTATAAACCTAAGATAATTATTCCAACAATCCAAAAATTCTGTATAAAGCAGATTTTGGCATTGTGAAAAGAAACAAAACATGCAACAATTTAGGGGTAAGGGAGGAATCCTTTTATTTTAAGGATAATATTAGTATAAAGTTAGAAATGAGTAATTTTCTAACTCATTTCCAACTGGGTGACTCATGCTCTTGGCAAATTAATTATCCAAGACAAATGATTCAGAAATAGATGCTATAGTTTTATTATTTTTTTAATCAGATGGCTATTGCTGTTACAAATAAACATGAGGCTTGATTTCAGGTATAACAAATGTAGCTATACGCTGCAAATTATGCCACAGTGCTGCTTGAGTATGTGTTACACATGCCAATTTTTCTTATCTGATGTTTTGGTTTCAGTTTTAGGTGAATGCTGTAGTAGCTACTGGGTGTCTAAAGCAGCTGTGGCCACCAAGAATCTCAGCAGTGAACTTTGACAAGGGAAGTCTAATGTGGTCTGTATTTCTTTCCATACAGGAACTGTGATTTATTAAAGCCTCATCACAGGAACATTCCTATGAACAAACTTTTCACCTCAGAATTCTTAATAAATTGTTTGATGAATATTATTGAGAACATTGACATGGGGATGATGGGAAGATCCATGCCATCTTTGCTTGGGATGGATATATTGTATTGTTGGCTGTAACCCCCTGTCTCTGTTCTCTTTCTTTTTTTCTCCCTGCCCTGCCCCTCCTCCTTGGCTGCAGTTTGTAAGGGAATATCACAATGCAGGTCTGATCTGTTGAAACCACAGCTAATGCCCATGCCTGCCTCTGATGGGAAGAGAACACAGACCACAAGTTTGGGATTTCTGGCCTCTTTTTAGGCAAGTCTGTTGCTTATCTTCCCCTTTGCCCCCCAGTTCCCTTTGTTCCTGCCCTTCCTCTGTATCATTAATTCATATCAAAGTTCAGTGTTATTGGTTGCTGGGAACGCAGTTTCATTTGGCTATACGTACACTCTTCCCTAAAAAAAGTCAGATACTACCTCCACGTTGCATGTTCATCGTGCAGTGAAAATATGGAGCATGATTTTATTGTAGTAGTTCTTAATGATTTTCAGCTGAAGTAATGAAGAGGAAAGTCAGGCACATTTTTGTGAGGTGTTCATGTTTCTCAACTATGATTCTTAAATTGGAAGTTTTGAGTTTTTAATAACATTAGAAATTATTCATGTTCATTGCAGATACCTATACATCCTTATTCTTAAAAGGTAGGATATTTGCTAGCATAGCTGAAATTATTCCTGTAGTGAGACAGGAGAATGTCTAAGGAAAACTGCATTGAGTAATAGTTTCTATTCTCTTTATTTTGTTCAGTTGTAAATATAGTAGACAACAGATGAAATAGCTATTGACGTAGAGAATAACACAAATTACGTCAAACAAGGACTTCAAACAGCGTGTTTTGAGGTCAGTAACCTGTGTGCCTAGAACTTTGGTCACACTGGTGACAGCCAGCTGACATAACTTATGTGGATGTACATGCAAAGATAAATAGGTAGCTTTTTGCTGAATTTCCCAAGCAGAACAGCAAGATGTCAGTGAAGGTGTATGTCTCTAATGGGCTCAAGGCACTTCAACAAAGGAAGCTGTTATAGGTAAATTCTCAAATTGATGTGAGACAGGGCCAATAAAAATTCCAATTGTTTATTTAGCAAGCGGCAACAAGCAAAACAGCGCTGGGCGGCCGGGGAGTTCAACTCCACCAACGGCGCGCACTTTCGAAGTTTTTTCGTCTTGCTTATGTGTTACAAAGTGATGTATATTAATGAAACTCTCATATATATTCATAATCTATCCCCGCCTACCCCCGCTTCATATTTTAATGAGGTTTCTCTGCGCAGTAAACTTCAACAGTTCTGGGCGGTGGTCGCAGAGTCCTGAATAGTGGTCGTAGAGATGAAGTATCTCCTCTTCCTCGCCGTTGAACTTTTCACCCCAAGGTTCTGCGCAGCCTCTGTAGTTCTCTGACATGTCTCTGCTTGCCTCTTGTCTCTACATGTCTCTGTTAAAGCTCTGATAAGGACGCACCACTATATCTTCTACCTACCCCCTACACAGCCTTGATTTATTATGTTAGTTAAGCTAAGCGCTTGCTGTTAGTCGGTTAGTTTTATACAATGTAGCAATATTAGCTTTACATAGCTCAGGTGGTGATTTACTTCTCCATTGTTTTAACTGAATTTGATGAATAAATAGTTTACTATCTATCACAGAAGCCAATACTGATGAGTTAACTTGATGAAACTGCAAGAGGGTTTTTTTGCTTGTTTGTTTGGTTTTTATACCTAAATGGATCCTGTTTTCAATAAACAGCATGAAGGAGGAGTCTTTCCAGGGCTCTGCCATATCAAATAGAAGACAGCATGTTCTGTCTGATGAAATGTAGGTTTGACTGCTAATCGGCCAACGCAAAGCATTGCTAAATTAATAGCCAATTTTGCTGAGAATACAACTTCTCAGGAACTGAAGGTGTTTCCTGAATCTGTGACTGGCTGAGAAAAATGGGAATTCCTTTTAAGAAAATCAGGATATTCTGATTTTTTCAAACAGAAGTCTTTCATATTTCCATGTCAGCACTGATCCTGCCTAGGCAAATGAGTTAAAAATCGGAGAATGACTCTGGAATACTGCAACTGAATTTTCCAGTTGGGGGGCATGGATATTTTAATTTTCATTTTGGGTCAAACTGATCCAAATACGTGTTTCGGTTTGGAGGTGAGACCTGTCTGCAAGTCCTTTCTCAGCTCTCTCACTACTTTTTGTTTTAGCATTGTTGCTTTTGTTTCTTTAAATGGGAGATGAGAAGAGCAGTTATTCACACTTTATGAAGTGTCTGAAGACCTGTGGGTACAGAGCACTACATTAGTGCAAAGTATTTAAATGTAGAACTATGTCTTCTTCCTTTTTCCTTATGCCAGTCTGTGCTGTGACTGAAATCAGTCTGCTTACAATCAAATTTAATAGGGGCAGAGAATATTTTTTTTATGTTTTAACCACAGACTTTCTCATTCAGTGAAAGTAGGGTTCCAGCCTATTTCTCTCTGCAGGAAATTCATATATATATATTTTTTTAATGTTTTAATTGATTAGGTAGTTTTTGCTACTCCTATGAAAACAGTCTATCCAGTGCTGTTTGCATTTGCTTCAAAATGTGGGAATTAATCCATGCTAAAAATTACTTGGTTTATGTGTGCGTTGTTTAGTTTATATGTTCTGGGAGGATCTAAGGACTGAAAACTGGCAATAATAAGGAGGTCATAAATCAGGCAGCTTTTCTTGGTTTAGGATTTTAGGTCAGGCGTATCAATTCCAGCTTATGCTAGATTGCAGCTGTGCTTGTGAATGGAGACTAGATCATGTCATGTAATTTGTGGGGATTTTCTCACTTGCAATCCATGACCACTGATGCCTCATAACCACTGCAGCAGGGGTAGCTGTACCTTCCTGTCTGGTTTGTGTGCTTGTTCTCTTTCTTTTTTTTCTTTCTTTCTTTTTTTTTTTTTTTTTTTTTTTCCTTCTAAGAGGAAATGAAATTAAGATAGATGTCTCCTTTGGTATTTTAAGTAAATTTTATAAAGGGAGGAAACGCAAATCAGTTGGTGCTTGCCACATATAGAGCAGTCAGACAAAAAGTATGAGGGGTTGATGTCTTAGCACTATCAGTTCTGTTTTCAGTGGATATACAGAGGTTTTGTAAACAAAAAAGGTATCTCTGTCTCCTGTTGTACAGGAGTTACACAATGCTTTTGTTTTCTTTTCCCGTGTGTGAAATGTCTGGCACCAAAGTAACTCCGAGGCTTCTTTATCTGACTTCTCTGTCAAAATTAAGGATAAATACAGCAAATTTGATTAGCAGTGTTCATGAGATCAAGGAGTCTGTTTTACCATTCTGGGTTAAAAAGAATGATAAATGTGTATAATTAGGACTTTATGTGTGTCAAAATAATGCTTTGGTCCCAAGGTGTTCAGTCATACGTTGTGAGATAATAGAACATCATCTATGCTCTGTGGTACTTGGCATATATGTTTCTTAGACCCTTTCAGGTTAATCATTGATTCAGAGAACTTGTTTCAATGACCCAGATGGTCTCTTTGAGTCTTAAATTCCCATTAGACCAAGTGTGTGTATTAGTTATGTTTTATTGCAAGAAAACAAAGATTTTGGTGACACTAAGGTTCCTGCAGTGAAATGCAAGTTGCCTTCTGTGTGGGAGAGATCCTGGAAGTTCCTTTCTATTGTTTTGGGTTTTTTTCACAGTGTATCTAATGAAAAGACAGAAGTCTGTGTAGTTCTGTTTTTCTTTTTTTGTGTGTACATAGATTGTATTGACCTTGTGAAAACCTGAAAGCACTAAATTGGCCTCTTGAACAAAAGGAAATGCATTTCACAGAACAGACGATTCCCTGTAGTATTTATTCTGAAAGGTCACCAGTCACAGAAACATCAGAGGATGTAACTATGGCAAACCAACCCAATGTTAGCATAATGTTTGGTTATTTCCCTTCTTTGTTACTAGGTAATTGGAGCCTTTAGGAACACATTTGTCATTTATAGCACAGCCCCTTCCTACACAAGACTCTGATTCTTTGCAAACATGGATAAAAAAGGTATTTTTAAAAAGATTAGCATTTGAGTTTTATTGTCTGTGGTTTCAGCTTGATTTCACAAGGACATATTAAATGTTGTTCAGCATCAAAAACCTAAGCAAATGTTTGTTTTATCTATCAGAAAGCAAAGTCATGTTGTTCAAGTACTAAAGTCTTAACTCTAGATTAGTTGTGGTGTTTGGACTTAACTCTGTGCTTAAATGCTCTTTCAGACATACACTTCCCTGCTACTGAAGGTGATTGAGGAGCAAAACCAAAGGTGTGGTGTGTTTCTGTTTTGCACCGATTCCCATCTGTGGACTAGTTTGGAAGAAGGAAAATAGAAGCTCTGTGACCTTTCTAGCCTCTGATGGACACTGTGTGTTCCCTCCTGGGTTAGAGGAGTAAGCCAGTTTTGTCTGGTTTGGAGGTATGTATGTCTAGCTAGAATAGTTCAGAGAGATGCTTTTTTTCCCTCTTCCACATACAGACATAGAAAGTCTGGTTCCCTGTTGTAATAAAACATATATGGTATTTGTTATTCAAATCTCAAGGGGAAAAAGAAGTTGTAGTCAGGATGTTGTGGCCGAACAGTTTTGTAATTCTCTTATGTAAATAAGAAATAAGATATATGTATATAGTTTCTATTGTTAAAATCAGTTGTTAGAAGGGAGCTAAAATGGCCCCCATCTCCAAGCCACTACAAAAACACTTGTGCTGAGTCATCCCCCCTTCTGTGACGGAAACCTGAGAAAAGCCCGCGAAAACAGGAGAAAAGCCCGGGAAACTTGTTTACAACTTTGCAGCCCCCTCAGGGTACGCCCATCATGAATATGGATGAAGCCTACACTATAAAGGGACTCAGTGCTGTCCTGTAAGGTCTGTGTCTTGGTAGAGCAGAGACTCCCAGCACACCCAGCGCTGTTCTGCTCACTCGCCGCTTGCTAATAAAATTTTATTCATCACTAAAAATTGAGAAGTGGTTATTTCCCACTAAATTACAATTAATCAATAACACCTGTTCTTATCTGATTCATAATCATTAATATCCATGGGAATTTCGTGTCAGCATTTATACTCTGGGAATACAGACCAACGCAAGTGAAAAACCTCCATGCAGCTGAGTACTGATAGGAGAACCAGTTTCTCCTCCTCTTCAGATGTGGTAGTGCTGAATAAGGAAGAGAGAGTCTTTTGTAATTGTCAGCCATTCTGTTACTGTCTTTCAAAGTGCTTGTTTTGAAGCTGTTACTTCCCTCCTGATGGCATTATGAAGGTCCATATAAAAATGCTGAGTTGGAAAAAAAAGTGAAGACATTCAGCCGAGCAAAACCAGTATGTTTACATACATGAGGGTAATTGTCTGTGGGGGAGCAGTCAGGAACAAAGGCTTTTCTCTACCAAGTTCTCTCTACCAAATGCTCTGTCACTTGTTACGATCATTTTTATGATGATGAACAGTAATTCTCAATCTCTGGGTTGTTAACTTGCCTGTTTTTCAATTACATTTTGTATATTTAAGTTTGATAGTTAAAGATAAGCAGCAGTACACTGAGCCAAATACTTAGGTACAAGGTAGAGTGGATGGGAGCAAAGGACAGTGTATTTGAAATGAGATTTTTAGCTTTTTTACATACCTAATAGTTTGAATCAATTACCTGGCTTTTCCTTTTTTACAAACTCTCTGCAGAATAGAACTTATGGCATGGAAAAAAGATGATTCACCTCTTAACACCTACTTTATCTTCACTGGCTTGTAATCCTAAGCAATAATCAAGGACTAGATTCTAAATGTTTACTAATTTGTGGAGTTTATTTGAAATGTCTGAACTAAGGCACTGAAGGTTTTTGTTTCCTACCAAAGATGGGCAACCAACAGCTCTGCCAGGGATCAGTTAAAGTTGTGGAGAGTAAATGCACCTGCAAATTAAGTTGTGATTGTCTAGTTGGACACAGAGAAACAGAGATATCGGCAGGAAAAGCTTTAGAAGGAAAAGGTTCTTGCTGTTTTGTGACTGCTGCATGCTTTTTTTCAGTTGGGATGAAAGACGGCAACCACAATCTCTAACCACATCTCAGCACTGCCAGAGAATAACTGTAGAAACCACTTGGGCCACGACAAAGTCTGGCCGCAGGGATGGGCAGGCTGGTAAGACCAGGATACACCTGTGTACTCTTCTGACTGTTATTCCCTAGTCTTGGCTATTGTTGTTATGTTCTAGTCCAGACAGCTTTTTCCAGGTAGCGTTCATACCGCCTTTCCTGGACATTCAGCCTGGCACTTGGGCCAGGAGATCTATCTATGCCCTATTTGTCATCAGTGAAGTGAAAGAACACGCCTCCTGAGGGCTGTTCAGACTGCCAAAGCTAAACTCCCGCTTAGACAGGAGTGCCTTTCTCCATCTTTCTCATCCTTGATGAAAGTGAAGGGGAGATGAGCTTCAACTCTGTGCAGGGGAACCGGGCTTTTTATTAAATCAACAGGTTTTGTTTAAGTGTCACAGAAGGCATAACTGAAAGGAGCCTGCACTGGGAGGTGGGTGGGGAGAAAAGGAAAGGAACTGATGGTCTCAATATAATCTTTCTTGGCCTCAATCTGGCAAAGATTTAGGCATATGACTAAATTTATGCCCTTCACTTCCTCTATCATCTGCAATCAGTTTCCCCTCTCAGATGCGTTAGTGTTGGGGGAAAGCAGAATTCTCGTGCTAGCTAGCTGTTGTCATAGTAAGGCTTAGCTTTCCTGTGATGGCACTGATAATACTAGAGCACTTTGGGTCCCTTTCTAAGTACTTTGTCATTGCATTTTCCAGATAAGAATTCTACACAGTTTTAGAGCTGGTTTTGTCCCGTTTGATTTACACATTTATCATATGTCATTATATAGTTATGTTTGACTGTTAGTCTTCTAGTCCTGCAATTTAAAGGGAGAAAGAGCATTAAAACATATTCCAAACAGGTGTCTACCTAAGGCTAGTTGTTTTTAGTACGTTTTTTTCCCAGTTCTGAAAAGAAATTAGGAAGAAATACTGAACTCCTAGATGTGGTTCTTTCCTTTTGATACATGTGATATGTGAATATACCTAAGCCAACAGTATCTGATTTTTTGCAAGAAATGCTATTAATATTTTCATGTTACTTTATTAAGCTGTACTGTATTTGCTTTATTTTCAAAGGGGAAAAAATGAATAAGAACTAGTATGACTTTCCTGTAATATAGAAACAGGGTAAACATAGAATAGAAATGTAAACAGAAATGGCAGAGTGCCAGCAACCCCTTGAACATAAATCTGCCAGCAGCTGTGCCAGAAGTCTGTTTCATTACACTCTTGGCATTGGTTAATAGAGTTTGTGTAAATTGAGAAGATGTGTACATGCTACTTCTCTCCAAAATACGACCAAAGCTTTGTATCTGCATGGCTTTGAATTAGAATAACACCACTGGTGCTCTGTAAGATTTTTTTTTTGGTTCTTGGGTAATGGATTTACCTGTGGACTGCACCTGTTTGGTGCTTATTTTAGCTTAGTCTCAGACCAAGGACATAGGAGGTCCACAGAATGAGGGAGGACGAGCCTAAAAATTTCAGGCCAGGTTGCCTGTGATAACATGCCTGAAAGGGTGTTTTGGTTTGGTTTGGGTTTTGGGGTTTTTTTTCAGTTCCATTGGTTTTGAAACTGTAAGGGCTGGAGCACAGCATATTTGATCCTGTGGCAGAGTATCTTAAGCCCAGGGTAGTCATTAGTTTGCTGAAGCTGACTTGTAGAGTTAGAGAATTGCAGCCTGGCTCTCTGTGTTTATAAACAAATAAATAGAGGTGACAAAAAGATGGGAGTCTGAAGTGCAGGCGGGGATGGAATAATCCAGGAAGTGTTTGCTGTGCAAATGTGTAATATGCAGTGAGTCAGTGTAGCAGACTTGTTCACTGTTCTGAGTCCATTTGTGTCCTGGATTTCTTCAGTGTACTACGTGTTTGTAGTCCTCTTCCCACCAGATTGCTAGTGAAATATATAGGAAAATATTTTAAAATAAGCAAGTAGTTTCCACCTACTCCTGTTCAGAAAAGAAAACAGAAATCCTGAGTAAACGTTAATATTGAAAGAACTGTAAGCATCCTCAATTTTGTTTGCCAATATTGCATCTCTACCTGGATTGTTGTCTTGCAGGTTAGACTGAAAACTGAAGTGGCTCACAGGGTTTATTTATAAAGTTAGGATAAAAGGAAGAGGAAAACTTCACTTTGGTTGCACTAAAGGGTTAGAAATTCAACCTGTAATACATGCCATGACTTCATTGACGGGTGTTGTAGTTCTACCTAGTTCTTGATTTGCAACAACTTATATATATATAAAATATACAGAAATTAATATAAAGGGATGTAGAGTAGACAGTAATATACTGAATGTGTATCTGTGGTATAAAGGCAAGAGAGTGCAGTACCTCTTAAAAACAATACCTGCTTTCAGCCAGTTGTGCTGTGATGCATCATCTCATAAATAGTATGGATAAAAAACCAGCAGACAGCAGGTCTTGAGCCAATGGCTCAACTGTGAGAGTAGCAGGATAGTTTATTTCTGCTTTTTGTCCTGTTTTGAAGAGGTGACATTATCACTTCCATCATATCTCTTCTGGATTGTGTTTTCTAAGACATTCCAGATTTTCAAACACTAAGTATAATGTGAGACCTTCACATCACCAATTTAGCTCCAGTGTAGAATATGAGAAGAGCACAGGGTGTCTACATCAGGCAATGAGTTCATGAAAAGCTGTACTGTGGTTCTACCTGTGGCTCACAGATGATGCAGAATAGGGTGAACAATTCATATGCTCCCAGTTTCAACTTTATTAATGCAAAAGGCTCAGGTCTTTTTGCCCTGAATGCCAAATGGATTGCACTGTAGTTTGCTTGTGCCCAGAACAAGCAATGCTATATACACCTGAGAACATGAGATTACTTCATTTTAAACCCTTACAGATGATCCCGTAATACATCAAACACTCTAGTTTTATTCCCGTTGTCTTAGTTTACATTGCAGAAGAGCTGAAGAATTCTGAAATCAGAACTGAAGAGGGTATGTAAAACCTTTCATTCCAAAATTCAACAAGTGTAAACAAAAATTATATGTAAAAGGTGATACTTTGCAGTGCAGAAATCAGTTCATGTGATATTCGCCAGTACAAGAGTCTGAAATTGTTTTGATAAAGCAGCACCTTGGTCTGAAACTTGATATTTCCACAACAATACAAAATGTTAGGAAAGTGTTTTCTTCCATTCGTGCTGGAGAGCTTACAAGATCAGGGAAACTTGCTCACTTAGAGGACTCACTCACAAGGACTCATCTGTCCTTGTACATAAAACCTGTCAACTGATTTGGACCGTCTTTAATGTTGCTCTGTTTCTTATTTTCTCCAGCATTATTTGATGTGACATTTGTTGTTGTTATGTGCCATTGGTCTACACTGCCCCTGAACTTTTCAGTGACCTGAGCATAATTGTGCAATATTTACAGCAAAATATTAGGGAAATATTTAATTAGAAATAAAAGATTGTAAAGAACCTCAGTAAGGTGTCTAGGCCATGCCTTTTCCTTGCTTTAAGTCAGGATCAGCTCAACCTAGACTGTTCCTCACAGATATTTAATTTTTCCTAAAAAATTGCGGCAATGGACAGTTGAGTCTTCCGGTGCAGTCTAATGCTTGTCTAACTTCATTCTAGGAAATGCCTGAAGTCTAAAGTGAATTTCCCTTACTGCAGTTACTGCTTAGGAATTCCTTCTAGTTTCTCAGCAACTGTGATATATCTCCTTTGCTGTTAGCTGTTCCAGATTTGAATATCTCTTCAAATCTTTCATTTCCTAGACTAAAACTTGATGTTTTCATTTAATCCTTTGTTAGTCATTCCAGAAGTTTACTGCCTGAAATTGAGCACAGCACTTGAAACAGGTACTGTATTCCATTGCAGAGCCAGTGGGCTGCTATCCTACCACGAGGGAATGTAAGCGTGCAGTTAAAGGTGACTTCCTTTTGTTGCACTAAGGTAAAAAGTTGCCACCCTTCAGCTGAGATACAGTAACTGCCTATCTGTCTGCTCTGCAGTTGCAGAGAAAAACAGATTTGCAGGAATGATCCCCTGTTCTGCATCGGGTGGGTTGGTTGTGGAGTCAGTTTCTGTGTCAGACATAGAGAAAGGGGCAACCGTTGCCAGCTGGGGACAGAGCAGCAAGGATTCCTCATGCCCTGAGAGGTCTGAATTAACAAGGAAAGTTGGCAAAGCGTAACCAGCCAGCTGCCTAGAACTGCTAACAAGTGGTATGAAGGTCCCTGCCAGTCAAGGCAGCGGCCGCCTTGTTTTTAGTTTAAACATAATTCAGTAAGTTAGGGAGTTCTCAAAGAATTTCACAGGTTTGGAAGCACTACAGCTCCTTCTAGCAGTAAACATACATAGCATGCTTGCCTTCCTGCCCTCTTCAGGGCAATCGCGTTTGGGCTAGCAATTACAGCAGTTGCTTATGCATTAGGATATGAGGAAAAGGAAAATTTGGAGTGTTTTAATCATCAGAACACTAGTTACTGGTTTTTAGGAAGAAAATTCTACTTGTTCTTTGTTCTCAAACGTGCTTTCTTCATTTCCCCAGCTTCATGCGCCTGTTTTTCTGTGGCTTGCTCCCAGTTACCTAAATATAATGTTGTGTCCCTAGCCCAGAAGGGGAGAGAATGTCACATTACCTCTTAGGAAGCAGTTGCTTAATACAATGTCCCTTTCTGGAGGCAATTAGAATAGCTCTTCATTCTTTGTAGGTGTTTTTCAGGGGAGGGCCTGTGTCCTGTACTAATTTTAGGTGTAAGGAGGAGAGACGATGTGACCTGGTTTTAGTTTAAGAACAATCATCCATGTAGGGACTGGCAGTTTGTGTGAAGAAATGACCTTCATGTGCAGGGCCAGAATTCAATTACCGCTTCTTTTCAAGTACACGCATGGCACCGCAGCACAGCTCACCCGGTTTTATGTCCACTTGATATTTAATATATTTCATTCAGAAAATGGTGTTTTTACACTTGGCTGTCTCAAGGGTCAGAGAGTAAATCAGTGTCACAGGATTACCAGTGCTGCACAGGGAAAGCCAAGATACTAAAAAAGCACGAGGTCAGACGCATTCAAGGTCACACTAGCCCCACTAAGCTGTTGAGGAAACAACGTGACTACGCAGACAAAAACTTGAACGTTGATGCTGATGCCCAAGTAACTTTTTGTGCGGGGTACAAGGCACACCTCGAGTCACAGGAGCGTGCGGGTGGGTGCCCTGAAGCGAAAATGACCCCGCAGCCGGTTACTGGGGCCAGGGGTGCCGGCTGCCGGGGGGACCGTGCGAGTGGGGGCCGCCCCAGCGCCCCCCCCCCCGGCGCGCTCCCGGAGCCCCGCAGGTGCCGGCGGCGGCCGGGAACGCGCACGTTAGCCGGGCGTTGGGGAGGCGGGGGGTCGCCGCCGTGTCCCCGGCGGAGGACGGCGGCCGCCCCTCTGCAGCGCGCTGCGGGCAGGACGCCTGCGCCGTGCGCTGCCGGCGGCGGGGGGCGGGCGCCGCATCCCCAGCGCTCGGAGCTGCGGGCACGGGCGCCGGCATGAGCGGAGGCTCCACCGCGCCCAGCCGGAGCTGAGCCGGGAGACAAAGGGGAGAGGTCTGCCGCCATGGGGGAGCCGTTCCGTGCCCAGCCCGCCGCCCCGGCGGGGCCGCCATCGCCCGCCGCCTCCTGCTCGCTGCTCGGCGGGCTGCTGCAGAACGGCTTCCACCCCCCGAGCCAGCCGCTGAGCCACGGCGGCTGCGAGGAGGCGCCGCACCCGCTGCTGCTCCGCCCGGAGCTGCCGCCGCTCAGCCACGGCTCCGCGGCCAAGAAATGCCGGCTGCGCCGGAGGGTGGACTCGGGCCGGCGGCACAGGCCACGTAAGTGACGAGCGCGGCGGGCTCAGCGCGGCAGCACTGCGGGGCGGCCCCCTCCGTGCGGCGCTGCCGCGGCCCGGCCGGGCCGGCGTCGCCATCGGCCCCGCTGTCAGGCGTCCGCGGGTCCTACCCTGCAGATCGCCGCCCGGCCGGGGCTGGCGGCCACCCGGCTCCCGCGCCGCGGGCGTTCCCCCCCGCCGGTGGCGGCCCGGGCGGGCGGAGCGAGGGCCCCCGGTGCCGGCCAATGCGGCGGCGGCGCCCGGGCACAGCCCCGCTGCCGCGTGGGCCGGGCCCGCCCTGCGCCAATGGGGCGGCGGCGGGCGGGGAGCGGCGGCCCGGCACAAACGCGGGCGGGCGGCATCTTCGTGCCGTGCTGTGCCGTGTCCCGCGTCGGGCGGCGCCCAGGGTCCTGCCGGCCTCCGCCGCCTCCTGGACGCGCCCATGAAGCTCATAGAGCCCAAGCAGCGCTGTGAGTAGCGCCTGGGCGGGCGGGGGTCGGCCTGGGTGCCGCTGTGCGGCGGGAGGGCGCAGCGGTCTTGGTACATGCGCCTTCTCCTTCCCCAGAGGCTGGCAGAATTAAGAAAAAAGTAGACCTGGGAGCTGAGTGCAAATCATTCGGACTGAGGCGGGGGGGGGGGGGGGGGGGGAGTATATTGCAAGCACGATAAATTTGTAATACACTCCTTACGGTCATTGCTTGTGGCTTTGGTTGGTTTGGGAGATGTTCATGAACTGGCTGCTCATGTTTTGTTGCAAGGCTGTGAGTCTCAGACATCCATATTTGTAATGTACTTAATTGTATAAAGTTTGTTGATTAATGGTATGTTTTACTTGATTACAGCTGACTTCTTACATTTAGGTATGGAGCTATTCAATAATTTCATGGTGAAACTCTACAAGTAAAGCAATCCCATGGAATTGGAGTACTCTGTTTCTTTACAGTCTCACTTTGCTAGCCCTTCAAATAAAGCAAACGAATTTTTTCTTCTTTGTTAAAAGTTCAGCATGTTCCAAAAGGGTAATCAAGGATAGTCAGGATCGCAGCTACCTGCTGCCAAAACTTAAAGATGTTTCTTACTCAGTAGGAAGTAGTGTGCATTCAGCTAGTCTGGATTACTACTTTTTTCTTTCTTTTGAAATGAATACTTAAAAAACTTTTCTGTATAAGTCAGAAGAATAGTCAGAAGGAGCCTTGAAGAGCTGCAGCTTTCACAAGGCTACTTATTAGCCAGTGCCTTCTCTGGCGTTTTTAAATGTTTTGCTGAGCTACACATGCTATTTTACCTTAGAATGTTCTCAGTATTGATTAATCATACATAGTATTTGTAGATATTTAATTTAGTCTTCTACCAAATTTAGCGTATTGGTGACAAAATCATTCTCTGACACAAACTGGTTTTGTAGTCTTTGTCTAGCTTCACACTTTCATTCAGGAACAAAAACTGCAGAACTTGGACTAACTTATGTTTTGATTTGGTGTAACTAAGA
Organism: Strix aluco; assembly: GCF_031877795.1. Taxonomy (NCBI): domain Eukaryota; kingdom Metazoa; phylum Chordata; class Aves; order Strigiformes; family Strigidae; genus Strix; species Strix aluco. Next base: position 664,452 of record NW_027436660.1, read on the forward strand.
AGGGTCAGCACTTGCATATCAAACCCTTCATAATGTTAAAAACTATTTTGAAACAAAGAACGAGGCTTTTATGTATTCATGTAATCACTTGAATAAGAAAGAATGGGGAATTTGGTATTTCCCTCATGTTACCAAAAAACTCGGAATAAAACTTATCAACACCAATTTGATGCAGATAAGCAAACACTTCTTTATTAACGGCCGGGTGCGCGGGTGAATCCTTTCACCAACGACGCACACCATGCACCAAAATCATACATCTTATGTGGAACGTACTCATACATATTCATTAAGTATTCATGCATAAACATAACAATTCCTGGAAATCATTATCATACTCTCCTCCTATTTCCGATTCTGCACAGTAGAGTCCAGAAGCACCTGGAAATGGGTCTGGGGTGTAATGTGAGTCGGTGGGTAATGAGTCGGTGGTTGCGATCTCCCCCTGTCGGAGTTACCTATTGCCTGAGGACACTGTTTCTTGGCTTAAACTTACATGTTGCTTCAGCCGATTTCCCTATTTTCCCATTAATTTGGATTCTGACATCTCTCTGCATTCTTTCAGGTTATTAAATACCTTATAAGTAAAATTATCTTGAATCTTAAGCCTGTTAGCTATAGTTCTAAATGTTCCTACTAGGTGATTCTGACCAATTCTTTCAGCCTTGGTACAGGGCTGTACAGGGGAGTTCGTAGTAGCCTCGGTTCCTGTATAGAGTGCAAATGCAGCATAGGATTTTTACTAAATATCTCTTATAATTCTATATTCCTATTAAAATTAAACAAATTAATACTAATCTATATTAAATCAATAACATATCAAATCAGTAACATTGGTATACTGCTGTTGGATTGGGGTGTATTTATTTATTTAAAGTCTCATGAACAGCAGCTTGTAGTTGGCACCACCTGTCAGCTTTTCAGTGACCAGTATAAAAGGAGCTGATGGTTTGTTTCTTTGGGTGGAGGTAAGCCTGGGGTGTTTGTCATCTCTGCTGGAATCTGCTCTTAATACCTGTTTAACAGAGCATCTTGTCTCAGGGACTTCTTTTCTAATGCGTATTAGGTGATGATTGCTGGGAGTTCTGTGTTGTTACTTCATATCAAACTAGTTGTCAACAAAATCCCTTTGAATATTGGAGCATTTTTAAGAAAGAAAAGAATGTGGTAGAATTTTCTTCAAGCAATTGCAGTAGAAGCCCTAAAAGCATAGATCTAGAACAAAAAAAAAAAAATTTTGAAAAACATGGCAAAAAATGAAAGGCGAAGCATTGAAGAAGTGGTCATAGGACTCGGAACTGACCTTGTTTTGGTTCTGTTGTTCTGACTTACCAAAAATATTCTGAAAATAAGAATTCAAAACAGTAAGTGGAAACATGCATATACTGATTATCCTTAAAGATTCTGTAAAATGTAGGGAAATTTTATTACAGCTGTGCTCATAGAACAGGAAGAGGAAGATGTATCCTCAGGATATTTTCCTGCAATTTTGGAGCGTTTTTGCCAGACTTCCAACAGTGATGTGATAAAAGCTTCCAGACCTCTCTGTTTGGAAGAGCTCAGCCTTGGGTAATTTTCCTGCCATCCTCAGCATGGGCCAAGGGGAGCTGGGGGGGCTGAAGCTTTGGCAAGAGCATGTTTTTTTTTTTTCCCCCTGCAACTTTCTCTGTCAAATGGCCCTCAAGAAAAATAGCCTTCGCTTGTGCCTTAGACCCAGAGCCAGCACATGGTTCATCAAATGCATCTGTTATCTAAGTGCAGTGAAAGGTGGGGAAGGAGGGAAGAAAACAGGTGAAAAAAAACAGAGTTTGTTTTTTGTGGGTTGTTTGTTTGTTTGTGGTGATGTGGGTGTGTTTGGGGTTTTTTTAATAACTAATTAAGTTCTCTGATTTGATTTCTTCTATGCCCAGGTAGCACCCATGCCAGCAGGAAAGGGTGAGGGGGCGATGAGGCCCCTGGGTGGGAGAGGAGGCCAGAGCCCACCTGGGGAGGCAGGAGGGGTTGAAGTGTCTCACAACTGTTGGCTGGGGGATTTGGCAGACCTGACAGCAAACAAAAAGGAAAATCAATATTGTGTTTTGTTTCTACCCTTAAGAAAGGAAATATTTTAAAAGGAAAAAAAAATCAAGAAAAACGATGAATGTATTTCTTTCAGTACTGAAAACAAGAACCAGATTCATACTGCCAGATTCGGTCTGCAATCACCCTTCCTTTACTTTTTGAATATTATTGAGGTACACACGTTTATGACTGATGAGCTTTCTTAATGGAAAGCAGCATGTCTGGCAGCAGTGTGACAGCCGCAGGGATTTCCAGCTGGTGCCCCGGCTGAGTAGGTAAATGGCTTAGGATGCAGGTTGCACCCCCCTGCAGATGTTGTTCTGAGCCCTCTGCAGTTCCAGACTGCACTGCACTCTTCGTGCTGGTCTTAGAGCCCTTCCCTCAGCTGGCCTCATGTGAAGGATTGCAGCAGAGGAGTGGGAGGCTCCATGGGAATTTCCTTTGCTGAGCCATCAGGGCTGGTCTGACCTGTGCTGTTGTGTTTTAGGGCACTGCCAAGCACAGGAGTGTTCTTCTGCCTGGCTGGGGCATTCCTGCCACGTAGCATTCCCATTTCTTAGTCTGAAGGACTCTGTTTCAACAACCCAGTGAAGTTGTGTAAGATGTATTTAACACTTAGTAAACAAGCCCTTGAGCTGGCTCATGTGTTTTTGCAGTTAATTTAGTACTTTACTAAGCGCAGCTACACTGTTGGTTTCTAAATCTGGTGCATTCGGTGTCTTTTTTTGTCCATACAGCACATTTAAGAAGGGTTTTACTAATTGCAGTTCAGTAGTTCAGACCTGTTGTATGTTGAGATCACTCTAATTGCATTCTCAGAGTATGCATAGAGCTTGATGGTGACGCTTATGACTTTATTTCGTTGAAATTGCTACTCCCATCTCATCCATGGAAATGCTTTCTGTCTGAAACACAGCTGCATTATGATTTGCTGTGATAAATGTTAATTGATAAATGAGAGTCAGCGTCTCTTGTTTGAACCTTATTACAGATTCCAAATTAAAACTCAGAAAGCATTTTTCTGGATGCATGAATGGTAAAAGGTATGGGGAAGAATAGGTTTTGGAAAATATGTAGAAGATCCCACAACTGGACAGGCATCATGTTTTTAGCACGGACTGATTCTTGCATTAATCATTAAAGCGAACACTAAAGTGACTCCCGTGCTAATGGATTAAAGCAATGCACTTAACAATATGTATTCCCTGCTCATTGATGTGTGAAAAATCTTTGTTTCCAGCTTTTGTGAATATATTTAGGAAGGACGTGATTGATGCTCCTGCTACATGCAGTTTTATTGCAACTCAGAGCTGCAGCTGCCTCAAGTTCAGCAAACAGAATCTCCAAGTAAAGATTAAAAGCAGTTTCCGTCTGTGGGAATACAGTAATTCCTGAACTGGGAGAGGTCTGGAGCCCAGTGCTGGTGACCAGATCTCAAAATCATTGCACTTCAGCCAGCAGTGGGAGCTCTCTGGAGCAGATTTCTATTTGTGTTCATTTATTAGCTAATATGTGCAGCTTCATTTTGCATGGATGATGTAGCTGATGCATGTGAGGTCCACAGTGCCTCACAGTCAGGTCTTCACATGTTTATCCGCATTAGGAACCTTGTGGTGGGAGTACAAATGCACCATGATCACTTGGAAGACTTACGAAATGACACAGCAGCTCTGATCTGTCAGTCCAGTTCATGATTTCAGTCATTGTCAGTGCAAGATCTGCTGGATTCATACAAAGGTGTATTTCAACACCAGGTTTGTTTAGAAAGGGTAGGAGAGTGAATTTGTACTGATGTATATTCAAACTGTCCTGGCACCAGACTCTTCTGTTGATTTAACTCACCTTAATGCCATAATTCATTAGAACCAACTCCATGGATACATGTACAGTAAGTGATGCTTTGTACTGAGCAGTGGCAAAGAGCAAGGGTTGTTTTCTGTTTAACACGTGTACAGCACACACAGGTTTGCTAGTCTAATTCTACGTACATATGGATCTATCTTAAGGTTAATTTTTTTTTTAGATGAACACCTGTAGTTCTGCATAGTGGAGCCTGTTGACTTCAGAAAGTATAATTGCATGTGAAATTGTCACACAACCCTTTCCACTTAGTTCTGTTTAAGAATTTTGCAGTAAGCAGGGTGCTTTATCCCAGCCTGTGAGATAGCGATGTTGGTTTGAGTTTAATAGGAGTGTGTTTAGTGTATGTGTTCAGAATGTAATATGTGTGTTTTTGTGGATGTTGACAGTGCTTACGTATTGTATAATGAGCGTTGTCTGTTTTAAAGATTGGATAGAGGATTGCTAGGTTTTAAGAATGAGGGGGAATTGTTTCTGTTACTATTTGGTGCATCAACGTCCCTTCCTTATGCCTCTGCATTGTCTATGTTTCTCTGTTTTTACTCTCTTCATTTATTGTAGAATGTGCTTCTTCCAAAAATTGTGTTCAGAAGACCGCTTAGAATATGGAATTTAATGGCATAGGAATGAAAGACTAATTAAAATGAATGGATTGTGAGGATGTGGGCTTGGGCTGGAGGAGAAGGAATGGGCGTACGTGGCAGGTGAACAAGGAGGCGGTGGGTGATACGGAGCTGTGGATGAGGTTGTGCTGTTCTAATAATGCCTTCAGTGTCCTTAAAGTTGATCAAACTGCTGTGGATTTTAGAAGGTGACTCAGGCTTTGTTTCTGTGGTCTAGTCTGTACAGATGTACAAGTGCAGTGTTTGGTTAAATTTGTGCCAGCTCCATGTAGGTGCTGGGATCTGTCCATGGGCAGCTGACAGGAGGTGGATTGGAGATACCTGAGCTTCAAACATAGAGTGAGGAAAACAGAATTCTGCCTCTGCACTGCTCTGCTAGCAGTAAGGCTTTTGCTTTTTCTCTCTCTCAAATGGTTTCTTCTAATATTCCTCACTCTCCTCTCTGTAAGATCACTTTTGTCTATAAAACTTACTTTGCCTTATCATCATCTTTTTTCCTCTTTTTTTTCCCTCAATCCTCTTCTTTTCCTCAGGATTCTTGTAGGATTCTTAGCTGTAACCTTTCCTGCTGCCTCTGCTGGTTTGGCTTGCGGTCTCGTGATTGATGACTGTGCTTCTGACCTTACTCTTTAATTTCTACAAACCTGTGTGGCACCCCTCAGAAGTGCCTTTGAGTGGCTGGAGCTGAAACCTGGATGAACAGTTCTTACTGAACCTGTTTGCCTTCGGGTGGCCATCATGAGACCGTAGTTGGTGGAACTTGGTCAAGAAACTCTGGTTTTCATTGTAATATCCCTAAATAATTAAGTGTGCACACCAATCTGTGTGGACTAGAAACGCAGCACCATAATTTTCCATACCCTGCTGCTTCATTTATTTATACATTTTTAATTATATTTAAATTTAAAGCTCTGCTTTCTAGGAATACTTTTTCCATGACTTTTTTTTTATATTCCAACTACACTAATTTATTTCTTCATACGCTGTCCCGTTCTGCTTAATTCTGTAGTAAAACCTATGACAGACAACTTGCTTAAGAGCAGTACAGGTAAGGCCGTGTAGTTCAAAAGTAGTTACTTGTTTGAAAAGAATTTGTAACTTGAATGAGTATCATCTGACAGTATGTACAGTAAAACTTTAAGGTGGTTTGCTCTTTCTCTTGTTTGAAGTAGAATAAGATTTTGCTTTAGGAAATTGGCTTCTTTAGAGCAGTTGAGTACTTTCAGAAGTATTCAGTGTGCACATCTCTATATAACTGAGAGTGAAGCAGCATAGCTGACTGATGCTGATTACAGACATCTCGTTCTGCAAATAATTTGTTTTCTTTCAGGTAAAAAATGAGGATACAGTAATTTTTCACCCAGTTAAGTCCACAGTGTATTAACTTTCTTTGCCAGTATGGATTTTCTGTATCAATGGTGATTTTGAGAAGAGAGACCTTTTATTTGCTCGTGGAAGAGGCCAAGCAGCACACACTGGCCCATTCCCTCATTCAGACTGCAGCTGGAATTGGGTAGTGAGGCTTGTAATGGACTAAATGAGCTGTCGGAACTTTGCACTCCCTGAATAAGATTCAGCAAGCTTTTTCCTAGTTTTTAGAAGAAAGAAGATACTGAAAATTGAGATCTTCATGTACTTTGTACAAGAAGTAAATTTAACTTAGGAGATCCACACATAGAGACGTACACGCAGTTGCTGAAGTTTTATTCTTTAACAATGAATGAGTCTGATTCTGAAAATTCCCAAGTTTGTGGGAAATCCCAAATTCTGAAGTTGGAAATGGCTTTAAACTCTGACGCTGTTCTGGTGTTTGACCATCAGCGAGAACCTTGTATAACTTTGTCTGAAGTTACCCTTCTGTAATGTCATTGTCTGTAGGGTGGGTGTGTGGCTCCGGTAACACCTACAAACCACCCAGGGCATTTGGATGAAAAAATTCTGAGAAGTCTTTGGATGATGATGATTTTACAAGGTAGTTTTTAAAATAGCACTTTGAGGTTTGAGTGGTGTGGGTGTTTTTGTTTGTTTGCTTTTTCTTTGTCTCCTCTTGAAACATTGTTTAAAATGGTGATAAAATGTGTTCCTCTGGCCTTGTGCAGTTTTTCTAAGTGTATGGGGTTTGGGGGTTTTTTTTGGTAATGGTCTTTACTGGAGGTTCTTTGTTGCTTGCAAAGTTCATTCTGTATGTCAGTTGAATCTGAATTTAGTTGTAAAACATGAGGCCTTGGTTTGTTCCTGTAAATTGCTGGGTCATCTTGGTTGACTATACTATGAAATCTAGTATTTGGTGAACTCTGTAAGATAACTCTGCGTTAGAACAATTAGAGACAGTGTGGTGCCACTGGCTCCTTGTGGACAAGCCCTTTGGAAGCTGCACTTCTGCTTTAGTTCAGGGGGTGGTTAAAGTGCTGCAGAGGCTCAGACAAGGCAAAGGCCTCCCAGGTTCTGCCACACAGTTCACACGATCTGCTACGCGCGGGGTTCTCCATCATGCAATGATGCAGTAGGATATTCACATCAACAAGGCTTTATTAAAATACTTGTCATTTGAATCCAAAGGTAACAGACAGACAACCTTCAGTTTTTTCAGGAAAAATATGTGTGGTCGTTTTATTATCAATTTAACATTGTCTTCTAAACCCAGACTCTGTTGTGGATTTAATTTTAAGTTGATCTCTGCTCAGTAAAATACTTAAACCTATGGTAGATTTTTGCTGCAAACAATGGCTTAGGTGAGACTTTTCTTTTTCATAGTTGTTTTCTGTTATGAGAAAGTAGAGATGTAAAGAAAACCAGGGGTGTTCTATGTATTAAAGCATCCCTAACTGTCACACCACCGGGTGGTTCCCTTGTCTGCCTCCTGCAGTTCCAGGTTCTGAGCAGTACCAGGAATTTGGATGTTCAGATCGTCTGACGTGGTAGGAAGGAGTACTTGAGTGTGTGTTTTATCTTTACCACTTACCTGGAGTGAAACAAGAAATTTTTTTTTTTTTTGCTTGTTCAGATTTATTTGAAGGAATAATGTAATTCTAGTAGTGAATCAAAGGCAATTTTTTTACCCATTTCCTGAAGCCATAGTTATAGGCAAATAATAGTGTTTTTATCTGCAGTGAGAACATGTGTACATTGTGAGTGGTCCTGGTACAATGAAGTGTTGATTTCAACTATTTCACTTGTTCTGATTTCTGCTGTCATTTAGCTTGTGCCTTAAGTACTTAGTGAGCAGCCTTTTATTTATTTATTTTCTTAAAAAGGTACTGTTATACTCTTAAAGACGAAGCATTGCAAGTATTAAGTGATTGTGAATGTAGTGTCAGAGGATTAAAGCCCGGAGCTCACTTTCCCTGTGCAGATACAGTGGTTCCTTGTTCTGATCAGTGTGATGCCGTGGAAGAGACTGATCACTGCAATATCTCCCTGCACAAACTGCCCTGAGATCCTGCTGATGGCCAGGCTGCAGCATCAGGCTTCAAGTCTCTTGATGTGAGTCCTTCTGTTTGAAACCCTCAGGGAAGAAGTGTACCTGTGATAGTGCCTGGAAGAGTTAACTTGTTCAGTTTTGAAATTAGGGCAATTTTTCTAATTGTGCTACTTCCAAGAGCTGTTCTGTTGTTGGTTTACCTTTCATATATGGGAGGTTCTGCTTTTGAGAGGCAAAAAAGTTCTGTAGGATTTAAAAAGATCAGTTTTTATAACACCGATTTCTGATCAGGTGTACATAGGGAGGTGGCCAAAGGTAATACCAGCAGTGGTGACTCTGAAAATCTTGGAGTAAAAAGCCTTGTTCGCATTTTTTAATATTTGATTAAACAGTTTAGAAGGATTTCCTGGTACAGTTATTTGGGCACTAACAAATGGTCAGGCTATTGTAATATGTATGTTAAGCTCTCTCCAACGTTCAGGTGTAATCAGGATCCTGAACCTGGTATTAGCCCTCTCACTGATCATATGGGCCGGGTATATCGATGGAGTGACACTGAATGTCTGCAGGTGCCTGACTTGTCACACACACGGCACCTCTGGGCATGTGAAGCAGGTGGAGTCTGCAGGTGTGCAACGGTCAGCAGGTGTGTATTGTATGAAAAAGGACCTGTCAGTCACACAGTGTGTTCCCTGGGTTTCGGTGAGAGCATTTCATGGGTAGAGCATTACACCAATGATCCTTCTCCCAGAGGCAGGGAAGGCGAATCACCGGGACACTGGTACCTGCCTAAAGTCACCAGAGAGTCTGCTGGCAGGAGCTGCCTCTGCATCTCATAAATCTCTTGTCCATTTTATGTCCACACAACCACAAGAAGACATTCGTATTGAATTATTTTCTTAAAAACTCTGGAAGTGCTGCTCTATTGTTACAGGCATTGTATTTCAGAATGCTTTCAGGTGTTTTCAAGCGTTATAATTCTCCATATTCAGAGAAAAGAGGAAAAACGCAGACCCATTTTTTTTTCTTGCACCGAAAAAGGGTTTCACACCCAGATGCAAAATCCCCTCCCAAAGCAGATTTTACAGCTCAGTTATTAACCCGTGGAAAAGAATTCACACTGGGAGTGCTGACAGTTCCCTAATTACAGAGATTCTAATAGAACCCGTAATAATAAGGTAGCACCCAAGTTCGCTGAGCTGCTGTGTCAGCTGTCGAACCCAAGCTCACAGAAATCTCTTTCTGAGTGGAAATGTGGGGTGGTGCCATTCAGGGCTGGTTTGCATCTGCTGTTCTCGGTGAGCACGCCGGCTCATGTATGAAACGGTGTTTTCCTGCCGTTAGGGCTGCCTGGCCTGCTGCTGGAGGTGTGTCTGAACACAGCTGAGGTTATCTCTGCGCCTTTGAAACGAAACCCAGTGCATTCTTAGACTAGATAAACACCAGTGTTATTCTGGGCAATTGAGGAAGGATTAGCAGTGTTAAAAATGTTAATTTTTCTTTTTCGTTAAAAAGATCCTTAAGGCAGACTTCACTTTGAAGCAGCGGTATTTCAGTTACAGTGCAATAGTCTCCACAGCAACACTTGCCCACACGGGGTGGGAAACTGATACACCAGTGACCCAATTTTTCAAGGTCTGTCCACTTTCCATTCTGCTGTGTCATAAGCTAAAGATTTTTCCAACTTACTTTAGACTATAGAAACTAGTTAATGGAGTTGGACTTGGTGAGAGCAAGGGCCTTGAAGGGGCATTGCATGTGCAGTGCTGGCAGTTCCCCTGCGGAACAAATCCTGTCCCAGGTGAGCTGCCGTCCAGAAGTGAGCACTGGGTCACGCTGGGTGCTGTGGGCAGACCACAGTCTCTAGGAGCAGCTGATACTTGGACTTTTTTTCTGGGCTGTGAACACACTGCCAACACAACACCTGGTAGTGCCAAACCAAACATCTGAGCCTGGGTCCTTCTAAGAATTGACTTGATTGAGCTGTAACTGGTAGTCTGGTGTGCTGCGAGACTTCTGGAGTAGGAGAAAGATAGAAAGGGTTGCTGCTAAAAACAAACATCTTCTGTGCTTGATTTTTAAAACATACTTTCAATATGGGATGAAAAAGTACATTTTTAGAGTAATTTTGTGTAGTAAACAGGGCATTTGAGATAACGGTGATGATGATAGTGTTGATGTGTCTTCAGGAGCTAATCTTTAACATAGGCTTCTCTGATGGCTGCTCAGACAATCACATTGATCACTGAGTGCTGCTGAGACACAGACTGTGCTTCCAGCATTGATCCATGACAGCATGAGAATACTTTGGGTAAGTAGTCATGTATAAAATTAACTGCAGTTTTATTTTTCAAGTGATGTAATGTCAGGAAAATTAAAGAAGTCTTCACCCATATCAAAAAAATCAGTTTTATTTCATATTTATTGATTATAGTGTTTTAATTAGCATGACTTCATTTCTAAAAAATTAGCAAAATTGTATTGTTTTCCTGAAAGTAAGCAGTTAAGTACTAACTGAAACATAGTTAAATTTCTTTGGCTCTTAGAGCTGGAAGGAACAAGTTGTTTTTGCAGGTGGATTCATAAACATGGCTGTAATATCTAATAATGCAAAGTCTCTTTTCTTTTATGTTATAAATTAAGACAAATGCCAGGATCTGGTTTTGGTGCTACTGGATGTCCTCTCCTGCTAACATTCATTTGGGGGAAAAACGACTGGAAAATGCTGAATAAAGCTTGAAGGCCTGAAGCCATAGGCTGGGGCTCTCCCAGACAGCTGCTGCTTCAGCTGCAGCAATTGAGAACCCTCCGCAGAGCCGCCTCGGAAGGGCCAGGCGCTGCCTTGGGCTGGCAGCCGTTTTTAGGCTGTTCTAAAAGCCGGTGGGAGAGCAGTGCTTACCCTGGAGTCCAGGCTGGGAGCGCTGTGTGCAGGTCATTGCTGCTGACCTAAATCCCAGCCCTGGGGTTCAGTGCTGTGCAGTGTGTGTGCTGCACAGCTCAGGGGGCAGCAGGCAGTCACTGCTAGTGCTTTGGGACTGGGACCACCAAAACTGCAGGTCAGGGGGAGACACGAAGGGAAAAGCTCTGCTGTGCCCTGCAGCCACTTACAGCTGCTGTACAGTTTTCTTACTGTTTCTGTTTGCCATGTCCTGATGGCTGTGGTAGTATGGTGTGTGCTATTTAAAGCTGACTGATAAACCAGAGCCAACCCAAGGTGTTGCAGGATCCCACTTCTCTTGTCCCTTAATCAGCAGACAAGCCATTGCCGTAATGTGGTGGGACAAAATTTCTTGTCCTTTCATGTTGCATCACAGCGAGAACAATGCAAGAATAGATCTCTGTCAATTTTTTCAGTACTTCAAGCTAAAATATCTCAGTTATTTTAAAATGTTCATTTTGAGATGTCAGTGATGATCCATGAGGCTGGGAAGATTCTTAATTTATGAAACCAGTTTGGCTGTCACATCTCACTTTTCAAACTTAATGGATTCAAATTCCAAGTTATTTTTCCCTTGCATTCTGAGTCGCTCATTTTATTTTGTTGATCTGTGATAGAGAAGGTGGCTGAAATAAAACTAGAAGAAAAAAAGCAAAAATTATTAATGTCCAGGTGATAAGGATATGTTCTTGCCCTTATCTCTTCTTCTCGACACCCCTCACCACCTTTAGCCTCACTTTTTTCTGCTTTCCATGCTTCCAGTTTGAAACTGGGTTTTTTATCTTTTTGGTCTGCATTTTCTTCCTGTTGCTCTTTGCTGTGCTCAGATCCTGGTTCTAAAGAGATGGTGAGTCTTATTTTCAGCACTCGATGACTGACAGTGGAATTTCTTTGATGAGGCAGACTGTGCCTGTAGAGTCTGTTCTTTGGCTCTGGCACCAGTACAAGCTTTCCCGAGGGCTCGCTGCTGAATGTGATGCTCATCTCTAGTCTAGACAAAACCTTGGCACCTTTGATTCATTTACTGTCTCTTTTACATTTCCTTCCCTGTATATCCAAACACTGATATTGCTTGGAGTCATGTTTAGAATATTTAGTACAAGCAATTAGAGAGCTTTTTGGCTACTGTCTTTTTATTTTTAGAATCTCTGTGAGGCAGAGTGAGGGAGTTACCTCTGGGGAGTGCAGCCGTCAGCATGTGTTTTAGATTCCATCTGTGGCAGAACTGAATTTCTGCATGGCTCACCAGACCAACCTGCAGCCAGAGGACTGGCTCTAAAGAAATCCATGCTTTTGGTTCCTGAGGTCTTTGACTCAGTCCTGAGTATTCTGGCAGTCATAGCCAGAACACTTCAGTGTTTTGTGGTGGGTCTTTTTGGTTTGTTTTGCCTTTTTTTTTTTTCCGCACCAGGAGTGGGACAAATACAAATGCTATTAAAGAAAAAGTACAAAAAACTTCAGTGCTGGTAGTGGGTCATTACCACAGGTAGTTACAAACTGTACAACAGAAAGAAATTTGCTTGCTTTTGAAATGTGAACCATCTTCTAAATGTAATAAGGGCACAGAGAAGTACGCTGTGTTGAGAAGTGACCCTACTTGTTTGGAGAGCAAAGCACGGAAAGGCAGCCCTGCAGCTGGGGGTCAGCTGGGACTCACTGAAGCCAGGAGCAGGCTGTTGGGTGCCTGCCGCGGGGGCTGCAGGAGCCGGTGGTGCCGGGGCCAATCCTCCAGCCCAGGGGGGCTCTTGCCAGAGCCAGCAGGTTCTGCGGAGGGCAGCGTGCCTGGGCAGCGAGCTCTGGCCCAGCACTGCTCTGCTCTGGGCAGGGGCAGCTGCTTTTGTAGGACAGTGTCACTGGCACAGAGACTCAGACGGGGCAGATGGCACTTGCTGGATGTTTTCCTGAGATTTCTGGCACAGCAGAAGTTGTCTCCAAGAGTCTGACAAAGTTGCCCGTGTAATCCGTTTGTGTTTGTCAGTGCAAGGAAAACAGATTTTTCAGTGTTTTTAATTTGCCTTTAAATAGAGAATAGGAAAAAAAGATCCTAACTCTGTATTTTTTTGTCAGACAACAGCTTAGAACCAGAGAAGAGATACTTATGAGTAAAATAAAACATTCAAATTACCTTAGTGGATCATTGGCAGCAAATTATGTTTCTGTGTTTAAAAACAATGACATATTTTGATTTTTAATTGGAACTGGGCACGCAACTCCTTGAGGTTTTTTGAAAGCTTCACCATTCCCAAGTGCCACCTTCAGAGATGTACACATTACAGAACAGGTTAAACTGCCCCTTCAGTTTTCTGCTTGAAATGTGTCATAACAGTTCAGTTTATTTTGTTCAAAACCTGTAAATATAAAGGTTGTGATGGTACGTAACAGAGCTTTGTCTCTCTGCCAAAAAGGCACTCAGTAGCATCTTGCATTGTCACTACAGATTTTGGACATAATAAAAAAGTAAGCAGTACTAATAATGACCATAGCAAAACCTGATCAATAACACCACTCTATAGATATCCTAATAGCAATTAAAGTGGGAAGTTCATGGTAGTTTTTAATTTTGCAAGGGAAAAAGACTCACTGAGTAAATGCTCGCTATTCCTCTGTGAAACTTCTTGTGAAGGGAGAGCAGCACGAGCCAGAACTGTGGCCTGATTTCACATGTACATCCAACTTCCATCGTGGCTTCGAAGTGTAGAACGGAGAGTCACATGCAGCTGGTTTCTCCATAGCTAGAAAAGTTAGAAACAGAGGGATTTCTGTATTTTCAGAATGACCTCTTGTACTAAGCTACACATTTTCCCCAAAGCATTGTTTAATCTGACACACTAATGGAGTAACTTAAGGTCTGCAGGGAAATGAAATAAAACTTGTCATCTTTTAAACTCTTTTAACCCTGATCTACAGCTTCTGAAAGAGCACTGGGCACGGGGGAAACGGATTTTTGTGGGCTTTGCAGTGAAAGAATAGGTAGCATTATCAAATGAAAAGAGCGTGTTTGTGTTGGTCAAAAATAACCATTGCATGCTTGTGGCTAGGCGTGTTCTTAGGAGGATTGATGCTTAAGTCACTGAAAGGAAGGAGAAGAAGAAGTAATGACTAGAGAAGAAGTTAGTATTAAATTGGAATGAAACTAAACAGAAATCATAGGCTACTATAAAGTTAGTCCTCCAGCATTCTGGAAAAGTCCTACTAAACTGAGAGTCCGAGTCCTGTTTCTGTTCTGTTATTTATGTAAGTGAATGGTGTATCTTAATCCAATTTTAAATGAGGGAAGAAACCTCCAGAACTGCTACCAATTTAACTTTATCTTGAAAGTCTTAGTGTGTTTTACCTGAAAAGTTGAGTTGCGAAGGAGCCTGGCTGGTGAGCTGCAGGAGGCGTGTAACACTAGCTTCTGGCTGTGCGTCCTTCAGAACGTGTTTAAAACGTGTCTGAGATACAGATGATTGGCCCGTGCTGTGTATTCTCAGTGGGTCAAGGAAAATACTGTTTCCTGAGCAAATTAGTATTTTTGGCTCTTTTTTTGGTGTGAAGAGAGGTGAAGGACTGCTATGTTCCAATGCTGGGTATAAGTTAGATTCCTTTCTGGCTGACACAGATTTTATTAATGACACATACTTGTAAATCCTGTTCGGGTAAATGGAGCAGTTAGAAGATCAGCATCACAGAACATCACAGCCATCATTTAGATGCCAAGAGGTTTTTCCTTCATAAATAGACGAGAAGGGCAAAAGAGCAGTCCGGGGTCATGAAAGAATACTTGGAGTGAGATTCGTTCATCTGGTTATCATGGAGCAGTTAGGATCACAGTCTGTATCTCAGTTTCCTGCTCTTTCATAATTACAGTGTGACGTTTAGTTACAAATCCTTATTCATATTGGCATGCTCAGCCATCGTTTACTGAAAGAACCAGGACAGTAATTAAATCAGGCACACTGCCTTTCTTTTCTCCTTTGATTTTATACGTACATTGAAATGAAATGTCTTTTTTAATAATAATATCTGCAAGCAGAAAATAAATGTAATCATAATCATTGTGACAAATCAAAGCATACCATCCTATTTAAAGCAATTCTGCATTTTTAGATGGCAAGGGTTAAGTAGGGTGCCAAGTGCTGCTTTTCTGTCCTGCTTTGTGAGTGTACCGGGTCTGGCTGAGCCAGAATTGGTTTTCCCCTGTAGCAGCCCTCACGGTGCTGTGTTTTATGTTGGGAGCTGGCAGGGTGTTGATAGCGCACTGGTGTTGCGGCTACTGCTGAGTGGTGCTTACACAGCACCAAGGCTCTTTCTGACATTTCCCCCCCCCACAGTGGGACGGGGTGGGAAAGATCTTGGGAGGGGACACAACCAGGACAGCTGACCCGAACTAACCAAAGGGATATTCCAGACCATATGACGTCTGCTCAGTATAAAGCTGGGAGAAAGGAGGAAGGGGGTGGGGTCACCCTTCGTCCTCCAAGGCAACCACTACGCGTATCGGAGCCCTGCTTCCTGAGAAGGCTCGACATCGCCTGTTAATGGGAAGTAGAGAATAAATCTGTTTTCCTTTTCTTGCTTCCGCACGCGGACCTTTGCTTCGCTTTGCTTATATTAAAACTGCTGTTGTTTTACCCACAAGGGTTGGGTTTTTTTTTTCCTTTCTTATTTTCTTTCCCGTCTTTGCCCTGTTGAGAAAAAAAGGGGAAGGGGGGGGGGGGAAGTGATAGAGCGACTTGGTGGGTACCTGGCATTTAGCCAAGGTCAAACCACCAGAGTCTTTTTTGGCGCCCAACGTGGGGCGGGACAATGGCAGTTTATATTAATTGTGCTATAGCTATAGCAGTTAGTAAGCGACAAGCTCTTGTGCTGGTCACGGGTTTGTTTATTGCTCTGCTTTTCTTTATTTTGCTAAGCTCAGGAACATGCTGGAAGAAATTGGGAACATCATGAGTGGTTTTATTCTGCAAGCTCCCGAAGTACTTATTAATTCTTATGTTAGCTCTTTGATACTGTTCATTGATGCTATTTGCCTATTGTGGGCTGTGTGGAGCTCGTTAGGTTTTTGGTGTAAGAGAAGGCAAATTTTGGGTGAGAGAATACCAAAATGTGCCCTGAGGCGGCCTGTCCCTGGGTGGCAGGGGGAGTGGAAGGATTTGGGCAGATTCCTAGGACGGTTATCACCTCCTGTAACCTGGGATCTTACCCCTGAACAGGCAAGCAACCCCGCAAAATTGACACAACACCTGATAGAAGGGTGCCTTGTCTATCCCGATGAAAATCAGCAACTCCTAGCGCTGTACTGGGGCCTGGCCTGTGCTTATTGAGCTGCAGTTCAGTGCTCTCAAAGGACTGTGGTGGAGATGGGGACTCAAACAAAAACAATAACAGCAGAGATTGCCCCAGTAGTAAAAAAGAAACAGTGGACAAGGAGAACAACAGGTCCATACCCTCGATTAATAAGGGACGAAAAAGAAGAGGAAGAAGCGGGTCCTTCAGCAAAGGGGTCAGAAGAGGGAATAACAGAGCTCAAACAGGAGGCAGAAACTACCCGGTCCCTGACATCATCAGAACTGCGAGATCTGCGGAAAGACTATAGCCGCCAGCCGGGTGAGCAGATTGCTGCCTGGCTGCTTCGATGCTGGGATAATGGGGCTGATGCTCAGCAGCTGGAAGGTAAGGAAGCCCAACAGCTGGGTTCCCTTGCTAGAGATCGAGGAATTGAAAGGGGAATTGGAAAAGAAACAGGAATTTGCAGTCTGTTGAGACGGTTCCTTTCAAGTGTTAAAGTAAGATATCCCTTCAAGGAAGATCTTACGGACAACTCCCCGGGGAAGTGGACTACTGCAGATGAAGGTGTGCAGTACCTGAGAGAATTAGCAGTGCTGGAAGTCATCTATGGTGATCCAGATAATGATGAAGCCCCTAAAAATCCAGAGGATGTCCTGTGCACACGGGCCATGTGGAGGAAGGTGATTAAAGGTGCACCATCCTCGTATTCTGCTGGCTTGGCTGCGATGTACTATCCAGAAATGGATGTGGGAGAAGGACTAAGATGTACGCCAACTGTGGAGGCAGTCTCTTCCTGGCTTCAGAACTTTGAAGAGAGTCTTGGTACCTCCTCATCTCTACGGTTGAGTGCCTTAAATGTCAGGAGCACCCCAAGAAATCAGTTCTCTTCCACCCCAGTCAGAGGGAAAGGGAAACCTAGGCGCATGACACGTGGCGAACTTTGGTTCTTCCTGCGTGACCAGGGGGAGGACATGAGGAAGTGGGATGGTCAACCCACCTTCAAGTTGGAAGCTCGTGTACATGAATTGCGAGGAAAGACCCCTGCCAAGAAGAAGACATCCAAGAAGGTTGTTAATGTAGCTGGTGTGAAACCGCAAGAAAGTAATCAGCGATCTCCCAGATACAGGAAGACTGAGATCACCTCCCTTGGCCCTGATGAAGGAGTCTCCGGCCTGGCACGGCAAGGGTCAGACAGTGAATACTCTGACCAAGAACAGGAATAGAGGGCCCCTGCCTCCAGCCAGGAGGAGGAAAGGGATGATCGGGTGTATTGGACAGTGTGGATTCGATGGCCTGGCACATCAAATCCACAGAAGTACCAGGCTTTAATCGACACCGGGGCACAGTGTACATTAATGCCATCAGGCTATAGAGGGGCAGAACCTATCTGGATCTCAGGAGTGACAGGCGGATGTCAAGAACTGTCAGTACTGGAGGCTGAGGTTAGCTTGACCGGGGACGAGTGGGAAAAACGTCCCATTGTAACTGGCCCAGAAGCCCCTTGTATCTTGGGCATTGACTACCTCAAGAGGGGGTATTTCAAAGACCCAAAAGGATACCGATGGGCTTTTGGTGTGGCCAGTGTGAACACAGAGAAAGTCAAACAGTTGTCTAATCTGCCTGGCCTCTCGGAAGATCCTTTTGTTGTAGGACTGTTGCGAGTTGAAGAACAACAGGTGCCAATTGCTACGAGGACCATGCACCGACGGCAGTATCGCACGAACCGAGACTCTCTGGCTCCCATCCAAGAACTGATCCGTCAACTGGAGACCAAGGTGTCATCAGTAAGACACATTCGCCTTTTAATAGCCCAATGTGGCCAGTGCGGAAGTCTGACGGAGGGTGGAGGTTGACAGCAGACTATCGTGGCCTGAACGAAGTGACGCCACCACTGAGTGCTGCTGTACCAGATATGTTAGAGCTCCAATATGAACTGGAGTCAAAGGCAGCCAGGTGGTACACAACAATCGACATCGCCAATGCATTCTTTTCAATTCCTTTGGCAGAAGAGTGCAGGCCACAGTTTGCTTTCACGTGGAGGGGTGTCCAATATACCTGGAATCGACTGCCCCAGGGGTGGAAGCACAGCCCCACTATTTGTGATGGACTAATTCAAACTGCACTGGAAAAGGGTGATGCCCCTGAACATCTACAGTACATCGATGACATCATTGTGTGGGGCAACAAGGCAGAAGTGTTCAAGAAAGGACGAAAAGTAATTGAGATTCTTCTGAGAGCTGGGTTTGCCATAAAGAAAAGCAAGATCAAGGGACCAGCACAGGAGATTCAGTTCTTGGGAATAAAATGGCAAGATGGACGCCACAGGGTTAATTCTACTCAAAATTATGCCTCCTCAGAGTGCTATGAGTGATAGTTTCTTGGTGCTTGAGGCTATAGCCAGAAAACTTGAGGTGTAGCAGGTAAGTCTCCCTTTGTTTGTAAGTGGGAATGGTGTCGGGCTGTCATTGTCACTTGATGTATTTTCTTTCTTGGTAACAGGCAGATGCTGGAATAAGCCCACATGTTTTCCCCTCAGCTCGTCCAGGCTCAGCCACTAAAGATGCTGGAGCAGGGATGAGGCGGTCAGGCTCCTGTGAACGGTGACTGCTTCCAGTCCTTGTGTGGTACCATGTCTGCTGCCTCCCGCCATGGTTCCCAAGGGACGTACGGCTCATTCTGTAGTGCTGTTACTTCCTTTAAGGATCTGTTCCTAAGATAATTCTTCAGTTCCCTTTCTCTTATTTTTCAGTTATTATTCCTTATTCTCATTGTTCTTTTACAGGGCTGTGTCAAACTATACAAAACCCATTACTGTTGTATGGTTTTACAAAATATTTTTTCAGCTACATTTGAATTTTATTCTTTCCTTCTACCATTTGTTTGTGGTCTAATTTTTTTTAATGGCAGGGTAATATTTCTTGATGTATTAACAGTCCTCCTCTAACCAGTCAGAGTAGCGCATATTCATTTTGTTGTAACACTTTTGCTCTGCTTCCTTAATTTTTTTGTTTTTGATTGTATTTTAATCCCTTTCCCTTTGTCCCGCTTTTGATGTTATTTAAATTTTGAGCTGTCCGTTGTAAACAGTTGTCTATTATGTTGTTAGTCTTTTGTTTTTGAGGAGCTGTAATGGATTATTTATGCCTCCTATGTATCTCTGGGACTCTCTGCTTCTACTTTTTCCACAGAAGTAGATTTGAATTCTGTTTTCACTTATTTCTGAATTATTTTCCCCACATGTACTTGAAATCCAAGAGGCTCAAAGTCTTCTGTTGTATGGGTTCAATGACAGTACAGTATCTCTTGGTCAGCAACCTTTGTTACTTTTCAATTCCATACCTTTCTCTATTAGTAAGAGGTTATTTAGAATTTATTTTCCTTTTTATGGATTTACCATACTTATATTCTGCAACTCCCCCTTCAGCCATAGATTCTTTCAGTATTAGCCTTTTTATTAAAGAAACTGAAAGCTTAGAATTCAGCTAGCGATTGTGAACATGTAAACTCTGATTTGAATTTTTGGTTCTTCTGTAGGTTTGTGAAATCTTGGATCAAATTGCTAAACTTGTCAGAGGGTACTATGCAAGTTGAGCACAAACTAAAGCACTTTGAATTCAGACGATCTTTCTTAGTCTCAATTCCTCACCTGTAAAATAGGGTGAGTATTTCTAAACTTTGTAGTCAGACTTTATGGCTTTTAAGCAAGAATTCTTCTAGGAATTTATACTAAATTTATACATCTGTTGTGTCCTCTAAAACCAATTCAGGGATTTTTGATTTGCTGATTTTCCCTTTTTTTTTAATGATTGTGCATGTAAATCTGCTAACAGGACTTCTAAATGATTTTTTTATTTGCCTTGTAAAATGTAGGGCTTAATCCGTTATCAAGCGTTCAGTACATATTTGTAAACTACAGGCTAGAACTAAAATACTGTATTTGTATCACTACTTTTTTTTTTTAACTGTTGTAAATTCACAGGGAATTGTGAAGAGAGGTGAAGTTGTGTTCGAGGCTGCCAGAAGCCGCAGAATCCCAATCCTGATGGGAACACCTGGAGGTGACCAGAAGAGGACAGTGCAGATTGTTGCCGATTCCATCCCCGACTTGCCTGACCTGGGGCTTATTGACAAGGAGCTGGCAACCAGTGGAGCTGGAAATCCCAAGGTAGAACAGATGATTAGAGACTCTACTAAAGCCTTAAGCAACTTGTCACTGCAATGACAACTTACTGCATTTTAGGAAGCAGCTTCCTGGTTTAGGAGCAGGAAGTCTCCACATCGTTATCAGGGTTAATATAGCATATTTAAAAAGGACTCAACGTGCCAGTAAAATAACAGAGTAGAGATAATATGCAGTCACAGAATAATTGTGTCTAATTTCTGAAGCTATCTTGAGCAAAGGCAACAAGTCCTTCTAAGGTATTTGAGACATACACTCAGGGGTACTGTCTTTCAGTTTATAATATTACTGTAGAAAACTCTAATTGCTTCTCTTATTGTTATGGGTTGTCTGTTATGTTGAAAGAACTTGTAGCTGGTATCCAAAGACTGTCCCAGACCTATTTCAGATGATGCAGTTCAGACTGTGGTGGGAGAAAGGACTAAACTACTGGCCTTTTTTTTAGATACTGCATTTTATTGATTGCTTTTTTTATTGCAATATTGTTATAAAATGGGTTCTGTGCGGGCTTCAACTGTCAGTTCAATACTAAAGTTCAGTGCAATACTATAAAAAACAGTTCAGTTGGTAGGCTTTTTAAGCCATAGCCTATTAGAATGAAAGTTCATTAATTTATACTTTATTCCTGTTGTTGATAGTGACTTAAATCCTGCTTATAAACACCTTGAGAAATAAAATATGAACTGCCTTTGGCTCCATATGCAAATGAGCCATAAGGGCTCAGCATTAGCAGTCTAGTTTTTGCCTCCTGCATATAAAAGGCAATAGTTACTTGTAAATCACAGAGTAAAGAAACTACAATAAAATGAAAACTGGTTTTAGAGTTCTGCAAATTCCCGCAGAAAACCTGTAGAACTATAGGGTATCTTTTATTATTGCCAGCTTGTCATGTATAAAACAGGGAAGAGTAAATCTTGATTTTTTTTTTTCCCCCCCAACTAGTGCTGTGTTTTTCACTTGCCTGAAGAGTAACGGTACTCATAGTTGCAGTCATAGTTTGTAACCAAATTGTTCATATTTACAGATAAAAATACAGTGAAATTTCTACATTAAGTTAATGTGCTAACTTTATATGGGAGCTTCTAGGAGGACTTCGGAACAAAATAGTGT
The DNA here is from genome assembly GCF_031877795.1 of Strix aluco. Lineage (NCBI taxonomy): Eukaryota > Metazoa > Chordata > Aves > Strigiformes > Strigidae > Strix > Strix aluco. The sequence goes on from NW_027436660.1 coordinate 685,916, forward strand.
ATTCAAAAGCAAATTCAGTACACTAACTGTAAAGTTTGGGTTTATTTAAGCTGGTATATTTTGCATTAGGTACTGTTTGTAGCATTGGGTTGTAAACATACTAAACTGTATATTTTTCAAGAGCTTTTTTAAATTCCAAGTATTCACTGGTTTGTAGTGTAAGTTTCACGTCATATTTAGGTTTGAGCCTTTCTATGAAGGAGCACCAGTATTTTCCTTGCAGTAGAATTGGTGTGTAAGCTGTTTAAGGAATGTTTAATTCTAATTAGAATACTTACCTCACTTAGTGTTAATTTTTAGATTGGGCTTTGTTGATTGTAAGAACTTGCATAATTGCTATAAATATCTGCTTTAAAACAGATTTGACATATTGCACTAATCTTGAGTTGTAACACTGTTATTGAAAAGCACTTTTAAATTTCTTACTAGAAGGACCATCAGAGTACAACTAATGTTGAGATTTATTTTTTCTATACTGTCTGATGTTACTGAAAGATGTTGTTATTCTTTCATATATTTTTTATAAAATTATAAATTACATTTCTATAAACTAAAACCCTGTCATAGTACCATATGGTCTTTTCCAAAACATTTTCTGTTTGTGTTAACATGTTTATATTTTATATTATTTTCCATTGGTGGAGATTAAAATGATGTTGAACAATGCTGACTGACTTTCACTTTCTTTTCACTTCCCGTGTATCCTGGCTGTCAAAAACTTCAAATGGAACAGTTTATTGGAAAGACAAGGAGATGTGTTTTTCATAGTTAATGTAACTGATACTGCAGTGAGTCTTAAGGGTGAGTAGTACAAGGTTTGTCAACGGCGAATGACTTCTCTAAGAGTTAATGTGTTGACCTCTTAAGGTGAGCTTGGAAGTTCTGTATCCAAATACTTTTTAAGATGTCATCGTAAGGGGTTAAAGTCACTTTATAATTCCAAGTTATGTGCCATTACCTATGTTGTTGAAAGTCCTGTTTTAATTATTTTATTGTTACAGGTGTTAAACTGTAAACTAAGTGTCTGTTAAGCTGCGGTAGTTTGTTAGAGGTCTTTTATAGATCAGCATCTCAGAGAACCAAACGTTTGCAGCAGAGCCTGCTTGTTTTCAGACTCACCTGTAAAATTTGTGATTGTTAAGCAACAGCCACACTGACTGCATTTTCAGTGTTCATTGTAAAGTTAGAATTGGTGAACAGGTAACTCCTCCTTCGTACTTTTCAAAAATTTTGATTTAGTGTCATATTTGACTTGGTTGTTAAAACCAAAATATTAATTTCTACACATTAACAAACTGGTCCAAGATAAATGTGTACTATGTTTCAAAAAGAAGTGGTGAAACCATTTCTAAGTTGAATTTAGACCACAGATACTGTACGATTCACAGTTCAGCTTTATTGAGATTGCCTGGCTGTAAAAGGAAGGAAATTGATGTAACATGTCCTTGGATCCATTTATGTTTAAGGGGAAAAAACCCCAGTTATTCTTTCTTAAGATGGAATAAATCAGTGATCATTAGGCAAAGTTCACTGAAAATTTCATCATGGAAACCTTGCCTTGACCTACCACCATCAAAATTTTTAGCTTTGACAAGAACTTTTGTGGAACACGAAGACCTATGAAAGTCTCCTAGGAGAATGCCATGTAGCCACAAACTTTATGGGGGAAAAGGGTTTTGTTGGTTTTTTTTTAATTGCAGTGGTAACTATAAAATCCTCCCATAATAGGAAGGAGTGTTTCAGAACTGATGCCCTAACTTACAACCAAAAAATTATCTCGAGGAAAGATCTAGTAGGTCTTGTCTTTCATAATAAGGCATTAGTTTGACTCAAATTACTTAGAAAACAGAGAGGATTGTTCAATAGCTTATAGTTAATGTATGAACATGCATTTCTTGCTAGTCATCCATGAGTGAAATTTATTTAAAAAATAAACTGAAAAGTTGGTGTTTTCGTCTATTTGATTTGACAGTTGGCGCATCGAGCTCCAGCCCCCCTTGCCTCTCTGACAGCTGACACGCAGTGTAGAGCTTGGCACTGGAAACACTGGGTGTTGTGCTTACACTGGCTAAATCCTAGCTTTAGATGGTAATAGCAATCTCTTTCATGCTGAAGGTATGATTTTTTTTTTTGTTTGTTTGTTTGACTTTGGTGTTTTCATTGTGAAGTCCCAGACTTGTATCATGAATACAAGGAAGAATTTGAGTCACACTTTTAACCGTTGAGCATGCCTTCATTCATCCCCTGATGACATCTGTACTTTGTTGAAATCCCCTTTGCAGTTCCCCTTTGTTATCTCCAAGGTTTCTTTGGTCTCCAAGGCCCGCTCAGGACTCCTCCGCTCCCATTGCCGAGCTCTCGTGAGGGCTCTTTGAGCTCCTTTTTTCCATTTGGAACCCTTCCTGCATCTGCATCTGTTACCCCAGTCGGTCTTTCTGTCCTCCCATCCATTCGGTGCACCTCCATTGAGTTCCCCGGCCCCCTGAGGACATCTCTACTTTGTTCGATTCCCTTTTGAATTCGTTGCATCCCCGAGACTTCTTTGGTCTCTCTAATCCCCATGACAATGCCTCTCGTTTTGCCAGAACCTTTTCTGAAACCATCTTTGTGCTCCAGAGCCATCTATTTGTTTTCCATCTTATCACATGTCTTTATTTGGTATCTGGTATCCCAAAGACGTGTGTCGTCAGCTTAGATCTCTTCCGGAGTTTTTCAGAGAAGAGGATCACCTTCATATGTTATCGATAAATCTCCTGTGGGGGTGTTTGTCATGTTTTGCAATTTATTTTTGTTCTAGCAACTTAGGTGTTAGTTAGGCTGGTTCATACAGTTTCTGATACATGTCATGCAATTCCGTGGTTTTTTGTCTATTCTGTCCTTTGGGACTCTTAGGGGAGTTAGTCAGAATGTCAAGGTCACTCTGAATTGTTGGCAATGTACAGTAAATAATTTATATTGCAGCCTGTGGTATTTCTGAGAAGGAAATCTTATAGGATCTAATTCTGCTTTGTTCTTTACTCCTATCTAGAACATGGTTTTGTTAGAAGTTAGGTCGCGTGCGTGGTCTTGCTAGAAAAGAAGCGAACCCAGTAGCATTTTTGTTTTTCACAGGAAACTAAAGCACATCATTTAGGATAATGATATCGCTATTGCATGTAGCCAACTACTTCCCGACATCACCCCCCCAAGAGAGATGACAACGACAGCACCGCCACAACACAGACGATGACATGGGCCCACGCCCCGCCCCCGACAGGCGACGACTTCGGCCCCACCCCCCCCCCCAAGAGAGGCGACAACTTCACCCCCCCGCCCCCAAAACCAGGCGATGACACCGCCCCCCCCCCCACAAGCGACAACTTTGCCCCACCCAAAGACAGGCAACGACCTCGCGCCCCCCCCCCCCCCCCCCCCAAGACAGGCGACACCGCGCACCCCCCCCCACTCATCAAGACAGAGGACATCACCCCCCCCACCCCACGAAATGCGACGAGCTCGCCCATCCCCCCCCGCGAAGACAGGCGACCTTGCCCCCCCCACCCCCGAAGAGAGGCAACGTTGTCCCCCCCCCCAAGACAGGCGACGACCTCACCCCACACCCCTCCCCGCAAAAGACAAACGACATCGGCACCCCCCTCCCCAAGACAGGCAACGACTTCGACCCCCACCCCCCCCCCCAAGACAGGCAACGATTTCAACCCCCCTCCCCACCCCACCCCCGGATAGACGACGACCTCGCCACCCCCCCCACCCAAGACAAGCGACGACCTAGGCACCCCCCCCCCCCCCCCCAAGACAGGCGACATCGCCCCCCACCCCCCCCCAAGACAGGCGACGACTTCAGCCCCTGCCCCCCCCCCAGGATAGACGACGACCTTGCCCCCCCCCCCCCCCCCAACACAGACGACGACTTCACCCCCCCCACCCCAAGACAGGCGACAATTTCAGCCCCCCTCCCCCAGGATAGGCAACGATTTCAGCCCCCCCCCCACCAAGGATAGACAATGACCTCGCCCCCGCCACCCAAGACAGGCGACGATGTCGACCCCCCCCCCCCCCCCCCCCAACAGACGACGACCTCGACCCCCCCCCCCAAGACAGGCGACGCTTTCAGGCCCCCCCCGCAGGATAGGCGACGATTTCAGCCCCCCCCCCCCCCCAGGATAGACGATGACCTCGCCCCCGCCCCCCAAGACAGGCGATGACATCCCCCCCACCCCAAGACAGGCGATGACTTCGATCCGCCCCCCCACGACACACGACGACCTCGACGCCCCCCCCCCCCCAAGACAGGCGACGACGTCGCGCTCCACCCGCCCACCCCCCAAAGGCGATGATCTCGCCCCCCCCCAAGACAGGCGACGACCTTGCCCCTCCCCAAAGACAGAATACGACATCGCCCGCCCCCCAAGACAGGCGAAATCCCCCTCCCCCCCCGCCGAACACAGGTGACCTTGCCCCCCCACCCCAAGACAGGCGATGACTTCGATCCGCCCCCCCACGACAGACGACGACCTCGACACCCCCCCCCAAGACAGGCGACGACGTCGCGCTCGACCCGCCCACCCCCGAAAGGCGATGACCTCGCCCGCCCCCCAAGACAGGCGACATCGCCCTCCCCCCCCGCCGAAGACAGGCGACCTTGCCCCCCCTCCCCAAGACAGGCGACGACATCGGCGCCCACCCCCAAGACAGGCGACGACCTCGCGCCCCCGCCCCAAGACAGGCGACGACCTCGCCCCCCCACCCCCCCCAAGACAGGTGATAATATTGCCCCCCCCCCCCCCCCCCAAGACAGGCGACGACTTCGCCCCCCCCAACCCAAGACAGACGACGACATCGACCCCCCTCCAAGACAGGCGAGGAGCTCGCCCCCCCCCCCAAGACAGGCGACGACCTCGACCCCCCCCCCCCCCCCCCAAGACAGGCGACGATATCGCCCCCCCCCCCCAAGACAGGCGACGACTTCACACCCCCCACCCCAAGACAGGCGACGATTTCAACCCCCCCCCCCCCCCCAGGATAGACGACGACCTCGCCCCCCCCCACCCAAGACAAGCGACGACCTCGGCACCACCCCCCTCCAAGACAGGCGACGTCGCCCCCCCCCCTCCAAGACAGGCGAGGACTTCGCCCCCCCACGCCCCCCAAGACAGGCGACGACTTCAGCCCCCGCCCCCCCCCCAGGATAGACGACGATTTCAGCCCCCCCCCCCCAAGCATAGACGATGACCTCGCCCCTGCCCCCCAAGACAGGCGACGACCTCGACCCCCCCCCCACGACAGACGACGACCTCGACCCCCCCCCCAAGATAGACGATGACCTCGCCCCCCCCAAGACAGACGACGACCTCGTCCCCCCCCAAGACAGAAGACGACCTCGCCCCTCCCCCCCAAGACATGCAACGACATCGCCCCCCCCCCCCCCAGACAGACGACGACATTGCCCCCCCTCCCCAAGACAAGCGACGATCTCGCACCCCACCCCTCCCCCCAAGACAGGCGACGACCTCGCGCCCCCCCACAAGACAGGCAGCGACTTCGCCCCCCCACCCCCCTCAAGATAGGCGAGGACCTCGCCCCCTCCCCCCACCCCAGACAGACGACGACATCGCCCCCCCTCCCCAAGACAATCGACGATCTCGGCACCACCCCCCCTCCAAGACAGGCGACGTCGCCCCCCCCCCCTCCAAGACAGGCGAGGACATCGCCCCCCACCCTCCAAGACACACGACATTGGCACCCACTCCCCCCCAAGACAGGCGACGATTTCAACCCCCCAACCCCCACCCCAGGATAGACGACGACCTCGACCCCCCCCCCACCCAAGACAAGCGACGACCTCGACCCCCCCTCCCCAAGACAGGCGATGACTTCAATCCGCCCCCCCCACGACACACAACGACCTCGACACCCCCCCACAAGACAGGCGACGACGTCGCGCTCCCCCTGCCCACCCCCGAAAGGCGATGACCTCGCCCCCTGCCAAGACAGGCGACGAACTTGCCCCTCCCCAAAGACAGACTGCGACATCGCCCCTCCCCCCCCAAGACAGGCAACATGGCCCTCCCCCCCCGCTGATGACACGGGACCTTGCCCCCCCTCCCCAAGACAGGCGACGACATCGCCCCCCCCCCAAGACAGGCGACGACACTGCCCCCCCCCCCACCCCAGACAGACGACGACATCGGCGCCCCCCCCCAAGACAGGCGACGACCTCGCGCCCCCGCCCCAAGACAGGCGACGACATCGCCCCCCACCCTCCAAGACAGGCGATATCGGCACCCACCCCCCCCAGACAGGCGAGGAATTCGGCCCCCACCCCGCCAAGACAGGTGACGATTTCAACCCCTACCACCCCCCCCCAGGATAGACGACGACCTCGCCCCCTCCCACCCAAGACAAGCGACAACCTCGGCACCACCCCCCCTCCAAGACAGGCGACGTCGCCCCCCCCCCTCCAAGACAGGCGAGGACTTCAGCCCCCGCCCCCCCCCCCCAGGATAGACGACGACCTCGCCCCCCCGCCCAACACAGGCGACGACTTCACCCCCCCCACCCCAAGACAGACGACGACATCGACCCCCTCCCCAAGACAGGCGAGGAGCTCGCCCCCCCCCCCAGACAGATGATGACCTTGCCCCCACACAAGACAGGCGACGACCTCGACCCCCCCCCCCCACCCAAGACAGGCGACGATTTCAACCCCCCACCCCCCCCCAGGATAGACGACGACCTCACCCCCCCCCACCCAAGACAAGCGACAACCTCGACCCCCCCTCCCCAAGACAGGCGATGACTTCAATCGGCCCCCCCACGACACACGACGACCTCGACACCCCCCCACAAGACAGGCGACGACGTCGCGCTCCCCCCGCCCACCCCCGAAAGGCGATGACCTCGCCCCCCGCCAAGACAGGTGACGAACTTGCCCCTCCCCAAAGACAGAATACGACATCGCCCGCCCCCCAAGACAGGCAACGACATCGCCCCCCCCCCAACCCCAGACAGACGACGACATCAGCGCCCCCCCCCAAGACAGGCGACGACCTCGCGCCCCCGCCCCAAGACAGGCGACGACCTCGCCCCCCCACCCCCCCCAAGACAGGTGACGATATCGCCCCCCCCCCCCCCAAGACAGGCGACGACTTCGCGCCCCCCAACCCAAGACAGACGACGACGACATCGACCCCCCTCCAAGACAGGCGATGACCTGGCCCCCCACCCTCCAAGACAGGCGACGACGTCGACCCCCCCCCCACCCAAGACAGGCGACGATATCGCCCCCCACCGCCAAGACAGGCGACGACTTCGCCCCCCCCCACCCCAAGACAGGCGACGACTTCGCCCCTCCCCACCCCAAGACAGGCGACGATTTCAGCCCCCCTCCCCCCAAGGATAGACGACGACCTCGACCCCCCCCCCGCCACGACAGACGACGACCTCGTCCCCCCCACCCAAGACAGACGACGACATCGCCTTCCCCCCCCCAAGACAAGCAACGACCTCGCCCCCGCCCCAAGACAGGCGACATCGACCCCCCCCCAAGACAGAGGACAGCGCCCCCTCCCCCCCAAGAAATGCGACGACCTCGCCCACCCCCCCCCGAAGACAGGCGACCTTGACCCCCCCGGAAGAGAGGCGACTTTGCCCCCCCCAAAGACAAGCAACAACATCGCCTTCCCCCCCCCAAGACAGGTGACGACATCGCCCCCACCCCCCCAAAAGACAAACGACATCGGCGCCCCCCCCAAGACAGACGAAGACCTCGACCCCCCCCCAAGACAGACGATGACCTCGCCCCCCCGCCCAAGACAGACGACGACACCGGCGCCCCCCGCCCCCCACAAGACAGACGCCGACATCGCCCCCCCCAAGACAGGCGATGACCTCGACCACCCCTCCCCAAGACAAGCGACAATCTCGCCCCCCACCACCCCCCCCCCAAGACAGGCAACGACATCCCCCCCACCCCAAGACAGGCGATGACTTCGATCCGCCCCCCCACGACAGACGACGAACTCGACGCCCCCCCCTAAGACAGGCGACGACGTCGCTCTCCCCCTGCCCACCCCCGAAAGGCGATGACCTCGCCCCCCCCCCAAGACAGGCGACGACCTTGCCCCTCCCCAAAGACAGAATACGACATCGCCCTCCCCCCAAGACAGGCGACATCGCCCTCCCCCCCCACCGAAGACAGGCGACCTTGCCCCCCCCCCCCAGACAGGCGATGACATCGCCCCCCCCACACCCCAGACAGACGACGACATCGGCGCCCCCCCCCAAGACAGGCGACGACATCGCCCCCCACCCTCCAAGACAGGCGATATCGGCACCCACCCCCCCAAAGACAGGCGAGGAATTCGGCCCCCACCCCCCCCAAGACAGGCGACGATTTCAACCCCCCACCCCCCCCCCCCCGGAATAGACGACGACCTCGCCCCCTCCCACCCAAGACAAGCGACGACCTCGGCACCACCCCCCCTCCAAGACAGGCGACGTCGGCCCCCCCCCCTCCAAGACAGGCGAGGACTTCGCCCCCCCACCCCCCCCAAGACAGGCGACGACTTCAGCCCCCGCCCCCCCCCCGGAATAGACGACGACCTCGCCCCCCCCCAACACAGGCGACGACTTCACCCCCCCCCACACCAAGACAGGCGACAATTTCAGCCCCCCCCCCCCCCCCCAAGGATAGACAATGACCTCACCCCCGCCCCCCAAGACAGGCGACGACCTCGACCCCCCCCCCACGACAGACGATGACCTCGCCCCCCCCCCAAGACAGACGACGACCTCGTCCCCCCCAAGACAGAAGACGACCTCGCCCCTCCCCCCCAAGACATGCAACGACATCGCCCCCCCCCACCCCAGACAGACGACGACATCGCCCCCCCTCCCCAAGACAAGCGACGATCTCGCACCCCACCCCTCCCCCCAAGACAGGCGACGACCTTGCGCCCCCCCACAAGACAGGCAGCGACTTCGCCCCCGCAACCCCCTCAAGATAGGCGACGACCTCGCCCCCTCCCCCCACCCCAGACAGACGACGACATAGCCCCCCCCACCCCAAGACAGGCGACGATTTCAACCCCCCACCCCCCCCCAGGATAGACGACGACCTCGCCCCTCCCCACCCAAGACAAGCGACGACCTCGGCACCACCCCCCCTCCAAGACAGGCGACGTCGCCCCCCCCCCCCTCCAAGACAGGCGAGGACTTCGCCCCCCCACCCCACCCAAGACAGGCGACGACTTCAGCCCCCGCCCCCCCCCAGGATAGACGACGACCTCGCCCCCCCCCCCAACACAGGCGACGACTTCACCCCCCCCACCCCAAGACAGGCGACGATTTCAGCCCCCCCCCCCCCCAAGCATAGACGATGACCTCGCCCCTGCCCCCCAAGACAGGCGACGACCTCGACCCCCCCCCCACGACAGACGACGACCTCGTCCCCCCCCCAAGACAGACGACGACCTCGCCCCCCCCCCAAGACAGGCGACGACCTCGACCCCCCCTCCCCAAGACAAGCGACGATCTCGCCCCCCCTCCCCCCCCAAGACAGGCGACGACCTCGCCCCTCCCCAAATACAAGCGACGAACTTGCCCCCCCCACAAGACAGACGACGACATCGCCCCCCCCCCCAAACGCAGGCGACGACATCGCCCCGCCCCCTCCAAGACAGGCAACGACTTCGCCCCCCCCCACCCCAAGACAGGCGACGATTTCAGGCCCCCCCCGCAGGATAGGCGACGATTTCAGCGTCCCCCCCCCCACCCCAGGATAGACGATGACCTCGCCCCCGCCCCCCAAGACAGGCGACGACATCCCCCCCTCCCCAAGACAGGCGATGACTTCGATCCGCCCCCCCACGACAGATGACGACCTCGACGCCCCCCAAGACAGGCGACGACGTCGCGCTCCCCCCGCCCACCCCCGAAAGGCGATGACCTCGCCCCCCCCCCAAGACAGGCGACGACCTTGCCCCTCCCCAAAGACAGAATACGACATCGCCCGCCCCCCAAGACAGGCGACATTGCCCTCCCCCCCCCCCAAGACAGGCAAAGACATCGCCCCCTCCCCCCCCACCCCAGACAGATGACTACATCGGCGCCCCCCCCCAAGACAGGCGACGACATCGGCCCCCCCACCCCCCCCAAGACAGGTGACGATATCGCCCCCCCCCCCCAAGACAGGCGAGGAGCTCGCCCGCCCCCCAAGACAGACGATGACCTCGCCCCCCCCAAGACAGGCGACGACCTCGCCCCCCCCCCCCCCAAGACAGGCGACGACCTCGCCCCCCCACCCCCCCCAAGACAGGCGACAATTTCAGCCCCCCCCCCCCACGCCAGGATACACGACGACCTCGCCCCCCCCCCCCCAAGACAGCCGACGACCTCGACCCCCTCCCCAAGACAGGCGACGACCTCGGACCCCCCCACCAAGACAGGCGACGACCTTGCCCCCCCCCTCAAGACATGCAACGACATCACCCCCGCCCCCCCCAAAGATAAAAGACATCGGCGCCCTCCCCCACAAGACAGACGACGACATCGCCCCCCCCCCCCCCAAGACAGGCAACGACTTCGCCCCCCCCACCCCAAGACAGGCGACGATTTCAGCCCCCCCCCCGCAGGATAGGCGACGATTTCAGCCCCCCTCGCCCCAAGGACAGACGACGACCTCGACCCCCCCACCCAAGACAGACGATGACATCGCCCCCCCCCCCCAAGACAGGCGATGACCTCGTGCCCCCACCCCAAGACAGGCGACGAGCTCGCCCCCCCCAAGACAGACGATGACCTCGCCCCCCCCAAGACAGACGACGACATCTGTGCCCCCCGCCCCCCCCTAGACAGACGATGACATCGCCCCCCCACCCCAAGACAGGCGACGATTTCAGCCCCCCCCCCCACTCCAGGATACACGACGACCTCGCCCCCCCCCCCCCCCCCAAGACAAGCGACGACCTTGTCCCCCCCCCCCCAAGACAGGTGACGACCTCGGACACCCCCCCCAAGACAGGCGATGACCTCTCCCCCCCCCCCCAAAAGACAAACGACATCGGCACCCCCCCCCCCCAACACAGGCGACGACATCGCCCCCCCCCCAAGAGAGGCAACCACATCGCCCCCCCCCCCCCCGCAAGACAGGCGACGACCTCGCCCCCCCCCCCCCCCCAGACAGACGATGACTTCGGCTGAGGGAAGAAAGTTATTCTGTGAATGTCTGCACCAGACAAAGGCCACAAGATGGTCACGGAACAAGTGACTTCATGAGAGTGGTACCAAGCAGTGACTTGCTTAGGTACTACAGCACGCAGGTCTGCAGTCACTGTACAAGATGTGTTCAGATACAAGGATTCCTGCAGCTGACAAACCCAGGCAGGACTCACATGAGTACTTTTACTTGCCATTTTCCAGATTGCTTGTCTCATGCCCACTTCATTTTTGGTTTGCAACAAGGCATTTAGTCTGCTGACATGATTCACACCGTGAACTACCCCATACCCATCCCTCTGTAGAAAGCCAGCTGGTCAGAGCTGGGAGGAGTCAGCAAGGGCACTGCCTTTATTGCCCCTCTGCACAGTCCTTGTGAGATAAGTGCTGTTCCAGCAGGCTACCCTGCTCCACAGCACAGGTTTAGAAAGGGGTGTCCCTGACGTTCCCATGCCTGCCAGGCTGCCTGGGGGCTTATTTTCCTGTAAGCTCCCATTTTACTGCAGCGTCTTCTCCTGGGATAGGCTGTGGTCAGGCTGTTTAATTACAGCTTCCTAAATACACTATGTGAGAAACTGTGGACTAAGGTATTGTTTATTAAGATTTATGTTAAGCTCAATGTAAAATTAGACGACAGAAACCACTCATGCAAACAACCACTGGACGCCGCCTGTGTGAGATAAGATAACTGTAATCACTCACACAAACTGAACCAGATACTGCTCATGCAAGATAACCACCAGATTTCCAGGAAGCGACAAGAAACAGGACAAGACAGCCCATATAAGGATATGAGTAAAAGATCAACTATGAGACAAAGAGGGAAGACTTCTTACTTCAGCCTCAACAAATACCAGGAGGCAGGAAACGACCCCCCTAACAACAACTGAAGCATGCGCGGAGTACCTCCACTACCTCATGAGCACGGAAGTAAAGATGTATAAAAAGGGGACTATTTGAACTACTCAGCACGGCAGTTGGCGGAGCGCAGACTCCCCTGCCGTCCAGCGCTGTCTTTGCTCATATTCTACTTGCTATAATTAATAAAGAGTGAATTATAGTCCATTGTGGTCTCAATTTATAACACACTATAAGGTACAAATGACCTTGTGAAATAGCATGGTCACAGGTCCCTGGAGAAGTTATCCTATTCCAAAGGAAGAAAAAAATATTTCTCACTTAAAAGAAAAAATGTAAAACGCTTACCTCAACGCCATCAAACTTGTCAACTGGTATGTACGCATCTTCAACTGGCTGTAAAGGAACAGATAACTGTGTAAGAAAATGTTTTTTGCTACTTTCATGTTCTTCCTAAACTGTGATAAACTACAGATTTTACACTGCTAAACTACTTAGTATAAACACTGAGTTGCTTCTGAACCAAAAAAAATTGTTAGTAAGCTGCAAGCAGTATGGCACTAATACGGTGCTAACACTGGCTTTAAAGAGTTCCTTAGCCAAGAGATTCAGAGGCTGATCCTGTGCTGTAATGAACCAGCGGTGCACAACGAGCCATCAGTGCTGGTAAGGCACTTCCCTTGGCCGTGAGGAAGAAAAGTAAGAGATTTCTGTAGCTATCTTACCACTGGTTAACATCCAGAGAAATCGAAAAAGTTCTGTCCACATCCGACAGCATGCACTACCCTTCCTTATTCTGATTTTCTACCGTGCCTGAGGGGCTGTCAGATACCTTATGGGACAGTTTTCAGTGCTGCAGACCCCTTGTCAGAACGGTGCCACAGCCCACTGAGAGTCTGGTCTCAGGTGACAGTCATTTCAGCAAAGGCTCATTCGCTGTGCACATGAAGTCTGTCCAAATGTCTGCACGAGGAAGACCAGGCTAAGAGGAACACTTCTCAGGAGCTTAGTTTCACAGACGAGGTGCACAATAGATGCACCTGGGGGTGATTTTACAAAGCAGTTTTGTACGTTCACAGCGCAGCCCCTACTCACTTGATGTCAAGCTGACAGCGTGCGTCCCTTCCGCAACGTCTGGGGCTGAGTGGCCAGAGAGGAACAGGACCAGGGCAGAATGAACTAGAGGTTCTAAAGCACATCCAGAGGGACACCACGGCAAAGGCGCTGACAGAAGCCTTTCCACATCCCCTTCAACTGCCTTAGCTTTCAGGCTGCCCCTTCCTCTTCCTGCCCCTTACTAGACCTAAGATTAAAGGCAAGGCTCCTAGGGACAACCTTGCTTTCTGATACAGCTGACTCATTCTCAAACCACGGGCAGGGGAGAAGTGTACCACAAAGATTCTTATGTGATGTACAGTCACTGCAGAAAGGAACCAAAAGCCTGACTTCTCATGCTGCAGGAAACAGTATTTTAGAAGGTGCTCAGAAACAATTCCTTCTTAAATTTTGGCTTGTAAGACATCCACTACCAATATGAGTCTTTAACATGAATATTCTTTTTGTAAAAGTTGCACAATTATCAAGGAGAGAGCTCAGTCACTCTTAAGATTTTTTATTTCCTCCTGATGTTTTGGTTTTTCAAAGAATGACTGAAAAGTATCTGATCTTTCTACATGTCTAGGAGCAACAGAAACAGCATCTCTGTCAGCACCTGCAAAGAGATTCCATTTCTTCTGTTATTGCTGGAAGTCACTTTCAAACATTAGAACTATCACCAGACAATGAAAGTTCCACCTTTACTGTGTACTCTGAGCCAGTAAGATCCAAATGTAAATATTTTGCCACCAACGTTTGCTACTGCTGAAGGGGGAAGACTCTGTGGGTAGAAGAGTTTACTTTAGAAGATAAGATACACATTGATCTATGTGCAAGTTCAGGCAGCGTACAAGTTTTTTAGAAAGACTACAAGAGCCTCCATAAAAAATGTATTCTCACTCCCTACTGAATTGTTAGTCTAATAGACTGCTACTGTTTTTCTGGAGTGCTTGCAACTCGGAAAAAAAAAAAAAAAAAAAAAAGAGATGAGTAATGTAGCACTCCTTTCATTAATTTACAGAAATTAAGACGCATTATTAGTCTCCCCCACAGCAGACATACATAAATTAACACAATCTAAGAGCTATACAAAGGGCAAATCTAGTGTAATCATTTCTAACTAGATTGGGGGCTGCAGGCTGTTTGGGGCAAGATTAGTGCCACTGACCATCTATCTCACCCCACAATAAGTTGTTTCAGCTTTGTTAACTGCTACAAGTCAACTGAGAGAGCCACTTCACACATCTATTCAGTGCCCCAAAGACTTCAAGATCTTGAACTGAAGTATCTTTTATACCTTATTGCAATGGCAGTTACTACAGCTCTACTCAATACTTAAGAAGTTAAAAGTTGAACTTCATCAATCCTAGTAGTATGGCCTTTGAAAGAAATAAAAAGGGTTCAGCTGTTTTGATAAGAACATATGAAAAAAATCCTTACCTTGCTCTCACCAAGTTCTGAAATCTATTCATTGACTAAATTATTCAGTTTACCAAGAACAACCAGTTTGTAAAGAAAACTCATATTAAGCTTGCCCTAAAAACCCAAGAGGTTAACAAATGTGACAGCCTTGTTATACCTGTGATTCAGTTCTTCCCCATCTTTCAATACCCCAGATGGCTTCATCGCTTCAACCAGCTTCTGAGTATGGATGCAGTCTATAGCCTTAGGAGGAGCCAAGCTAATCGGAGAAGTAATTCCATAATGCCTTTGAGGCTGGTTCTGCAGCTTAGAATTACTGTGGGAGAAAATAAAATACTGAAGACTTCACAGAAGAAAAAAACCCACAACCTTACTGGAAATCATCCTTCAGTTTACAGGTTTCCAAATCAATGTCTGTTCTTTTACCCAGCATTAATATAAATGAGAAAAAAATTGTCCTGCTTATGATTTTTAGATAACTTGACCTAACTTAGAAGTCACAACTACTTTTTCAAAAATATCTGTGGATGTAAGAAAACATCTAAGTTGCTACCAACTTACTTGCATTGCTCTAGACAGTTAGAACCAATCACCAGGAAATGAAAAGGTTTGAAATCCACTAAGGGTGACGCTACACACAGCAGAAGTTTTGGACACATTTCAGTTTCATATCAGTTTTGATTTAAGGATATTCCCATCAGCTTCCTGCTAACATTAAATAAGACCATTTAACGCTGGCTTCTTTTAGTTAAATGTATTTGCTGTGCTTCTGATTCTGGAAGGGCATTGCAGTTGGTTGTAGAGGAAGGACATATAACAAAGTGATCTGTTAAAGAGCTGATGCAGTAAATCCAGCATTGCCTTGTTTTTGTTTATGGAAGAGAGTATGAATGAAAATATCAACCAATCTGCACCTAATTTTGCTAGGAGAGCCTCACGCACTAAACACAGTGTTCAGTTTTTAGAGTTCAGAGGCTTAGCTGTACATACATCTGTTTGGTCTAAACCCAAGAGATGTACATCAGCATATAAAGCAGCAGAAGTTAAGCTTCGTATGCAGAGGGTGCTCAAACCTGGCTTAGCCAGCTCACTGCCCAGTTAGGCTGAGCAGGACACCAGGCACCTGGGTTTGGAGCCCCCGTAACTCCAATTATAGCAAGGCATAATTTGTGCCTGCAACCCTCTGCTTGCCCTGCGTGTTTAGACTTATTTGCAATCAGAAGCAGCACAGGGCTGACATGGCAGGACAACATTAAATTAAAGGCAGCATTCACATTTTCTTTACGCCACAGAACCCTTGCTTTAGAAAGGGAAAAATGGAGAAGAAACCCTACTTTGCATTACCAGCTGAAACCAGGAGAGAGAAAGGAGCGGGACAGGAGGGAAGCACTGTACTTAACGATCAAGGGTCTCTACAGAAACACCAGTAGCAAAAGGGGGAAGACGCATTAAAAGGTCTATACAACTCATCACGCTTGTCAGACCCTAAGGCTAAAGGGATTAATGATGCCATTATTCAAACTGGCTCTTTTTCTACTTCACAGTCAGCCAGCCTCAAATATTAGATGGGTTAGTCACAGAATCATAGAATGGTTTGGGCTGGAATGGACCTTAAAGATCATCTAGTTCCAACCCCCTGCCATGGGCACGGACACCTTGCACTAGCCCAGGTTGCCCAAAGCCCCGTCCAACCTGGCCTTGAACCCTTCCAGGGAGGGGGCAGCCACAGCTTCTCTGGGCAACCTGTGCCAGTGTCTCACCACCCTCACAGGGAAGAATTTCTTTCTTACATCTAACCTAAATCTGCCCTCTTTCAGTTTAAAACTCTCACCCCTCATCCTATCACTACACTCCCTGATAAAGAGTCACTCACAGGAGCCCCTCCCCTGCTACCCCCCCCCCCCACCCCATACAGCTGTGAAGGGTTTTAATATCGATACAAGCTGTTGATTCTTGGTTTGTTGGTCAAAGATCTGCTGGCATAAGAAACATTTCAAAGCAATCTCCTGCTTTGGCTTCGATGAAGAATTATGCTTCAACCATACAAATGAACTAAGAGGAATGGGCAATACAACCCATTTTCTGTGCAAACCTTAGCAAAGCCCAACTCTGACCCCATCTGCATATTTTTACAGTGGAATCGTCCTGACTCTTCCACCCAAAGAAAGTGACTATAGAAGTTAATGCTGACTTGCAGAAAAAAGAACTTTACAACTTTGGGGTTGTAAAGCAGGTATGTTTATTCAGCGCTGGGCGCATGGGGGATCGCTCCTCCACAAGCATGCGCGCCTTTCTGTAGGTATTCCCTTGCTTTTATGGTACAAAGTATTGTATATTCATAAGACGCCTATACATATTCATAGCCTATCACCGCCTCCCCTTGCTTCTCATGGTAATTAGGTCTCCTCCCCTTGCACCTGCGCATTGAGCTCCTCAAGTCCTGGGCAGTGGTCGTAAATTCCTGGGCGGGGGTCGTATAGATGAAGTATCTCCTCTTCCTCGCTGGTGAACTTTTCACCCAGTCGTTCTGCGCAGCCTCAGTCATTCCCTGTTCCCTGGCCAAACTGCTAGGCCAGTTTGCACCGGAATCCGGGGTAATCTTGCTGCTGACCCACACATCTTCAAGGCTTCTGCCCGGACCAGGAGATAGTAGCCTAGCAACACTATCAGCACCTGGTATGTCTCTGCACGTAGCCCTCCCTGCCTCTGCACGAGTCCCTCTGTCTTGTGCCGTCTAACTACAATTTGTTTGCATTCCCTGTCTCAATGCAGCAGGATAGAGAAACACTGGGATTGACCCAGGCACCATGAAAACAAGGAACCTGGAACAGAATTCACCAAGGAGACAGGAACTGCTAGACAGCAGCTAGACTGCTACTGAAAAAACATTTCAAGGTCCACAATAAGTACGAACTAGCACTTCACACTCAGTCACCAGCTCTCCCCTGAACGACTCCAGGGCAGTGATAAACAAGCACACGGAATCAAATGCCGCCTGACCTACAAACTAAAGATTGCCCATCGGTGTCACCGCACGGGCAGAGCAGGTACTGGGGAAGAACATTTGTGTGACTGCCCATCGATTTACTGCCGCAGGGTCAGGATACACCGGCTGGAAGGGGGAAAGGACGTGAACTTCACTTTGCTTAGACAGCCCAGCAAAACTGGCCCAGCAGTTCAGCCACTTTTAGAAGTCTTTCAGCATCTATTTCCAACTGCCAATCTTCACTTCTCAGGAAAAAAACTGGGGGTTTTGAGAGAGACCTTACAAAATTATCCCTCGCAACAGTAACCTGATCAGGAACATTCAGAGAAAGCCACATTTCCCCCTCCCCCCCATTTAAGCTGGATACCCACCCTCATCCCAGGGTAGAGCCTCAGCCGGCGGCAGCCTGCAGCCAGCCAGGCCGCTGGGAGGGTGCCGGGACACCCCAGCACGGAGCCCAGCACAGAGCCGCCCCCAGAACCACCCCAAAACCAGGGGCTGCGACCCCCGGGGCTGAGCCCCAGAGCCTCCAGCCGCGCCCGCTCCCTGCCTGCCCCTGGCAGAGGCCGGGCAGTTCTGGAGAGGAGCTTTCCCCGGCGGGGGGCGGGTTCCCCCCAGGGCCCTGCCCGGCCCCTCACGGGGCTGCGCGGGAAAAGCCCCTCGGGCAGACGCGCCGCCGTCCCCTCCCGCCCCTCTCCTTCAGGGCGCGGACCCGCAGCTGCCGGCGGGGGCTGTTGGCGGCGGCGGCGGCGGATCCACCCCCCCCTCCCTCCAGCGGGAATGACGGGCCGCGCTCGCCAGCTCGGGAGCTGTGGGAAACGCTCCTCGGGCGGCCGCTGCCCCGCCGGGCCCTCGGCGCGGGGAGCCCGGCGCTGAGGGAGCCCTTGCAGCGGGGCCGGGCCGAGCTGCCCGTGGGCAGGGCCCGCCAAAGGTGGCCCCACCGGCAGCCCTGTCCCTGCTCCAGGCGGGGGACGTTCCCGGGCACAGGGCGAGGAGAAGAGCCCATCACCCTCCTGTCAGCTCGTTCTCACCCAGGTAGTGCTGAGGAGCCGGCCAAGTGTCGCTTGACTAATGGTGGGACTGGGTGATCTTCAAGGTCTTTTCCAACCTGGACGATTCTGTGACTTCAGCTGGTACTGGGAGCCCTTCGCACACGCGGTTAATGGCGGCAGATGGATTCGAGCACTCACCACAGCTCACTGCCGTGTGGATTTTGGGCCAACAGAGTCTATCACAAGCCAGGTCCTAAAGCTACCGAAAGACCCTGAGGCTACTCTGCACCGTGGCGTTTAGATGGCAGTGCCCCGCTAACATCCCAGATGCAGAAAGTTTAAGGTAAAACCATAATGCTTTTGTAAAGTTGAATACATCTTTGGAAAAAAGCTTGCTTCCCAACTGTCTTGATGTCTTGTAATATCAGAGCCTTTCTCTGAGATTAGCACGTACATCATTTCTGTACTTTTCTGGGTTGTCTGTCTGTATTGCCTTTGTTGAAGGAAAATAGATTTTTCTCTTGCAAGATACTTTGAAGGAACACAAACTGAACTTTTGTCCTGAAGCTTCAACAAACTCAGAAAACCAACGTTTGCTGTTCAGACACAAAGGTACTTTTAGCAGGACAGTCTTATCTAACCTAATCAAATACCTTCATACTATGGAAGTTTAAAAGTGACTTTATTTATTTGTTGAATATGCGTGACAGTACTTGTGCGAACATTTCAAAGTCTGAAAATCAGATGCTTCTCTAGGAGGTTGTGGTGGTAAAGCCAAAAAAGAAGAAAAAAAGTTTTCAAGCAGATTTGTTGAGAGTTTTTTTTAAACCTCTGGTCATGCTCTTGTTATTTGCAGAAGTTCATCGTGGCTTTTAACACTTTATGATCCTCACAGCACTGCTGTGATCCTAGAATCAGGAAAACTGTTGTTTGTATGCTGCTTCTGTGCTTTTCTCTCAGGTTGATAACCATCTATTTGATGTGAGGAAAATACCGGCCTTTATTTTTTTCCAAGTTTAGATGGCTAATTAGCCAATTTTTTAAAAAATCTGTTTCTGCTGCGTGCTTTGGTATTGCAAGGCTAGCTGTATTTGCCTACAGATGGGATGAAAGTTTTTTCATGGAGAGGTGATACCTTTCTTTAAATCACCTACAACTTTCAGGAGAAAACAGCTCTTCAAGCAGGAAGGTTTTCCTCAGGTGCAATTCTAATGTTAAATGGAAATGAAGAGTAATCAAGCTTATCTTGATTGCTTCAATCACGTAAACTATTGAAAAGGATGGGGGTGCCTGAGAAACAAGGGCTGTTACTGATGGTTGAAGCGAGATGGTCAGGTCGTGAGTTCTTATAGTGACTAGAGCTCAAATAGAGAAAAAAGAGTATTTTTTGTCTGGAGAAGAGACAGTTCTGAAGTGCTATGAGAGCAGTAGTTCAGCAGAAACACTGTTGAACTTTTGCTTGAGTTTATGAATTCTAGATTCCGATATTATTGTTATAAATGCAGAGGCAGAGCTGCAAATATCTTTTATAAATTTATTTGCAATACGAACAAGTAAAAAAAAGTGTGGCACGCCGGGGGGCAGGGGGGGCTTTCTGCTCCGCACCGACGAGCACCAGGTAGTGCTGCGTCACTCCCTTTCATAGTCCCATCTTCACATGCGCAGCAGGGTCCCTTAAACTTTCCTGGGCTTTCTGGTCTTGCTGGGGCTCCTGGCAGGGGTTCCTCCAATCAGCAGAGCCCCTTAAACTTTCCCGGGCTTTCTGGTGTTGCTGGGGATCCTGGCAGGGGTTCCTCCAATCATTTTTCACCTGCGCAGTCCGGTGTTGCTGGGGTCTTCTGACAGGGGTCCTGCCAGTAAGTTTCCACCTGCTTAACAACAGTCACTGAGGAAAAAAAAACCTCCAAACCCCTTTTAACCATAAAGCCATGATAAATCTCCTTTAACTTATGTACATGGCAAACACCAACAAAGTCACCATATTTTTAACACGAATCACCACCATATTCTTCACATTATCTTCTTTATTTGAGAGTGTTTCTTGAAGGAGAGAACTGAGAAGACAGATTGGGATGGCTACTCTGTGAGTAATATGTTTTCATAGAAAACAAGGTTCTTTTGGTTTTTGCTAGCTATTTACATAAAATTCTTTCTAAGATGTGACTTGCATTTCACCTACATCATTTCCATAGTATTATGTGTAGCAGTGATTAAAGCCGATTATGTTTCAGAATGTGTAGAATATGAGAAGAGTTTGTTTCAAGGTAATGCTTTCCTTTGCTGTGTGTATTCTGTTAACTTTAAAACAGTTCTGTGTAGTGCCTGGGTTATAGAAAAGCCCAATAACCAATTAAATATTGTTAGTTGGGGCTCTTTTTTTGATGTGCATATGTGTTATCCGGATAGCATATTGAAAAAGTGAAATCTGTGTTCTTAGAGTCATATAGGGTGGGGGGGTGTTTTGGGTTTGTTTGCTTAGCTTTATAAATTGCTGGTATGTTCTAAAGGAATAAATATTCTCTGTAATATAAATGAGGTGATACCTGAGTACTTCTAGTCTGTTAGAGGGTATCACTGATTTTATGGAGATGGGCTTTATAAATACATAGGCTGTGTGTTTTCTTGTGTTATAGTCTGTGCATCTTGTATTTTAATCTTGTCTGTAGAGTTAATGGTAGGGTGATGTGTTTTAGAAAACACTTCTGGGAGAGCTTGTGTTTGAAAAACTTACAAAATTCAACAGTCTGAATGCTTATTCTTGCTAAAAAGTTGTTTTTGTACTCGCTGTAGGCTTTGCTGTCATTTTTTACCCCTTTTCAGCTGCTGCCCCTGTATTCCACAGGGGATATTTGCTTGTAAATGCCTGTCCCTTTTCAGTAGAAGGTGACAATCTTGTCTTATTTTTCACCCCTTACAAACTCTTCTTGTCTATTCAAAGTGGGCTAACTTTCTGCTCAGTGCACAATTCCTGTAAGTTGTTTAGGCTAATCTTTTAAATTTCTTTGCTGTGTCAAGTTTTGGCTCGATAAGTCAGTTCAAGTGTCTGATCATGTAGCTGTGGTCAGAAATACTGACCCAAGGGAAGAAGAAAGAACATGTTGTGAGGAGAGAAGAGGATGAGATGGTTTCTTTCAATATCCCCGAGGTAAATCCTGTACCTTATACAGATCAGATCCTTCTCGCTTACTTAAACTGTATTTTCATAGAGTAGTTCTGTGGCAATTAAACCGGTCTAACCCAGGCTGAGGTGACTTTCTCCTTTCGCTCAGAGTCTGTGCTGAATTGGTGTTGAGCTAGATGGGTTTCCTGACTGTTGGAATATGTGCAGGCTCCTGAACACTGCTGGGGGTGCAGGGGAGAAGCAGAGCCGCAGCTGTGGAGGGGAGAGGTGGGATGACAGACAGCAGTCTGGATTTAGATTGGTTTACAATGTACCCAAGAACTTGCATCCTTTTCCAGTATATCAGTTGGTTTAAGAAAGTTTACAATCTGTCTACAGTTTCTCTGCTTTTATTCTCCTTCTGCATTGTGAAATGTGTACAGCTGGGTGTGCATGTCTGCCTGTCAGAGTTGTACACAGGCATACCCGTAACCGCGTAGATGAATGCGGATTCTAGTGAAGTACTTCGAGTTTCTATATTGGCGAGATAGCTTGGAGGTTTTCTGATGGGGAGAATACAACTATCAGCTTCATAGGATCAGCTCTTATCCATAGAGGGATGCACATTAATATTACCACAGTTAAATATTTTCATGATCTGTGTCACAGGCTGAACTCTGTATCTTAGGGGTATGGGGAAGATTATACGTTCAGATCTGGGCTTTAACACCTGTCCCATCTGTCGGCTGACCTTCTGGCACTGTTGGTTGTCTGTCTGTGTTTGTTTGAGAGAGTTCTTTTACTAAGTGGGGTGTCTCTGAGGGGCTGATATTTATGAGGAAGTGTGTTGCTGGAGTCATACAACAATGCTAACAATAAGCAATGTGCCTATGTGAATGGAAAAAGTGTGATATTTTAGTCTGTCGTTTTCTTACTGTGTAGCTTTTTCTCAGATGAATTATGTCTTGCAAGCTATTAAAAACTTCATCCAGAAGGATTTTTATTGTATTTTATTTGGCAAAGTGCTTCATGACTCTTGTTAGAATGTTAGAATATTAAAATGTAATGATTAAAGGAGAGTGAAACTTTAAACAGATTTTTGAAGGCAGTTTTGAGGAACTTTTTGTATATGCATGAAAAGTTATGTACCAACTATTGTACCTGAACCTTTCTGCATCAACATACAAAATCTACTGAAAGGTGAAACTGCTACAGAGAAAATATAGGTGTGATACTCAAATATTATCCCCAGAACAGAGAAAAACTTATCAAAATTATTTTCATCAAACTTTGGATTTTTCTTACAAATGTGGAGGATCTTATCTGTGTAATGTACACTATTTCACTAGAGAGAGATTTTTGTCAGCAATAAGTTGTATATATGCATGTAGGCCCTGAAGAATATCAGCTAACAATAACATGAAATTCAATACTGGAAAGCTGCATTTTGTAGTAAATGTTCTCAAGATTTACTGATACATCGCATTATGTGGGCAGGTATATGGTAAGAGATAACAGTGAACAGTAGAAGGTGGGGCTGCTGAAGACAGATTTCAGATGGATGGATTTAAAGAAATAGTGGTTGAAGGGGTTTTTTAGTTGGTTGTTTGTGGTTTTGTGTTTTTCCTTTATCTCTGAATCTCATCGATTTACTTAAGGGACATAATTCTATAGAATGTTGGTATTTGTAACCTAACAAGCTACTCTGAAATGTGAATGCATAAACCATTCATATTTTCAGTTGGTCCAGACTGTTGCTGCTGAAGCACTAAGCTTGCCTTGGCGGGCATGACTCTGGCACTGTGGTGTTGCTCTGTGTCTTTCTCAGCTGGCTCGCTGCTGATGGCTCTTAGCTCCTGGTGCTGCCAGTTGTAGTGGGCTCCTGGCTTCCCTGCAATCACCTGGTAGGATTTCAACTGGCCACTGTCCGTTGAGCCAGCAAAACAGTACTTCTGCTCTGCTGCTTTCCCAGGGAAGTGTTGAATGTTTGTGCCCCTTAATGGGAAATGAGTCACAGCTCATCACCAGGACACTGCCACCAAAAGACTAGAGATAAACTTGCACTGGCTTGTAGGGCAGGTGCGGTATCATCAGGAGGTGGACAGGTTTCACCTCAAATTGAAGCTAAGGTTAATTATGGTGTTACCAGCTTCTGAAACAGGTCAGTTAATGGGAACTAACTGCAGGCTTGCTGAAGCAGCACTAATGTGGCTGCTCTCAATGAAGTGTGTCTCTGATCAGCTCATTTTCTCTCAGCAGGCTGAAAAATAGCCCCAGTATGAGTGCTTAGTCTACAGTCATGTTGATTTTGCTTTAGGTTTGTCTTTAGCTGTTGGAGATTAATGAATCAAAATGGTGTTTGAATTTACAACCAGTCCTCATCACTTGGCAGTGTTATTTCTAGCTGTTCTCTGCTTGGCTTACCTGAGCCCATCAGCTGAAGGACTCTGCTATTCTGCCATGTGGGAGTGGGGTGCAGCCTTCAATGTCTAGGAACTACTGAGGTGATAGCAGAGGGTGTTGAAACCTTTTTTACTTTTCCAACTGTGTAAGTACTGTGCTGTGTATTTGTTGCAACCATGTCCAAATCCACCAGTGGCCTTTCCTCTTCACTCATTTTTGCCCATACCACAATCTTCCCTGACCCCAGAAGAGGAGCCTCCTTTGATTCCACCAGCAGCCATCGGACACAGCGACAGTATGTTGGGGATATTCACTGATGTGGAAGTGCAGACAGGACCTTAGATGCTTGATAGCGAAGCACAAGCAAAGGGTCTGCTTAGCAAGGTCTGTGTGTGCTGGTGTTTGGATAAGCAGCTGGCGTATGGATCGCAGGTTTCTTCAAGGGGAAAGCTAAGGTGGTGAGTTTGAGTGTCCCTCTGAAGTGTTGATCTCCTATAGACAGCCTAGATATTTTGGTTCTGTAAAGATTTGATTTGAACTCTGGTCCCTCTAGAGGTATTACACACATAATATTCTTTGCACAGCAGTTTACCATTAAGGTGTTTCCTTTTGGGGAAGAAAGTTGAGTGGAAAGTGCACTTGTTCTAGAGAAACAATCTTAAATTAAAAGAACAGTGATCTCTGCTAGCTAACACCTGAAGAAGGAAAAAACCTTTTGTGGTAGGTGTTGGTTCAGAAGTCTCTTGGGTCAGAAATAGTTGCCAGGAAGGTATTACCCAAATTCAGTGGGATATGCCTCCTGTAGTTCTTTTTTTTTTTTTTTTTTTTTCTTTACAATACTACCTTCATTTTATAGGTAATATTTATTTTATAGGAAGTGCTGAAGAGGTGTAACTTGTTGATGTTTAAAAAGGGTTTTCTCTGACCTGAATGGAAGCTTCTACGGATGAATGTGTTGTATCTTTGTTATGAATAGCTTTAAACAGAGAGCATAAACACTTTTCTCTTGATAGAGAAAGAGAATTAACCTGTTTAATCTTTGCATTGTTCTTAAGTTTTATTTTGGGTGGGGGTGGGGACCCAACTCCTTGGACAGTTGATGTTGTGTAGCACTGTTATTTGTTCTAGCTCCATTATGGCTCGAACATGGCTGTGAGACTGGTTTTGGGCATTAAAGCCTGATCCTAATACCCTCAATGCACTATCTCTTATCATGCTGAGGAGTCTTTGCCATTAATTCATTCATTTCTTGCAGAGATCGCATCTAGTTCTATTGCTTGCAGGGAAACTCGAAAGAGAGGAATGGATACTGATAATTGCTGAAACACCTCAATTCTGTGTGAGAGCTGGGAGAAATGTTCATATCCATTGGCTTTGTAGTAAGACCTTGCTGAAGTTTTTTCTCGCCTTTTTACACAATAGCATGATGTTCAGCTTCATGCGGAAACTTAACATCCATCAGAAAATAGTCAATTTGAATTGTAAACTTGAGCCCATGGCAGGGAACCCTCAGCTGGCCAGCTTCATCTAGCTGGTCTCCTGTGCTTGAGGAGGCAGAGGCTCACCCCTTTAGCTGGCAGGGCTCTAGGGAGGGTGTGTAGGTGTGCTTGTTTTTAACCCATTCTTGATAGGGCCCATTGTTTGAAGGGAAACAAAAAATAAATAATTCTGCTCTAACATAAAACACAAGTAAATTACATTGATCCTTTTAATAATTGCTCCTTTGATGGCAGCATGGCTAGGCAGTGCATCCAGACATGGATAACAGCTGTCTGGGTGGAGCTGTGCTCTTGTGGAGACCCGCTGTCTCCGGGAGCTGAGCAAGGACAAGGCTGTTTGTTCTGCTGCTGTTTGTTCACAGTCGCTATTTTCCCATAGTCTGTGTGTTCCCATAGTCCTTACACTGAAATGGGGAGAGAAAAATTGAAAGCTAAAGAAACTCTCCTGATGTTCTCTCTATGCTTGCTTCCATTCTGGGCTTCCCTTCTGATATTTGTATATTTGTGCTGTTCTTCCTGGGTAATTATGAAGGGGCAACTCACAGGGGATACAATGAACTCTGTTACAGAATGGAGAAGGGGATGAGAGCTTTGAAAGATATAGCGTGACATAAACACTGTTTTGGCTTTTCCACTGTATTTATATCTTCAAATTTAGAGGAAAAAAATACTTAAAATTAACTAAAGCCTACCACCATATTCTGAAGCAAAAATGTAATTTAGAGTAGTTGGAGAGGAGCTGAAAAAGAAGAGTACAGTCATAGCTAGATCTCATCTTCTTTTAGAGAGCTTTGTGATTTTTGGCACCTGTACTCAGCCTGGTGCATTGTTCATGGGGCTTCTTTGTTGTAGTTGATAAAGTAGACCGTAAGTAATTGTTCTTTTCTGTTTGAACAGTTGCCCAGTCAGGGAATTGGCATGTGCAAGGTAAGCAAGGAAGTAATGCTGACTTTATCATAAACAAGTGTTGTTTTTTTTAAAAAAAAAAAACAAACCAAAAACCTGAAAAAGAAGAGAAGATGAAGCATAGGAGAATGACAAGTAATGGGCTGAGAAGTTTGGAAAAGATGAGGAGCGTTACAGAACAAAGTTATTACAATTCTGTAGTTTATGTGAGTATCCTTTAGGACTTCTCACATATCAGTGTTTGTACATGTGATTATGCATAGTCAGTCATTTTTGCCTTGATGACTGGCAAACAAATGTATGGGACAGAATCAACATCCCATACAAATATGAAAGTGCTTCCAATGACATTAAAATTGTTCTAACACACCTATTACGTATTCTCTCAGCTACAGGTAAAACTTGAGTGAGAGAATAGAAAGCAAGAGCGAGAGAGGAACAAAAATGAACAGTGGGAAAGATGAGCGTGGTGTTCATGCAACTGCTTGTAAATAAGGCAGTTCAGGGGCTGCCTGCAGGAATATATGGCCTGGGATGGGTGTTCCAGGGTGTGGGGAAACACTGACAGGTTTTGAGCGGCTGAATACAGGGTTTATTCTCAGGTACATCGTCTACTAAAATACAAACGGTTTCCAGGTGGTATAAATGTAATTTACGCTTTTTTTTTTCTTTCTGTTTTCTTTATGCTGTGAGAAAAGAAGAAAATGGCAATTGTGCAAATAAGCCCACAGTCTGTGGGAGCTCACAATTCTTACTGTATATCTAGCAGTCACATTTATGTCTTTATTGTACTTTCACCTACCAGGTTCTTCTTAGATAATATATATTTAGTCTTTTTCTATTAATAAATTTCATTTTAGTCTGAAAGATCTTTCTTTTGCTTGCTGTCTGCAGCAATGTAATGAAAGGGAGGTGCTCAGAGGGAAGATGGCTGTGAAGATTTGACATGTACTGTGTTACTGTCTTCTGAGATGATTGAAAATTGATGCAGTAGGAATTTGTTGCCAGGTAAGTTTTCTATCTTTGAAGCACTCTCTTTTCCCTGAGGAGCTCTTGTTTAATCGATGATAACTAGATATGGTAACCCCTTTCTGGGATGGCTCAGTCCACTCTTCAAAGAGAAGTTTCTAGGCGGTGTTCTTTGCTATTTTGTACGGGAATATTTAATTATTTCAGGTATTTAGGAAATAATACTACTTTCTGCAAGGTTGCTTTTAATTATGCTCTCATCTGCCAAACTTCAGGAATATTTAATCCTAGTGTGAAACCAGGGACAAGCGTGAGCCCAAAAAGTCATTCTTTAATGCTTAGTGTTACATGATTTGCTGTATCACCTGAGCAAATGACCAGCACTTAAAGAGATGAAAGAGTTACACAGCTAAAATCATGCACATCTTGAGAAATAAAAGAAGTCTGGTCATTTCAACATGGCCGTGAAAATAGTGTGCCATTTTAAGATAACTGAGATAACAGAAAACTGGGTGGGGAAAAAAAAAATGTTCAGTTACAACTGTTGGGGGGAAGTGGAGGGAAGAATGGTGGTCTTCGTGTGCCTGTAAATTTGCCAGGTAGTCCCCATAAGTGCAAGTATGCTTTTTGTTAAACTCCTGATTCCTTCCCTTGATGGATGACCAGCAGGTTCTTAATGTTTCTGGGGACTGTTGCGTAATGTATATGGATAATGACACTGAATGCGGTCTACAGTCTGGGTAAATACAATTTGTTGCAATGATCCTAGAAAGCAGTGGGTATTGTTGAGCAGAACTTTTTGTTCATGAATCATCATCAGCAGCTTGAGTTAGGTTTTGGTGGTTGGTGTACTGTAACTGTCACTTCAGTGTGATGCTGCTGAAATGCAGATTCTTGTATAAACTTGAGGCTTATGCAGGGCTTTCTAGCGGGCATGAGATCTTTCTACATGTGCCATACTGTATGAAGTGGACTCTGCTGTGTCGCTCTACGTTCTCTAACCTTTCTTTTGCATGTGGTCCTCCTGGCTATGCTATGTATTTCAAGGTCACCTGCCTGAGGAGCATAGTAAGAGAAGAGCTCAGTTCTGAAGCTCAGGGCTGTGATTTTCTAGCAGCAAAACTACAGTGATCTTGCTGCTGTGAGAATTGTCCTCGATGCGGCATCCACGTGTGCAGTAGTATCTATGAATTGTCTGCTTTTGCTTTAGGGTTTCTTTCACTGCTCATAATTTCTTGAGGCAAAAAAACAGGAAGTAAAATTAATTTTTTGAAACATAAATAATGTGATTAGGCATTTAGATGTTTCTGTGGTGTGTGATCTGTACCCCTAGTTAGTCAAGCCTGCAGGAAGAACCTACTGGCCAAATACTTGGTTCATAACTGTGCTGTGCAAATCTTGTTATCATGTAATGGTCTGAGGTAGAATGTCGCTTCTGAGTGAAGGTCCCTCAGAAAGGCTGGGTCTAAAGTGATAACGTAGACACAGATCTGGAACTGTTACTCTGCAGCATAGTAGTTGTACTCTCAGGTGCCTCAAATACTACATTCAACAGTAGCATGTTTCTATCATTATTTTCACCTGTAAGAAAAACAGAATGGGAAAAGCAAAGGCAGTTAAAATGATCTAAAATATTTCCAGACTGGAAAGGTAAAATGAGACTCCCTGCCTGGGAACACCTCTTTTCAAAGACTGTTTCCCTGAGGAGAAGGTGTGGTGAGGGCTCTGCAGTTCAGGAGGGAACAGAAATGCCTTTTGGAAACCGTGTAGGATGATGGAGAAGTAGGGTTGTGCCATCACTGTGTTTTAAGAGACAAAAAATAGCTATTTAGCGATTTTGAATAGAAGTTGTTGTTCCTCTCCCCTGAGTTGGCCATGAGGAAGCATAACAAGCCTACTGCACCCTTTTTTCTTAATTTAAAGCCGTTGCAGAGCACTGCAGAGAGGCTTTGGCTCTGGAGAGCTGGAATAAAGTACATGCTAGCGAAGGTTTGCTCTAGGGCCTTGTTCGAGCCCATTCCTGTGACTGCCCTGACCCCTAGTGACTGCAGAAACAGTTAAATAATTAACAGATTCAATTGTTATAAAAAAATAAATATATATCTTTACATAACGTCTTACTTTACAAGGGAGCTTTTATCAGCAAATGTCTTCATTAGGAGGAAATTGTCAACATCCTTCTATTTTAAGCAATCTCTAAGTTCCCAGAGAAGTTTTGCTCAGTTTTTATTTTACAACAACCAATTTCTTTCTCATTTGAGTGTTGACTTGAGATGGATTTTGCTACCTTAATTAGTAAATAGCTTCATTAAAATATCAGTGCTGCTAAGATGTTGGGAGTTGATGGTTTAAATTTAGCCATATAAATTTGTTCAGGAATGATGGATCTCCGGCTGGAAGCTTTGCAAACTTTTAATACAATACAGGTGGTACCACTGTTAATCTGTTCGAGATCTGATATGATGCACCTACAGGAGGTGTCTGATGATCTTGAGAAGTACCATCTGGAAAAACATTAGTATGTTTTAACAGGTGTAAGGTGAAAGCAACAAATCCTTTCTTTCCCTTGGGCCTTTCAATTCAGCAGCAGACGATGTATGTGCATACGTAATATCAAGGCAAGTTCAGCTCTCCTTCAGTAGCCCTCCGCCTTGGATCTTTGGCTCGTTATCTCAGGACTTATTTTCAAGTAGTGTTAGTTTCAACCAGTGTGGAGGATTTGTCATGCAGTGAGTGTGTGAAAACACAGAAATACAGTCTTTAGGGCCCTGCTGCATGAAATGTAGAATATCCTCAATTTTCTTTGACTCCCCTTTGGGTCCCTAATGACAGAGACAACCAGACAGAAGAGGATTAAGAAACATAATAGGGGATGCACCCATGATCTATAAAGCACACGTATGTTTTTAATATTTTTATGGATCTTAGTGCTGTTGAGGCTGTGAAAAGGAAATGTTAGATAAGGATTTGATTACACAAAACACTGATCCCTGTGTGTTCCTCTGATTTCAGTCAAGAGCAGTTCACACCTCACAGGAACTGCTAATATCTCATTGACCCATGTATTTATTGTACAGTGATGAGGTATTTCTTACTAACTATGACTTTCTGGACTGAGCAATTGATGACTCAAGAGAACAGGATTTGTAATTTCTCTGTGGGAAGCTCCAGTGAAGAGGGAGGAGATAATGTACTGAGGTTGTGGTTCCACAACAATCCAGGACCAGCCAAGTGTCGCCCCCATGGCCGTGTCCTTCTCCTCCTGCTTTTCTCTGTCTTTCCCTTGAGCTGGGCCTCTCACTCAGCCCGATCCTGTGCTGGGCATATCGGCACGTCAAGATGCTAGAAAATTATTTTCTTTTGGCTTTGGCTTGTTGGGGTGGCTTTTTGGGGTGGGGAGGTGGGTGAAATTGCATCGGGAGGTGCTAGTTCTTTATGATCCCAGTTTGGAAAGGCACTCGGATTGTGTAAAGCATCTCTTCAGGTGCTGGTTTTCTGAGATCGCATTTAAAAGGAAAGGAGGACAGTGTAGATAATCCTACAACCATTCAGATGCTGGGAGCCCCAAGTTGTGCAGCACTGAATGGGCCTGCGACTATGGCCCAAGCACACCCTGCACTTCCCATCCATGGAAAAGTCACCCCGTTTTGGTCATTGGAGCTCTTACAGGACTTTCCTAAAGAAGCCAACTCTATTCCTCATTTCCACTGTCAGACAAAAAGGACGTTCACCTGAGAACCTGTCGCTGCGCTCTTAGGTAACGGCTAGGCCAGGCCTTATCTAACTGGACACAGTATCCCTCTGAGTACGATTTTAAATTGCCTCAGGCAGACAACGTAGACCATGTTGCCGCAAGGCATCAGGTACTACAATTTGAAACTGCGATGTCTAGTTAGAGGGGAGGCAAGACGCTTAGTCCTTGATTTCAAAAAGGTGTTTCTTGTCTGTTTTTTTACATTTTCTAACTCTCAGCTAAACCAGATACTCTAGATTTTTCTGTTCTTCTCTCAGTTAAGGAAAGTGAGGCCTAACTGCATGCATGTTTACAATCACTATAGCCTCTATAAATTTCACAGAATCCCAGAATCGTTCAGGTTGAAAAAACCCCTTGGGATCATCAAGTCCAACCCTCAGCCCTACTCTGCAAAGTTCTCCCCTACACCACATCCCGCAACATCGCATCCAAACGACCCTTAAACACATCCAGGGATGGTGACTCCACCACCTCCCTGGGCAGCCTATTCCACCGTCTGACCACTCTTTCTGTAAAAAATTTTGTCCTAATGTCCAGTCTGAACCTCCCCTGTTGCACTTGAAAGCCATTCCCTCTTGTTCTATCGCTAATGACCTGTGAGAAGAGACCAGCACCAACCTCTCTACAAGACATAGTTGTAGAGAGTGATGAGGTGTCCCCTTAGCCTTCTCCTCCTCGGACTAAAGAGTTCCCATTCAAATGATTAAAAATTAGGTTTCCAAATAGAAAAAAAATTACATCATGACCACCTGAGGTTTATGCAAGATACTCTCCATAAAGTAGGGTAGAGAGCTGTATGACTGTATTTCTCCTAGAACGATAGAATCATTTCAGCTCGAAGGCACCCTGGAAGGTGTCTGATCCATCCCCGTGTTCTAGACAGTCACAATGAAGAAAAAGCTCCAAGGAAGAAAAACACTTTTACATTCACAGTTACAGGTGCCACCCAGATAAGTGCTGGATCCCAGAGCTACAGAAAGAAGTTTGAAGGGCTCTCCTCCCAAACCGATGATGTTCTGAGAATGACCAAAGGTCAGGTAAATGTGAAAAGGGGAAAATGCCTGAGACAAAGATAGAAATCACATCTAGGTAACAGCTGGGTGTGAGGTTGGTTTCTTCAGAAGGCAATATGAAAGTATCCTTCTTCTCAGTCTTCCTCTCACTTTGATCTTGGTCTTTACCCAATCTTTGATACTGGAAAAAGGAAGTTAAGAAAGATGAAACAGAAACCGAATGAGATATTAACTTGGAGCGAGGGTTATGTTTGTGTTTTCACAGATGCCAGCTCTCGCTGGGTTCCTGCTCGGTGTTTGGCCTGTGTTGGAACCTGTCTCAGGGTGAAGGATGGGTGGTCTCACAACCAAACGCCACCGGAAGCCCTGAAAATCTGTTCTCTATGTGCTTGGTAGAAATACCTGTGGATACATGGCTGAATCCACTGCAGTTTTGGCTTAGCAAACAAAGTAATGCTACTTCTTTAGCTTTAAGTGGTCTTTTAACTGATGCTGATAGTGTCAGACATGCTATGTTACAAAATAGAGCTGCCATTGATTTTTGCTTTTAGCACAAGGGCATGGATGTGAAGATCTTGAAGGAATGCCTTATCTGAATGGTTTGACTCCCTGGGAATTACAGGATGGTTAAAAGAATTGTTAAAAGGAGGAATCATTGTAATTATTGTGATTATTGTGTTTGCTATTATTTTGCCATGCTAAATTACCTGTATTGGACAATCGTTGCAAAAAGGCTTACAAGGAGTTTAGATTGCTTAAAAACAAAAAGAGGGATATGTGGGGATTCTAAAGGAGTCCCTGCGAGAAAATGGACCTGTGAGCAATCCTGCATATGAGCAAGACTGGTAAAGCCTCAGCGTCGGCAAGGACATAACCCAGAAAGAATGAAGAAGAACACAGGAAGTTAAACAACTTCAGGGTGTGGGTTTGGGCAGAGAAGGAAGTTTGTACAATGTCAATGTGGCAGTTTTCATCCAATCAGAAGAAAGAGCTTAAGGAGCTTGTGCAAAGCTAACTGTCCAGTCAGAAAGAATTATACCATGTGATTATATCATGTGATTCTCACTAGCATTATAAAAGGCTTGCTTCACCGCAATAAAATTGACATTGCTTAATCATGTTGATTGTCGGCATGTCCGTATCTCCCACACCTGTGTCATTGTAGTCTTTAGTCTTTCACAGTGTTTTGTCTCCATTACTCACTGAGGTGTTATCGCCCATATATCATCCACCGTTCTGGCATTCTCACATGGCAGGCCACACCTGGGCATCTGCGTCACATCACCTCAGCATCGTTGTGTGTACCGTCAGGCTGTGTCTCTTGGTCTGGCATTAACTCTACCCTGTGTGGTACTCTTGCATCCTTAGGTCATGTTTGTGAGCATGTAGATGTGTGTGTTTGAGGTGGAGCTGCTTTGTGTGTTTGTAGCCATTCTGGATGGGGTGGAATGGTCCCAGAAGGGGATGATGATTTGTCGGTGAGCGTGGCCTGTTCGGGTGGAGATTGTGTAGGTTGGTTTTGGGGATAGGCAGTAGTTATCGGCAAGCAGGCTCTAGAGTTCCTTCTTTTGTCTTTTGCAGGTACAATAGGGCCACCGGGAATCCAGAAGCAAATGCTTCCATGAAGTTTTCCAGAGTGTACAAAATGAAGCAAAGAAGGACCAGGAGCAGTGCACAGAGGGGAACATATTCCTCTTCTTCCAACTATGAGGGCCTGCGGTGTGGAATCATATGAAGTGGTTGTGATGGCTTGAGGTGCATGATGATGCAGTTGGGGTGATCTACCACTCCGGGAGGTGATGGTTAGATAGAGTAGATATTGAATGAGTGTTAGTTTTGGAAGGCATCTATCCTTAGATGTGAGGATGCTTTTCATTTCAGGGTATATTGAATTTAGAGAAAGTTAATGTGTCTTTTAAAAATAAAGAAACTCTTGAGCAGGGGGATTTCTTTATATTCCTGACCTGGTTTATTGTCGCTTAGTCCTGGCTGCTCTGTCAGGTGATGTTAATGGCCAGCGTTTGGGTGGAGGTTAGGCTCAGGCCGTGGCGTTTGCAGGCAGGGTGATTTTTAGAGGCCTTCAGGAACCACGTTCCGAGGAGTGCCACAGCAGTGGGTCAAGGAAGTGTTGTGGGGGTCAGGTGGCCGGGTGGGTTTCCTGAGAGCAGGGGGTGGTTAGTGGGGTAGCTGAATGAGTGGTGTGTTTAGTATGTGTCTGCCTGTGCATGAGTGTTTAATGTTTTTTTTTTCTTGCAGGTGGAGTTGAATTTTTTGAGTAGTTAGGGGGAAAAAAAAAAAAACAACAAAAACAGCCGGGGAATTCTTTTTTTTTTTCCCCCAGCTGGGTTTTTTTCCCCGGTCCTGGCCACTCTGCGAGGCGACAATCATCGCCAATGTTTGGACACGGAGAGGTCTAGGGCCGGGGTTTTTGCAGGCAGGGCGATTTTGGAGGCCTCCGGGAACAGTGTTCCCGAGGAGCCATGCAGCCATGGGGTGAGGGACATGTCGTGGTCCTGTACTGGGATGGCTTTGAGAGCAGGGGGTGGTTAGTGGGGTAGCTGAATGTGTGGTGTGTTTAAAACGTGTTTGCCTGTGCATGGCTGTTTAATGTAATGTAGGGGTTTTTCTGTTGTTGCAGGTGGAGTGTTTTGAGTAGTCAGAAAAAAACCAAAAAAACAACCCAGCTGGGGGATTTATTTTTCACCCTGGTCCTGGCCACTCTGCAAGGTGATGATTGTTACCAGTGTTTGGATGCGGAGCAGTCTAGGGATGGAGTTTTTGGCAGGCAGGGTGATTTTTGAGGTCCTTGGGAATGGTGTTCCTGGACTCACGTATGTCATAGTAGTCTCTAAACAGTTATGAATGTAGTTAGTATGCCCTACATACAGACATGATCCTAATGGGCATGTGTGAAATGACCATAAATGCTGAGAGGGGTAATAGTGGTAGGTAAAGCACTTGTAATGGTTTTGGGGTTTTTGAATTCCATAAGTTTTTGTGTAGTGTAGGTTCAATAAAGGTGTATTTGCTGTTGGTTCCAAGGTTTAATAAGGATGTAAAAGGTGGTTTGTAATGTGGATTTAGTGAAGGTGTACTTGCAGTGCTTGTAAGGTTTCCAAAGTAAATAAAAGCTTTGTGCAAGGTAGGCTCAATGAAGCTGTATTTGCTCTTGGTTCTAACTTTATTAAGTAAGTAAAAGCTGTTCTGTAATGCAGTTCTAACAAAGGTGTATTTGTTGGGGTTGGCTCTTGTGTGGTTTCTCTGGATGTGTAAGTTTGTCTCTCTGTGTTTGCCGTTTGTCTCTCTCGCCATGTGTCTGACTTTGTCTCTCTGATTTTGTCTCTCTGTGTCTCTCTCGGACTTGGACTTTGTGTCTGTATTTCTCTCTTTGTCTCTTTTAGTTAATTGGTAATTAGCAGTACTAGAACATGGCTGTTGCCAGGGAGTAATCATTAAAAAAAAAATTTAAACTACATTACTCCCTGGTAATTTGGCCATGTTCTACTGCTGCACCACACTTACTATTTTTATTCTTTTACTGTATAATATTAATACTACACCACACACCTGACACCAATGAATAAACCCCTACCCCCCCATAACACCCACCACCACACAACAACATAACATCCTCCACCTACACTCACTCCATCACAACCTATACCAATAACAACAAGTAGGTGTGGCTATGGTTAGTAGGTGGGGCTGGGGGTAGGGTTAGGATTACTGGGGTTAGGGCCAGGGGTGGGACTAGGGTTACTAGGCAGAGCTGGAGATGGGGCTACAGTCACTAGATGTGGCTGGGGGCTGGGTCAAGGGTTACTAGGTGGGGCTGGGGGCTGGGTGAAGGGTTACTAGGTGGGGCTGGGGGTGGGGTTAGGGTTACTAGGCAGGGCGAGGGGTGTGGTTACGGTTAGAGGGTGGACTCAGCGGCAGGATTAGGGGTTGGGGTTAGGGGTTACGAGTTGGGGGTAGGGCAGTTAGGGTTAGGGCAATAAGGGTTAGGCATTATGGTGATTAGGGTTGGGGTTAGGGGTTTGAGTTAGGGTTAGGGTTAGTGTGTCGGATGAGGGCTAGGGTGTCAGGGGTTAGGGTGAGGGTTAGGGTTGGGGTTAGATTTACATGTTAGGGTTAGGGGAGGGTTAGGGTTAGGATTAGGGTTAGGGTAGGGGAAGGGGTTAGGGTTAGTGGTTAAGATTAGGGTGAGGGTTAGGGGTTATGGTTAGGGTTAGGTTTTAATGTTGGGGGTTAAGGGTTGGGGTTAGGGTTAAGGTTATGGGTTTGGGTTAGTGTTTAGGGGTAGGGCTTAGGTGTTAGGGGTTGGGGGTTGGGTTAGGATTGAGGGTGAGGGTGAGTTAGGGGTAGGTTTAGGGGTTAGGGTTGGGTTAGGTTTCAGATTAGGGTTAGATTTACATGTTAGGGTTAGGGTCAAGGGAAGGTTAGGGATTAGGGTTAGGGTTAGGGTAGGGGAAGGAGTTAGGCTTAGGGTTAGTGGTTAGGGGTAGGGTTTAGGTGTTAGGGCTTTGGGTTTAGAGTTTAGGGTTAGGTCTTGGGGTTAGGGTTAGGAGTTAGGGGACAGTGTTATGGACGGGGTTAGGGGTTAGGTCTAGGTGTTGGAGGTTAGGGATAGGGTTAGGGGTTAGGGTTAGGTTTTAGGGGTAAGGGTTGGTGTTAGGGGTTGGGTTAGGGGTTAAGGGTTGGTGTTAGGGTTAGGGCTGGGGGTTAAGGGTTAGGCATTAGAGTTAGGGGTTAGGGTTAGGGTTTGGGCTTAGAGGTTAGGTAGGGTTAGTGATTAGGGGTTGGGGTTAGGGTTAGTGAATAGGGGTAGGGCTTAGGGGTTTGGGTTGGGGTTAGTAGGGGTAGGGCTTGGGGGTTGGGGTTAAGGTTTGGGGTTAGGGTTGGGGCTTAGGGGTTGGGGTTAGGGTTGGGACGTTGGGGCTTAGAGGTTGGGGTTTAGGGGTTGGGGGTTGGGATTAGGGTTAGTGATTAGGGGTTGGGGTTAGGGTTAGTGATTAGGGGTTAGGGCTTAGGGGTTGCGATTAGGGTTATGGGTTATGGTTAGGGGTTAGGGTTATGAGTTAGTGTTTAGTGGTTAGGAGTTAGGTGTTAGGGTTAAGGATTAGTGGTTAGGTCTTTGGGTTAGGGTTAGGTTTAGTGTTGGGGTTAGGGTTTAGTGTTAGGGCTTGGGGTTAGTGGTTAGGGTTAGGCATTATGGTTAAGGGTTAGTGTTATGGTTAGTGTTAGGGGGTAGGATTTGAGTTAGGCGTAAGGGTTAGGGGTTACTGTTGCAGGTTATGGGTTAGGTTTAGGGGTTAGGGGTTGGAGTTAGGGGTTATGGTTAGTGGTTATTGGTTAGGGCTTAAGTGTTAGGGCTTTGGGTTTAGAGTTTAGGGTTAGGTCTTAGGTTTACGACCTGGGGTTAGGGTTAGGGATTTGGGGTTAGGCGTAAGGATTAAGTCTTAGGTTTAGGGCTTAGGGGTCAGAATTAGCGGTTAGGGTTAGGCATTAGAGGTTAATGTTAGGGGTTAGGGTTTAGAGGTTAGGGTTATGGTTTAGGGTTAGGATTTACTGTTATGGTTTAAGGGTTAGGGGTTAGGGTTTGGGGTTAACGGTTAGGTTTAGGACTTGGGGTTAGGGTTTAGGGTTAGGGCTTAGGGCTAGGGCTTAGGAGTGAGGTGCTAGGGCTAGGGCTTAGGAGTGAGGGGTTAGGGCTAGGGTTTAGGAGTGAGGGGTTAGGGGGTTAGGGTTTGGGATTAGGGCTTGGGTTTAGGGCTTGGTCATATGGTTAGGGACTAGACTTAGGTTTAGGGCTTAGTGTTAGGGTTTAGAGGTTAGGGGTTAGGGCTTGTGGTTTAGTGGTTAGGGCTTGGGGGTTGGGGGTTAGGGTTTGGGGTTAGGGCTAGTTCTTATGGTTAGGACTTGTGGTTAGGGACTAGATTTAGGGTTAGGGCTTGTGGTTAGGGACTAGATTGAGGGTTAGGGCTTAGTTTTAGGGGTTAAGGATTAGGGTTATTGTTATGGGTTAGCGCTTAGGGTTAGGGTTTAGGTTTAAGGGTTAGGTTTAGGGGTTAGGGTTATGGTTAGTGGTTAGCTTTAGGGATATGGTTAGGGATAGGTGTTAGGCTTAGGGGTTTGGGTTATAGGTTAGTGTTAGATTTAGGGTTAGGGCTTGGGGTAAAGGGTTAGGTTTCGGGGGTAGGGTTAGGGGTTAGTGTTAGAGGTTAGAAGTTAGGGTTATGGGTTAGTGTTTAGGGGTTAGGAGTTAGGACTTAGGGTTAGGTTTAGGGCTTAGGGTTAGGGGTTATGGGTAGGGGTTAGTGGTTAGGGTTTGGGATTAAGGGTTAGTGTTAGGGTTAGGGTTTAGGGTTTGGGGTTAGGGATTAGGGTTAGGGGTTATGGTTAGGGTTAGTGTAGGGGTTAGAGCTCGGGGTTAGGGGTAGGTGTTAAGGTTTAGGGGATAGTGTTAGGGTTTAGGGCTTAGGGTTAGTGCTTAGGTTTAGGGGTTAGGCTTAGGGCTTGTGTTATGGGTTAGCTTTAGGGTTAGGGTTTGGCACTAAATGTTAGGGTTTAGGTTTAGGATTCAGGGTTATGGATTAAGGTTCGGGGTAAGGGTTAGTGGTTAGGGATTAGGGTTAGGTGTTAGGGATTAGAGTTAGGAGTTAGGCTTATGGGTTAGTGTCCCGATCCAATATCGGGGCGGGTTCTTAAACGATCCCAAGAGCGAGATTAAGACACAAACGAGGTCAAATGCTGTATAACCTTGCAAGCTTTATTTCCCGTAACAATTAGTTATAGCGATAGGACAGAGAGAAAAGGAAAGAGAAAGTCAGAATCCCTAAACCAGAAAACGGTAGAGATGCAGCTAATTACCACCACCACCAGGGATCCAACGATGTTGCGTAGACTCGGCCTCGGTGCAGGTGGTGGTGCTCCAAGCTCCGCCGAGGTCCCAGCTCCAGGTAACAGGTGTCGAAGCAGGTTGCAAAGACGGTGGCACCAAGAGAGGCGTACGCAGTCCTTTAGTCCCCACGATTTCCCCGAAGAGTCCGCCCATTTCCACGGAGCTCATTGTAATATGTGCTGCCCCGTGGTCC
The DNA here is from genome assembly GCF_031877795.1 of Strix aluco. NCBI lineage: Eukaryota > Metazoa > Chordata > Aves > Strigiformes > Strigidae > Strix > Strix aluco. The sequence goes on from NW_027436660.1 coordinate 725,224, forward strand.
TCCATACGCGCATGCCCAGGTGTTCTGGCGGGGGGGGTCGACCTGCAGTGCCTTCAGCCTTTGCACGTCTTCCTCGTCCCGCACCCAGCTCGCGCGCAGGTACAGCTTGGCAGGCACTGCCAAGGCTGTCATTGTTCTCACTTTGAGCCGATGTTGTGGTTTTTTCAGGGACTCTGTAGTGTACTCCTTCAGAACAACAGGATGCTGGGGGTGGGAAGTGGTGGTCGCGGAGCAGCAATGTTGAGACAAACAATGTCTAACACAGTTCCTCACACCACCCCGTGGCTCAACATTGCTGTCTTCGTGGTGGTGATAAAGATAACAGTACAGAGAGAAAGAGAGAAAGACCAGAAAAGCGCAAAATACAATAACAAACGAGATTTCCAGCAAATTTTCTTTCCATAAACATGTCTTTAACAATATCTTTAACAGGTATAAGCATTTTTTAACTAACAAACATATCATCAATAACAAATATAAACATTTTTAACTGACAAACACATAACCAATAACATCTTTTAACAGATATATCATGCTTACAACTAACCAATTTTATAAAGCCAAAGCATCTTATGAACTAATTTTAAGGCTCCGATGAATTGACAGAAGAACGTAATGGCAGTTTACATGATTGACATTTACAGGGACAAAAAAGGAGAATTAGCATAACAATTAGGATAGTGATTAAGAAAGCAAAGACTACAACATGAATTAAAATCAAATCTGACACATCTTCCATCTTTGCCCGTGGTTTTAACCAAAATACCACAAAATGTTTGAGTCTCTGGCCGTCCACGCCGTCCGCTGCAGTTGGGATCAGCATGCGCAGCAGGAAAAAAAAAAATCCCTTTCCTCGCCCCCTTTTCCTAATGCGCATGCGTCATTAGGGTCTAGAAACTTCTTTTCCAAACTTAAAGGTAAATAAACAACACTATCCATAACAACATTAACAACATTCTAAATAAACATATAAAAAGATAACAGTAACACTATTGACTAACAGGTTTTTAACTAAACAAAGTTAAAGCTGTGTCTCAGCCAGGGCCGAGAAATGTGCTCTCGGTTCTATCTCAACTCGGACTGAGGAATGCGGTCTTGGTTCCATTTCAAACTGGACAGAGGAATGAGCTCTCGGCTCTGTCTCAAACCGGACCGAGGAATGTGCCCTTGGTCCCGTCTTAGGGCGGACCGAGGAATGTGCTCTCGGTCCTTGGCGGGGAGGGGAAGGAGGTGGTTGTTTACATGAAACAGCACAACTACAAGACAGTTTACATGGACACTTACCGGACGAAAACATACAAAACGCAAGAGTAAATACAGCAATAGCCAACAAAGTAAGAGCCAGAAAATCAAGTATTAAAAGGGCATACATTCTGATTATTATCACAAACTGCAATGCCGGAAAATAAATGGTGGTCGGACTTGCCTGAGCCGGGGATCTGCCAAAATGGACGCCCCCAGCCCAGAACGCATGTGCGGTTTAGGCCTAAAAACGTCTATCCTAAGCTTAAAATTTAAATGATTGATACAGCTACAGGCTTTGGTTGGCGAACGATACGAATCTGCTTTACACCATCAGGTGCGACAGTAGATATAAATTGCATGTTAGAAACAACACGTTGGATTAACTGAATAAAGCAAGGAATAATACACGGCAAGAACATCAAGGCGGCAAATGCACATATGAGATAAAATCGAAGCTGCTTTACCCATGGTGCTCCGGGTAGCCAAGACCATAGATCACCACTCCAGCCATTCCATGTTTGAACGGGAACATGAGCTAGTTTCCTAATGTCTGTGGTTAGCTGAAGGACTACTTCACCTACATCGGCTATTTCCAGACAACAATTAGAAACATTTAGTTTTCCACATACTCCTCCCTCTTCAGCTAATAGGTAGTCTAAAACCATACGATGTTGAAGGATTGCAGTGCGCATCTGTTGAGATTGTTGAGTTAAAAGGTCTATAGCATTAGCAGTTTTATTAGTAATAATTTCTAGAATTGCTTGTAGTCGAATTATACCGTTCAAATTATAAATTGGTTCTCTTGCCCCTGATATCGGTTCATTGGGATTCCAAGTGGCAGGCCCATAATGCTCAATAATTCTTTCAGGGGGCCACTCATTTTCCCCCCACTTTTGAGTTCCACCTATTTTAAACTCAACAGATCGCTTGTTGTGGACAATCCTTTTGTTCCCTAACTTATCATATAATTTTATTCCCAACTGAGGTAGTGGGTTGTTATACCACCCTGTGACTGGAGTGGTGGCCTACAATAGGGGTCATAATAATCAAAGCCTGGGGATAAAGCCCATTCACAAACACTCTCCCCGACTCGTACTCCTCTCCCTTTTGTCCAGTTAGGGCAGCAAATACCTTTTCCAGGAAAGTGGAGTTGCCAGGGATCAGCATCCTCAGTCCAGTATGGACTGTATTGAAATTGCTGACCCACCATTCTCGGTTAGCACTTAGAGAGCCAGAGCTTCCTCCGGAACCAAGGGAGAGGAGAACGGTCGCCCAAAGCAGTTTTGACGATGGTACACAACACATCCTACAAATATTAATAAGGCAATAGACATCAATACTATACAAAAAGTCAAAATCCACATAAGGATCCCCCGTCGTGACTCAGTATATCATTCTTCGGGGGAGGTTTTACCTGCAAGAGAAAAGAAAAGAAAAATCTTCTCGGTTCGTTTTGAGAACCGGAAGTGAGTTATAATCAGAAAGATGGAATAATCCACCTTGTATTAATTTTGTGCTCCTTTCTATAAGCATCTTTGGCCTTCCAGGTGTACTTATTAAGGGGTGTGTCCAACACCAGTGGCACTGTGCCCACTGTAGGAAGTGCGACCAAGATAGGTTGTCCTGGAAAATGAGATGGATTGCTGGGGGTGGAGGTGTAATACCTGCGAGCTGTCCTCCAGGCCGGGCAGGAGGCAACTGACCTCGCCATCCTCTTTAGGGACCTGGAGACCTTGTGCAGTGACACCTGCCAGTTCTGCACAAGTTGTTCTAATTTTTGGGTTGTGAGTCCATCCATCAAGTCACGGGGAACACCTTTCTGAAGCCCTAGTTGCCACAGTCCCTGTCGAGTTAGGGGCCTCTCTCTCCCAAAATTCTGAAATCGAGGTGATCCCAAGCCTTGGCCCTTCCTCATGGATGACTGTCACCCACTAATTTGCTCTGCAGCCCGTACGACCCTGGTTTCAGTTCTTTGGGACGATCCACCAACGGGGCCATATTTTCTCCCAAAATTAATCAATTCCTGGGCTACCTCTCCCCATGTCCATACTTTCCTCCCTGGCTGTCGGTGGTCAGGAGTCACTATCCCCTCAAGACTGGCCGTCATTCTTTCTACATTAGAACTATTTTGAATTTTTCCTTGTAACTGAATGCCAATGGGTTTCAGGGAGTCAGGAAGTCCTCGTATCAGGGGAGTCATCCTCTCTGGGTCCACAGGCATCATCATCGGGGAGCCTTGGTTAGGCTTGAGCTCCCGATCATACATCATCTGCAGACAGGCGGCCTTCTGCACACTTTCCACTAACTGATCCACTGTTCCTGTTATGGCAAGGGGATCCCCCCTCTCCAAGGGGTTCAGCCCTCCAGCCCAGTACCCAACTCTCTGAGTCAATGACCATGGGGCTCGGCGGTCGCCGGTCCTTAAAAACACACCCGGACCCCAATATCCTTCTGCTTCTTTCTCTGACAACAATATTCTATCCCCTCCTGACAAAGACACTCTCCACACATACTCTGTCTCTGATTCCTTTGCAGTCCTTGCAAAATCTTTTTTCAACTTTGCCAATTCGGTTCATGTAAATGGGACTTCTTTGGTGATAACCTGAGGACGGTTATCTCTATCGTCCTCGTACACATACTCTGTTTTAACCAGCGGATACATATGGGGGGGGCTTTTTACAGTTTCTTTTGCCTTTTGCAAATCCCCTTGGGGACAAATTTGCCGTATCCCCTTCTCCAGAAGTTTCACCTCTGCCTTCGCCAGTGTATCCGTCTTCCTCAAAAGTTGCTCCCTCAATTCATCCTTTAATATTATATTTTGTTTCCTCTCCTTCTCTAGAAATTCTTTGGTTTCTTTCAATTGTTCCTGCAGGGTCTGTATGAGCCTCTGCAGGGAGTCTATTACCATATCAGTTTGATACGACTTCTGCTTTTTCTCTTCCACCGCAGCTGCCAGACTGGCACCCAGGACTGCACATATAAAACCTTTGCCCTTGCCAGACCTGACTTTTGCATCTTTCTGTAGGGCAACAATCCTATCAGTAACAGCCTGTAAGTTGTACCAGTTCCCTCGGGCCCAATATATTCCAGGCACCGAAGCTCTTGATTTATGTTTCTCTAACAATTTAAACAAAGTTTCCTTCCCTATTTTGGGTACTTCCTCTTTTGAGGGGTTTTCTAAAGCAGTACTCATTTTTCTTCAAAGCAAGACAACAACTCCTCAGTTACAGAATATTACACAATGTCAAATTTCCCCTGTTCACTCTCAGGAGGCCAAATCTGAATTTAACACAAAAGCAATGCAAAGGGGATTATCGTCCTGAGAGGGCCACACCTGGGTATGCAAGTACCCCCTGTTCAGTCTCAGGAGGTCACAACTTACTGTAACACAAAGGGAGTTATTTCATCCTGAGAAGTTTGCATCTAACACAGCAAGATAGTACAGCACTCTCGTCTCAAGGGATCCTGTCCGTGACGCCAATTTAAAATGTCCCGATCCAATATCGGGGCGGGTTCTTAAATGATCCCAAGA